>NC_081314.1:5009375-5320000 GCF_026419965.1 Kogia breviceps
ACTTTTCTATGCCCTGAATTTTAGAGTGGGTAGAACAGATGTCTGCCACACTTCTCTTATAATCTATGTGTAAGGGAGGGATGGAGGTACCATACGTCCTCCACTTAACTTGCCAATTTCCCACCTATATCAGTCTTTCTCTTCCACCTCTAGTTTGGTTCTTCTATAAATGCAAATACCCCTCGGAGAGGCAACACAATCTCACTGAGAACAACCTCATTCAATCTTTTCTGTAAAGCGTGTTGAGCAAAGTCATGGGCTAATACGGGCTCGGGGAAGAGTCTGTGTGTGTGTGTGTGTGTGTGTGTTAAGGTTTCCAACCCTCCAGAGGGAATAGGATGCCAAAAGGGAAGAGATGACTCTGGATTTACTTTTTGCCTAGAGACCGGGCTGACATCGGGGATTTTTTCCTTTGGGAGTGTTCCTGGTCACTTTGACCACAAAGTGAGATATGGAATCACCATGGTTCACATCCTGGCCTGGCTGCTCCTACAACCATAAACTTCCATTGACCCAGATTCTTGTCAGCCCACGGGAAGATGAATCTACACCGATCAGCAGATTAGTTCTTTAAAGTGGAAGACTGCCAGCGAGATGTGTCAGCTGCTCTCCTCGGCAGCAGAAGGTGGGAGAGCCTCCCTTTCGGGCAAGGTGTATCCTGGGTCAGTAAATCCTTTCTGGCCTGAAGTCACCTGCTTATTCCCATGCGTTAAATAAAATAAGGAGGCCCCTTTCCTCCCTCACAGGTGGAATGCCAGTGTCATTGCCTAGCTATGAAAGCAGGGGTGCCTCTAAAGCCTGACAACTGCCCCCGTTCTGGAGGTTCTACCTTTAGTAGTTATTTTAGGGTTCCTTCTAAACCTTGTTAAGTCTTCACATTTCTCCTTAGTTGGAGGAGCCCAGAATGAAAATTAAGGACTGTGGTACCATAGCAGCTGAGCATGCCGGGAGGATTGGTTAATGCACCCTGGCCCCCTCTTTCTCTTCGCGTCCCTTGTGAGGATAAGTAAAAGAAAGCAATGCCCCTCCAAAGCTCTCTGAGCTCCTTGGGGAGAGTGATTATGAAGGCCCAGATTCTGTGGTTTATACAGGGCATTTAATAGTACCACGAACAGTTAGACTTTCCCCTCCCTGACAGAATTTGATGACATGAATCTCCCCAAAATTTTCTCTGAAATAGAATTTTCTAAAAGTCAACAAAAAGGAAAACATCTCAGTCTTCCAATAATGACTGACCCCAGGCAATGTTCTGCTAAACCTGGAGGAGGGGCTGCATTTCCCATGGGACAAGCAGAATTCTTCCTTTCTGGAACGTCTCAAAGATGGAGCAATAATGGGAAACACAAGAGCGAGTTTGACTACTGAGATTTAATAAGACCTGTCGTTTCTGCACCTAATCCTCATATATATTCCATTATGGTGATTTTTCAAGACAGACCCTATTCTGTACTTGGGGTGGGGTAGGGGGCAGAAAGCAAAAGGAGCAAGAAGGGACTGTAATGAGAGCAATCACGAATAATCCCAACAAAACTTCTGGAAAAACCAGCCTGATTTCTATTTCTCAAGAAATTCTTCCTTCGAATAATCTGCCAGGCTCCAGTGAAATCCAAAACTAAGTTCTTTAGGATGCTTAAAATACGAAATCTGATGTAAAAGTAAACATTTTAGAAATAGATACATGAAATGACATTGTGGAAAGCGGAGGGAAAGAGAAGGTTTGGAAAGTCAACTCTTTCTAAACTATTTCAGCCTGCCTGGATCTAGACAAGGGAGGAATTTAGAACCCAGCTGCCCAGATTCTCTCTGTGGCTGCTCAGACATTCTTCAGTGGCTTTGGTGGTTTAAAAAAAAAAAACCAAAAAACAAAAAAAAACGACACAAAAACAGAAAAAAACGTTATAATTTGCTTCAGAAAGACAAGTGCCTCCCATTCATGACCATTAGAACTCATAGAGAGTCGACTGAATTCACACCGACCCAATCAGTGAAAGATTGCACGTCTCATATAAAGGCTGCAGTGCCATCCGCCCTCCAATAGAATGAGTAATTTTATGCTATTTTTGGATGGTGTGGTTTTTTAAAACAAAGTGATAAATTAAAGTGGCCTCAGTAATGCAGCAAAAATTTTAAGCTGTCTTAAAGCAAATGGAAAATGTGGTCTTCTCGTACAAAGAAGGAGACAGCAGATGGAAAGGACTGGAGTTGGCTCTCAACTGAGTTCAGAAGAATTTCAGCCAATCAATCCGTCTGGTATTGAACTTTGGAAACTGCCCTGTGTGCAGTATTGTGCCTGGGCATGAAGATTTTTTTTTTTTCTTCTTTAAGGAAGAAAAAACTAGTCTTTTTTTTTTTTTGAATTTTTGAATTTTATTTTATTTATTTTTGTATACAGCAGGATCTTATTTGTTATCCATTTTATATGTATTAGTGTATACATGTCAATCCCAATCTCCCAATTCATCACACCGCCCGCCCCACTGCTTTCCCCCCTTGGTGTCTGTGAGTTTGTTCTCTACATCTGTGTCCCTATTTCTGCCCTGCAAACTGGTTCATCTGTACCATTTTTCTAGATTCCACATATACGCGTTAATACGATATTTGTTTTTGTCTTTTTGACTTACTTCACTCTGTATGATAGTCTCTACATTCATCCATGTCTCTATAAAAGACCCAATTTCGTTCCTTTTTATGGCTGAGTAATATTCCATTGTATATATGTACCTCATCTTCTTTATCCATTCGCCTGTTGGTGGGCATTTTGGTTGCTTCCATGACCTGGCTATTGTAAATAGTGCTGCAATGAACATTGGGGTGCATGTGTCTTTTTGAATTATGGTTTTCTCTGGGTATATGCCCAGTAGTGGGATTGCTGGGTCATATGGTAATTCTATTTTTAGTTTTTTTAAGGAACCTCCATACTGTCCTCCATAGTGGCTGTATCAATTGACATTCCCACCAACAGTGCAAGAGGGTTCCCTTTTCTCCACACTCTTTCCAGCATTTCTTGTTTGTACATTTTCTGATGATGCCCATTCTAACTGGTGTGAGATGATGATACCTCATTGTAGTTTTGATTTGCATTTCTCTAATAATTAGTGATGTTGAGCAGCTTTTCATGTGCTTCTTGGCCATATGTATGTCTTCTTTGGAGAAATGTCTGTTTAGGTCTTCTGCCCATTTTTGGATTGGGTTGTTTGTTTTTTAAATATTGAGCTGAATGAGCTCTTCATATATTTTGGATATTAATCCTTTGTCCATTGATTCATTTGCAAATATTTTCTCTCATTCTGAGGGTTGTCTTTTCCTCTTGTTTATGGTTTCCTTTGCTGTGCAAAAGATTTTAAGTTTCATTAGGTCCCATTTGTTTATTTTTGTTTTTATTTCCATTACTCTAGGAGGTGGATCAAAAAAGATCTTGCTTTGATTTATGTCAAAGAGTGTTCCTCCTACGTTTTCCTCTATGAGGTTTATAGTGTCCGGTCTTATATTTAGGTCTCTAATCTATTTTGAGTTTATTTCTGTGTATGGTATTAGGGAGTGTTCTACTTTCATTCTTTTAGATGTAGCTGTCCAGTTTTCCCAGAACCACTTATTGAAGAGACTGTCTTTTCTCCATTGTATACCCTTGCCTCCTTTGTCATAGATTAGTTGACCATAGGTGTGTGAGTTTATCTCTGGGCTTTCTATCCTGTTCCATTGATCTATATTTCTGGTTTTGTGCCAGTACCATATTGTCTTGATTACTGTAGCTTTGTAGTATAGTTTGAAGTCAGAGTGTCTGATTCCTCCAGCTCCATTTTTCCCCTCAAGACTGCTTTGGCTATTCGGGGTCTTTTTTGTCTCCAAACAAATTTTAAGATTTTTTGTTCTAGTTCTGTAAAAAATGCCATTGGTAATTTGATAGAGATCGCATTGAATCTGTAGATTGCTTTGGGTAATATAGTCATTTTCACAATATTGATTCTTCCAATCCAAGAACATGGTATATCTCTCCACCTGTTGGTATCATCTTTAATTTCTTTCATCACTGTCTTATAGTTTTCTGCGTACAGGTCTTTTGTCTCCTTAGGTAGGTTTATTCCTAGGTATTCTAGTTTGTGGCAATGGTAAATGGGAGTGTTTCCTTAATTTCTCTTTCAGATTTTTCATCATTAATGTATAGGAATGCAAGATATTTGTGTGCATTAATTTTGTATCCTGCACCTTTACCAAATTCATTGATTAGCTCTAGTAGTTTTCTGGTGGCATCTTTAGGATTCTTTATGTATAGTATCATGTCATCTGCAAACAGTGACAGTTTTACTTCTTCTTTTCCAATTTGTATTCCTTTTGTTTCCTTTTCTTCTCTGATTGCCGTGGCTAGGAATTCCAAAACTATGTTGAACAATAGTGGTGAGAGTGGACATCCTTGTTTTATTCCTGATCTTAGAGGAAATGCTTTCAGTTTTTCACCATTGAGAATGATGTTTGCTGTGGGTTTGTCGTATATGGCCTTTATTACATTGAGGTAGGTTCCCTCTATGCCCACTTTCTGGAGAGTTTTTATCATAAATGGGTGTTGAATTTTGTCAAAAGCTTTTTCTGCATCTATTGAGATGATCATATGGTTTTTATTCTTCAATTTGTTAATATGGTGTATCACATTGATTGATTTGCGTACATTGAAGAATCCTTGCATCCCTGGGATAAATCCCACTTGATCATGGTGTATGATCCTTTTAATGTGCTGTTGAATTCTGTTTGCCAGTAGTTTGTTGAGGATTTTTGCATCTGTATTCATCAGTGATATTGGTCTGTAATTTTCTTCTTTTGTAGTATCTTTGTCTGGTTTTGGTATCAGGGTGATGGTGGACTCATAGAATGAGTTTGGGAGTGTTCCTTCCTCTGCAAATTTTTGGAAGAGTTTGAGAAGGATAGGTATTAGCTCTTCTCTAAACGTTTGATAGAATTCACCTGTGAAGCCATCTGGTCCTGGACTTTTGTTTGTTGGAAGATTTTTAATCACAGTTTCAATTTCATTACTTGTGATTGGTCTGTTCATATTTTCTGCTTCTTCCTAGTTCACTCTTGGAAGGTTATACCTTACTAAGAATTTGTCTGTTTCTTCCTGTTTGTCTATTTTATTGACATAGAGTTGTTTGTAGCAGTCCCTTAGGATGCTTTGTATTTCTGCAGTGTCTGTTGTAACTTCTCCTTTTCATTTCTAATTTTATTGATTCGAGTCCTCTTCTTTTTCTTGATGAGTTTGGCTAATGGTTCATCAATTTTATCTTCTCAAAGAACCAGGTTTTAGTTTTATTGATCTTTGCTATTGTTTTCTTTGTTTCTATTTCATTTATTTCTGCTCTGATCTGTATGATTTCTTTCCTTCTGCTAACTTTGTGTTTTGTTTGTTTTTCTTTCTCTAGTTCCTTTAGGTGTAAGGTTAGATTGTTTATTTGAGATTTTTCTTGTTTCTTGAGGTAGGCTTGTATTGCTATAAACTTCCCTTTTAGAACTACTTTTGCTGCATCCCATAGGTTTTGGATCGTCATGTTTTCATTGTCATTTGTCTCTAGGTATTTTTTGATTTCCTCTTTGATTTCTTCAGTGATCTCTTGGTTGTTTAGTATTGTATTGTTTAGCCTCCATGTGCTTGTGTTTTTTATGTTTTTCTCCCTGTAGTTCATTTGTAATCTCATAGTGTTGTGGTCAGAAAAGATGCTTGATATGATTTCAATTTTCTTAAATTTACTGAGGCTTGATTTGTGACCCAAGATGTGATCTATCCTGGAGAATGTTCCATGTGCACTTGAGAAGAAAGTGTAATCTGCTGTTTTTGGATGGAATGTCCTATAAATATCAACTAAATCTATCTGGTCTATTGTGTCATTTAAAGCTTGTGTTTCCTTATTAATTTTCTGTTTGGATGATCTGTGCATTGGTGTAAGTGAGGTGTTAAAGTCCCCCAGTATTATTGTGTTACTGTCGATTTCCTCTTTTAGAGCTGTTAGCAGCTGCCTTATGTACTGAGGTGCTCCTATGTTGGGTGCATATATATTTATAATTGTTATATCTTCTTCTTGGATTGATCCCTTGATCATTATGTAGTGTCCTTCCTTGTCTCTTGTAACATTCTTTATTTAAAGTCTATTTTATCTGATATGAGTATTGCTACTCCAGCTTTCTTTTGATTTCCATTTGCATGGAATATCTTATTCCATCCCTTCACTTTACGTCTGGATGTGTCCCTAGATCTGAAGTGTGCCTCTTGTAGACAGCATATATATGGGTCTTGTTTTTGTATCCATTCAGCAAGCCTGTGTCTTTTGGTTGGAGCATTTAATCCATTCATGTTTAAGGTAATTATCAATATGTACGTTCCTATGACCATTTTCTTAATTGTTTTGGGTTTGTTTTTGTAGGTTCTTTTCTTCTCTTGTGTTTCCCACTTAGAGAAGTTCCTTTAGCATTTGTTGTAGAGCTGGTTTGGTGGTGCTGAATTCTCTTAGCTTTTGCTTGTCTGTAAAGCTTTTGATTTCTCCATTGAATCTGAATGAGATCCTTGCCGGGTAGACTAATCTTGGTTGTACGTTCTTCCATTTCATCACTTTAAATATGTCAAGCCACTCCCTTCTGGCTTGTAGAGTTTCTGCTGAGAAATCAGCTGTTAACCTTATGGAAGTTCTCTCATATATTGTTTGTCATTTTCCCTTGCTGCTTTCAATAATTTTTCTTTGTCTTTAATTTTTGCCAATTTGATTACTATGTTTCTTGGCGTGTTTCTCCTTGGGTTTATCCTGTATGGGACTCTCTGCTCTTCCTGGACTTGGGTGGCTATTTCCTTTCCCATGTTAGGGAAATTTTTGACTGTAATCTCTTCAAATATTTTCTCGGGTCCTTTCTCTCTCTCTTCTCCTTCTGGGACACCGGTAATGCAAATGTTGTTATATTTAATGTTGTCCCAGAGGTCTCTTAGGCTGTCTTCATTTCTTTTCATTCTTTTTTCTTTATTCTGTTCTGCAGCAGTGGATTCCACCATTCTGTCTTCCAGGTCACTCATACGTTCTTCTGCCTCAGTTATTCTGCTATTGATTCCTTCTAGTGTAGTTTTCATTTCAGTTATTGCATAGTTTATCTCTTTTGGTTCGTTCTTTAATTCTTTTAGGTCTTTGTTAAACATTTCTTGCCTCTTCTTGAA
The DNA here is from genome assembly GCF_026419965.1 of Kogia breviceps. NCBI lineage: Eukaryota > Metazoa > Chordata > Mammalia > Artiodactyla > Physeteridae > Kogia > Kogia breviceps. The sequence goes on from NC_081314.1 coordinate 5,016,556, forward strand.
CTTTGCCTCCATTCTGTTTCTGAGGTCTTGGATCATCTTCACTATCATTATTCTGAATTCTTTTTCTCTAAGGTTGCCTATCTCCACTTCATGTAGTTGTTTCCCTGGGGTTTTATCTTGTTCCTTCATCTGGTACATAGCCCTCTGCCTTCTCATCTTGTCTATCTTTCTGCGAATGTGGTTTTTGTTCCACAGGCTGCAGGATTGTAGTTCTTCTTGCTTCTGCTGTCTGCCCTCTGGGCATGAAGAATTATTACACAGAAATTATTTGGGGGGGTTTCTGGATCCCCAGTTAACAGAAAATTTCTTGAGGGCATGCGCATTGTCTGTTTTACCATAATACGATCCCATCCAGCCAAGTTCATGTCCCACCCTCTATAGTTCTCCCAGGCTACTCAAAACAACCTATAATTGGTCACTGGAGCCATCCATCACCTCTCCCCAATGTTCTCCAAGTCCAGGCTCTATTTCTCCACATTTCACTTCATTAAATCCTACATCCCACACATCCTTCAAGGTCCAGCATAAACCCCCTGTTGTTCCTTAATGACTCAGCCAGTCATGGTGGCTCCTTTTTCTCCTCTCCTATTGCACTTAGGGTGGACCACACGGAGGTGTTTAGATGAGCAGCAGGGAGAAGGGGAACATCCCAGGAACAGCATGGCCAAAGGCACACTGAGGGCACCCCAGTGATGCTGGGGAAGGGGGAGAGAATGTGGGGAGCTGGAAAGAGAAAGAAGTTGGTTCCAAGTTCAGATCCAGGTCCCTTCACTCCTGAGCTCAGCAACACTGGGCAAATCATGTCCTGCCTGGAAGCCTTGGTTCCTCCAGTGCCAAAGATGTCCTTGAAAGCTTTCATGAGTGAGCACCTGTAGTATCTGTCAAACAAATGAATGAATTTATGCTAAACCCATTTAACATATATCAAAGTGGCTTACTGGGATGAGGAGGGTATGAGGAAAGGCAGTTTGGGGAAGGCTTTCTGAATTAGGTCTCCCCAGCAATCTCTTCCACAGTTCCAAGTTCTTTTCTGTTGTTGCCCTGTATCAGTTTAGGCTTGGGGAGGTGTATGTATGTGCAGGTGTCTGGCTCCATTACATACTATGTGCTCCCATGACAGGGATGTGGTATATATATTTTTTTAATATTTATTTATTTATTTGGCTGTGTCAGGCCTTAGTTGCGGCATGTGGGGTCTTTAGTTGCGGCATGTGAACTCTTAGTTGCGCGTGTGGGATCTAGTTCCCTGAGTAGGGAGCGAATCTGAACCCCCTGCCCTGGGAGTGTGGAGTCTTAGCCACCGGATCACCAGGGAAGTCCCAAGGGACATGGTATTTTCATATATTCTTGTGTCCCCAGAACTGAGCCCAGTGCCTCAATAAATACCTGTGGGAGAAATGAATGAGTTCACCCTCAAGGCGTTGGTAGCATTTTTATAAGTGCCTTAGAAAGAGTGTCCTGGCAATGGTGTGCTGCACAGATTGGAGGAGGTGAGGCTAAGACCCAGAGCTTCAACGGCTTCTGAACTTGAGAAATTTTGGGTATTTATTGTGGGCACGTTTTATGTTTTGCCAGTGAGGACACCCCTCTTCTGAATCTTAGCAACAGTTTGTGCACGGAGTATCACCACCAAAGGTCTTCCGAGGGAGCCCTCCATTCAGCAGTAACAAGATTTGTCCTGTTTGATAAACATGATGATTGATTCTACATGATGTATCTTAATACCAAGATTTATTGAGTGCTAAGTATGTGCTAGACACTGTTCTAAGAACTTGACATGTTGTATTAGTCAGGGTTGTCTAGAGAAACAGAAACAATAGGAGATATACATACATATGTGTAAAGAGATTTAGTATAAGGAGTTGGATCATGTGAAGGTCAGAAATCCCAAGATCTGCAGTCGGCAAGCTGGAGACCCAGGAAAGCCGAGGGTATAGTTCTAGTTCAAGTCCCAGTCTGAAGGCAGGAGAAGACTGATGTCCTAGTCTGAGGATGGGAAGAGAAAGAGAGAGAGAGAGAGAGAGAGAGAGAGAGAGAGAGAGAGAATTCTCCTTTTCTCAGCCTTTTTGTTCTATTCAGGCCTTCAATGGACTGGCTGAGGCCCACCCACATTGGGAAGGGCAGTGTGCTTTACTCAGACTACTAATTCAAATGCTAATCTCACCCAGAAACACCCTCACAGACACACCCAGAAAAATGTTTAATCAAATGTCTGGGCACCCCATGGCCCAGTCAAGTTGACACATAAAATTAAACATCATACATGTGTTAATCCAGTTAATCCTCACGGTGATTTTGTAGGCAGGTAGCACTATTATCCTCCTCATTTGGGCGAGCCAGGATTTGGGCCAGTCTGACTTCAAAAACAATAAGTCTAGCCAGTACGGTATGTTACACTGCCCCACCCTGCCCTGGAAAGCCATCCTAGGGCTTCCCTTCACATGTGCAAGTGATGTTTATTTTAGTTTGTTGAATAAGATAATTTCAAAACATAAAATAAAAGTTTTAAAAAGTAGTTTATTATTTTTATCTGTTACCTTCTGGTCCTTATTCACTTTTACATATAACTTCACAAAAGGTCCTGGTTTGCCTCAATTCTATATGCAAACTTAGAAGTAATGTTGGCATAAAGAGTGTCACGCTCACCTGGCCTTGGTTAGTTGCTGAATAACAGTAATAATGGTAATAATCATAACATGAAATTATTATTACCAATTAACTTTATTAAGTAATTATTATCTAATGAATTTTTAATGTATCTCATTCTTCTGGGTTGTGGTTTACTTTCCCGAACGTGACCAAAAAAAAAAAAAAAAAAGTAAATCTACTACTTATTAAAGAAGACATTTACATCAAATTCTCTTTATAACAAGGAAATACAACAAGATGTCAAATGTTGGATCCAAGTGATAGGAGTATAGGCAATTTTCCTTTGGTCTCTTTTTTCTGCCCTTTTAAATATATCACAATGGAAAAATATATAAATCACCTTATTTATTTAAAAGTCTGTACAATTACATTAATTAAGGCAAAACTGGGCCAAACTGCCCATAAGAAACACTTTCCGTGGCTGCAGGACCATTAGGGCTGGTCCATATGCCACCCTGACTTCAAAGACCCTTCAGTGGCCTTCCTTATCACACCTCAAACCATAACAGACGCTAGATCATAGTGTCACCGAACCGAACAAGAGTCTGCTTGCCCAGCATGTAGCAGAGCCAATCTGCTGACACCAGGTTGTGGTGAAGGAAAGTACAGAGTTTATTTGCAGGGCACCAAGCAAGGAGAGAGGGCAGCTCAGCTCATGCTCCTGAGACCCAAACTCCTCAATGGTTTCAGAGAAGTGTTGCTGTTTTTTATAATTTTTTAAATTTATTGGCTGCGTTGGGTCTTCATTGCTGCACATGTGCTTTCTCTAGTTGCAGCGAGTGGGGGCTACTCTTTGTTGCGGGGCGCGGGCTTCTCATCGAGGTGGCTTCTCTTGTTGCAGAGCATGGGCTCTAGGCGTGCGGGCTTCAGTAGTTGGGGCGCATGGGCTTAGTTGCTCCACGGCATGTGGGATCTTCCCAAACCGGGACTCGAACCTGTGTCCCTGCATTGACAGGTGGATTCTTAACCACTGTGCCACCAGGGACGTCCCCAGAGAAGGGTTTTTAAAGGCAGCATTGGGAGTGAGGGTCTCAGGGCGATCAGCTCATGGACATTTTTCTGATTGATTGGTGGTGAGGTAACAGGGTGATGTGTCAGGAACCTTAATCATCAACCTTCTGGTTCGAACCAGTCTGGCATCTATGTGCTTGTGGTCACCACACAGTCACCGTCCTCCACCTGGTGGAGATCTTAATTTCTGCAGAAACACTCAGAGATATATATCAGATTGTTATGTCTATCCCTTCAGGAGGAACTAGGAGACCAGTGACTCCATTTTTCTAATCATTAACTGCTTGAGTCTGCTCTTTGGAACTCAGGGAAGGTTAAATGAGATGCAGCGACTTGGAGGGGATTGTACCCAGGAGGGTCCCGCAGGGTCCCGCTCAGCTTCAATACCCCCTTTTCTTTCATACTTCTCAATCCTGAGGGGAACAGAGGCGGGACAAGACAGGGAATGAAGTTTTGGAAGGACAAGTTAATCATAAACTTGACAGGAGAACTCGGTTTTAGGGGGACTTGGTTTCAATAGGGCTCCCAACCTGTTAACTGGTTTCCTCCAAGATTTTTAGTTATTTAGTGACAGACCAAAGAACAGACCCCAGGCTTCATGATTCCCTGCTCTCTTATCCCAAATGAGCCTGCTTCCTGAAATTTTCTTTCTAAGATTTCATCACGTGCATTTTCCCACTTTGCGTTGGGTCCATGGGCTCATGGCTACAGGAACATAAATGTAGAAACTGGGTGCAGGAGTAACAAAACCATGGTGAACCTCCCCCCATTCTATCCCCTTCTCACCTCTGGCAGACATCATTAATGGATCAGAGAACACTCTTCCCTGAGCTCAGCCTTAGTTCAGATTCTTCCCAACACATTGCTCCAGGCAGCCACTACAGAGAACTGGCTCTGAGGATGAACCTACTTGCTCTCCCTGGATGGAGTAGCGATGGCAACCTTGACCCTTCCTTTTCCTTCCTTAGTGTCTGGCCTTGGTTCTATGATGATATCTCCAACATTGCACTTCTTTTTCACTCTTCTTGAGCGAATCTATTCTGAAAATGGTAACTCAGCTCGGAAGCTCCTTTCATTCCCAAACAGATTCCCAAAACATGAGACCTGGGGGAATCACATTGAACCTGTTTATTTTGCAGGCCTAGAAACCTCTAAATGATTGGCTCCAGCTTACACAGCTGTGCTCATGACGGAACAGAAGCCAGTCCCAAGCTAGCTGACTCTGTGTCCAGTGCTCTTTTTACTACTCTGCTCATCTGACTCTGGGCTTTATCAGACAGAACAGCAAAAATGTTCCTGGGACCTGACACGTGTAAACACTCCTCCATCACCCTGGCCACGGCAGCTTGCCAAGACAGGAATGAGGCCAAATTTAGTGGGTCCTTCAGCCCGGTGACCCCGGTGGAAAGAGTCGCCTGATATAGAACAGAGAGAGCCAGAGAAAAATGTGCTGTCCTACAAAGAACAAAGCCTGGGATGGTTCACCCTCTTGATCCTGGTGATTTATCACTGGATGCGCTCATTCATACGTGGCTGTCAGCAACTTTGCAGGAATTCTAATCTGGATGCTTGTCCTGAACACATAATTCCCTACTTACTTCCTCCTGGTTCCCAAACATTCAGAAGTTTCCTGGGCATGCTTCCCTGGCTGCCCACTTGGTTTATAGCCCGATAGTCTGGGGGCCTTGGGTAGTAACTCTTTTAGCTCCTCTGGACCTCAGCTTTCTCATCCTTAAAAGTCAGAAATTGAAGGATTTGTTCTCGAAGATCCCTTCTGGACCGAAAATCCTATGACAAGACAGACTTAGGAAACCCTTTTCAATAAGAAAAACGTATTTGATTTCCTGTATCTTACAGCTTGGCTGGTTACCTACGCACTGATGGGACCAGGCGAGGAGTGTGGGCCAGGGCCTGGCGGGAGGCCGTAGCCTTGGAGGAAGGACCACCGCCCTCCCAGTCCGCTGTGGTCTGTCTCCTTCTGCACCATGGAAACTGCTGCTGCTCAGATCACTAACGATTTATTCGTTGCCAAATTCAATGTTCAAATACTTTATAAAGTAAAGGAAAATGATACAAGCACTATGAGGGTATTCTTATGAGAAACCAAGAAAGCAGAATATGTATATATATGAAGTCATGTATATGTGTAAACATTTACAAATATGCCATATTTTAGGGGGACTTAGTCTAGGTATTTTAGTTTAGATTTATTTTTACAGACATGGGATCAAATGGAACATATTTCTTTGTATCATGCTTTTTTCACTTGACAATATGTCCTGGAGCTCTTAACCATGTCAGCCCATATAGTCTTTTTTTTATTAATTGCTGCGGAGGGTCCCTATATGGTGTTTTAACGACTTCTTTTTGTTAACCACTTCTCCTTTGATGGATATTTGTTTTGCTTCTAAGCTGCTATTTCAAAAAAATATATTGCAGTAAACTAATAGTCTTGTCCACACATTTGACCATTTCTCTAAGATAGACATATCTAGAAGCAAAACTGTTAGGTTTACAGAAATGCACATTTTAAGTTTTGAAGAATTCTGCCAACTAATCCTTTAATATGGTAGTACCAATGGGAATACTCATTCCCCCATATTCTCATTGATTCTCCACTGCTTTTTAATATTTGTCATTTCTCCATTATTAGCAAGGTTGAGCATATTTACACATGCGTTTTGGCCATGTATATTCTTTCATGAATTGCCTATTTATAAGCCTTGCTTATTTTTCAGTTAGGTTGCCTTTTTTTCTTATCAATTTGTAGGAGTGTTAAAAAATTTTTTTTTAATGAACTCAAGTACTCATCACCTAGTTTCAATATGATCAACTCATGGCCAACATATTCTCCCAACCCCACGCCAGGATTATTTTGAAGAAAACCCCCAACATAATACCATCCCATTTGTTAATATTTTAGCTAGTAAATCTAAAAAAAAATCAAAGCTCTTAAAAACATCCACATTATCATCATATCTAATAAGAAAAATAATTCCCTAATGTTGTCAATTATTCAGGGTTCATAGTTCCTCCATTAGCTTTTATATTTTTAAAAAATAATTACCTCAGTGTCATCAAATAATCAGTAAGTGTTTACATTTCCTCCATTGTCTCATCAATCTTTTTTAAACAATCCGTTTGAATCCAGGTCCAAAGACTGTCTGTGAATTTTAATTGGTTAATATGCTTTTAAAGTCTCTTTTAATTTATAGGTTCTTTCCCTCTGTGTGTTGAAGACTTCTGGTTCTTCTTCCTGTGGACTTTCTCACAGCCTGGATTTTGCTGATTGCCTCTGCTGATAGACCATTTAACATGTTCCTGGGTCCTGTCTATTTCTTGAATGCTCGTAGTTAGACCCAAGGCTTGATGGGATTGTTGTTTTGACAAGAATAGTTTAGAGGTGTGTTGTATATTTCCAGCAAGACCAGCTAATTCTGGCTGTCTCTTTGTGAGGTCAGCAGCCATTCATGATTGTGTTGGTCTGGGTACACTCAGGAAACGGAAACCACGCAATAATTCAAATCGGGGACACTTAATATAAAGAATCATTACTTTGGATAGGAAAGTAACTGGGAAGATGTAAAGAGACCCCTGCTGGGTGTCCTCTATCTAAGGGCGAGTACTCAGGAAAAAATAAGGTTGGCGAGAGGGGCTCCCCCCAAGGCTGGGTCTCCCAATCATTTGGAGAAGGTATGGCTGGGCACACTAGAACTTGGCGGTTAAGTTCACAGGGCTGCTCGGTCAGTCACAGTCACCAGGTGAGCAAGAAAGAATCCACGGACGCAGGCAAGCTGAGGCTGGTGGGTACCGCGATGGGTAGAAGGCCTGGCGTGTGGCATTCACGCTGGGAGGGTGGTGGGAAACAGCATCTTGGGGTGCAGGCCAGCTGACGCTGGAGAACAGCGCACAGGAAGAGGTGGGGCTCCACTGCAGGCGTGAGGCCTGGGGTACACAGTGTCCACAGCAAAGGGCTGAGGCAGGGTGGTCACGGGGCCCGGGCTGGGCGTCCGAGGTCTCTGACGGACCACACATTCTAGGCATGTGGCTGAGGCGGGGGCAGCCACTGTTGACAGGCTGTGCAGCCAGTGCAAGGGAAACGAGAGAGAGACAGAGACAGAGAGAGAGAGAGAGACAGAGAGAGAGACTGGGTCCTAGAAGAGCCCTCTTTGTCCTGCGATGTCCCTCTAGCGCCCTCTACCGATAAAGTTTAACATTGCACGCATTGTAAAAGTCCAATCCATTATCACAGAGCAGGTACTGAAAGGTGCACTGGGGGCTGAGAAGCCATAAATTGATAAGGGACACAATGCTCAGTGGCTAGGTCCATTATTTCACTAGGGGTTGTGATTCTAGCCACCTTCATATTAGTAGTTGGACTGATCCCAGAGGGAGAATCTTCCCACATCTCTTTGGCTGCCCTGAGACACAGTGTGTACCAGAACCTGGCTCTTTCCCCTGAGCCACCGTTTTTCCACTTCTCGCATAGTCTAGGTCTTTATAGCGTCATAGCACTTTTTGCTCATTCACCAGGTCTACTCTGAACTCCCTCTACTTTTGGCCTCCTGGCATCTCCTTTTCTCTCGGGTCCAACACCTGACTTCAGGACAAAACTACCTCCTGAATCTTGCCTGTAAATCCCCTGAACAGAATATTTGGCAAGTGGAACTTTTCATTTACACCCGGTGTAATCCTCACCTTGTGAAATGCATGTCATTGTCCTAATTTTACAGATGGGAAACCTGAGGTTTCGAGAGGTGAAGCAAGTACTTCCAGGTACTTCCAGAAGCAAGTTCCAGCCTGAGTCTGCTTTACTCTGACCCATGACAGCTTGCCCCCCACCCCGGGGGGCTCCCACAGCCCTTCTGCTTATATCTCTTCAGGTAACTTCAAACTCACTTGTCTCCTGGCTTCTCACCAGTTCTGTTTTCTTCTGAATTTCCGGGTCATTAAAAGTGTTCTCCCGGAATCATCATTGAAAAACTCTCTTCCAGGATCACCTCCTCAAATATCCAGTCCAGGTCTTTATTTTGTAACTGGGGTTTCTTCTCTAACAGCTCCCTAATACCATCTCATTGCATTTAGCTCCACGCAATTCAATTGCAGTTTATTTTCTCTGGCCTCGGGTTGATGAGACCCACACCTGTATCCTCTTTAGTGTGAAGATGCTGTTTTTATCTCCTCTGCCCCCTTCCCAACACACAAACACAGACAGAAGGCAATGAGGCGAGAGGTGAGAATTTCTCTTCCCAGAGGCAGTTATGCTACTCAGGGGACTGTAGAGCAGGAAATAAACAGTCCTGAACCTGGCACTGACATGAAAACTGGCCCTCTTCATCCTCCACTCTCAGGAAACCAGGAGCCAGCTGTGAAGTCCTGACCGTTCCAGCTGTGGAGAGACGGCTGAAAAGCATATTGAAATCTCTCTTTTCCTCTCTTCCTTCTCCAGTTCATCCTTCCTCCTTCAACAAGTCACCTGCCACTTTTCCTTTTCTCTTGAGTCATCTCCTCCATCCCATAGTATCCCTCCCGCCCCCTGGTCTTCCTTAGCCCCCTCCCCTCCATTCCTTCCTTTTGGTCCACGGCCCTCTACCTCCTTCCTTCCTCCTACCCAAGCTTTACTGGCAAAATCAAACAAAGTAACAAAAGAATGGGGAACAAGTAAACAGCTGCCTACCCTCACATGGAAATCCCTGGAAGCAGCTTCCTTCACCTCCGCTGATAGAGTGTCTCTGCATTTCAAAGTGCTTGGCCCTTGTTCAAGGCCAGTCTCAGTGGCCATGGAGTCATTGTGTTGAGATGAAGGTGCATCTAGGCAGTTTCTATATTTAGGTGCGATTGTGTTTCTGGAAAGGGCTGCGCAGCACATAATAGGAAATCCTGAGAGTGTGAAGACTGTTTCCTGCCAGTTGAAGCCTTGTCGTCTTTGGCCGTTCTGACAATAGCAGAAACCCGCAAGTAAGTGGGCAAAGGTGGAGAGGCAGAGAGAGGAAGGAACCCGGACGCGCTGGGTAGCTGAGAAGCAGTGAAGTGTGGGGCTTCGGGGAAGTGGGGACGGCTGGGGAAGGTGATTTAAAACTATAAGTGAAAGCAAATAAGTTACAGAACCCTGTCAGAGGATGAAAAAAGAAAACACCTCATTACTCTGTAAAAATATCTGTGGAAATGATGTCAGCTAGGCCAAGACATTGTCTGCTCAGCGTGTGCTTCTATAGAAATGGTCCTTGATTATGTGGAGACGTAATGGACACGGCTCGATGGGGGTACAGATGACAGTCCGTGGTGGTGACATTGGAGGGGATAGTGATGATGGTGATGGAGAAAGCCACCGCTGTTTTATTCAGGCTTAAGGAACTGAACACTCTTTCTGCTGGAAGTCTCCGGAGAGTTCTGAGGCAGTGCTTCTCAGCCGTAAATGCACATGTGAATCACTTGGGATCTCATTCAAACGCAGACTCTGATCCAATGAGTCAGGAAAAGCCTGAGATTCAGCGGCATTTCTAACAACCTTCCGGGTGAGTTCTGCCAGCTGACCAACGGACTCATTCTGTTTTTACGCAGACAGAACATATGTGGGGATGGATCTTTAGAGCGTTGAGTCAGGGCTGGGAGATAGAAAATAAGGCAGAGTTTACTGATATAGGGCGCTTTCTCATGACTCAGGATTCCTATCCTGGTGAGGGCCCAGAAGACAGTCTCTTTACGAGAGTAATAAGGAATCCATTAGCTACGGCTGGCGGCGGGTGGGGGGGGGGGGACACCAACATGCGTGGAAGCGGCTGTCTTCCGCAGGCCAAGACCGACTGTAGGAGATGCTGCTTCCGACCGTGGTCAATGGGGCTGGTGCCATTCTGGAATAGCAAAGGCGAAGTGGAGGCACTTAACCATCAGAGGCAAGCTGGAAGGAATTGTCGTAGTGAGGGACAAGGCCAAAGGGCAACCTAAGGGCTTTGACCTGCAAGGGCCTCTGGTGATGACTGATAGACCGTGGTGTGTCTAAGGAGGAGGTCACAGGCAGCCCACGGGGGTGCGGCTTGACCTATGTATACAGCTGCCACCGTGAGAAATCACAACCCCTCATCCAGTTTTTAGACGCGAGTCAGCTCTCAGACCAAGAGCACATTACGGAAGGGGAGCCCTGCTCCTTTGCAGGAAGGATCCGGCAACATTCCACACCAAATATATTCGGTAGCTCTCCCCCTATCCCTTCCCTCCAAATCCCATAGCCATTTACCCCAGTAATTCCACACTGGGGAACGGAGAAGACCCAGATCTTTCAAGGATCTGAGTTGTTAGTGACAACAGGGCACCCCAAACACCGCCATGGCTCCCCGGTCGAGTGGCGTACGTAGAACAGCGTGGGTCCCAGAGAGGTCGATCAGCCACGCTGGGGCCTCGTCCCCATTCCAGTGGCATGCCCGTAAACCAGCTTCCCCAAAGAAGCAGGAGGGAGGGCAGGGAGGGGAGGAAGGGGAGGAACAGGAGAAAGAAAAGAAAAAAGCCTCACCCGGACATGTGGCTGAAGTTTATGTTGTACATGCCCCCACCAAGGCCGGTGTCCAGCCACCAACAGGAAGTCATGGAACACGAACTTGGGAAAAGATGCCCGAGTCCCTCTGCGTAGAATCAGGACAGGGGCACGGAAGGGCTGGCAGGGCTCACCTGGAGTCCGTCAGCGCTCAGGCCGGGTCCTGTGGCCGTTTGGGCGAATGACGCCTTTCCTCCCGAAGCAGGGGCGTTACTCACCGCCCAAGCCTTACTGACACTTGACTCTAATTGTTGATCTAGCAGAACTGAGGAGACGCGGGAGCAGGTCTTCAGGACAGCGAACACTGCCCAGCAAGGTTTCTAGGAGGAGCCCTTTGTCTAACCTCCAGGTGAGGGGCAGCTGGTCTCCTCTAGCAAGTGGGAGGAGGGGGGCGGCTTCTGCCATCCCAGAGCTTCTAGGAAGCCGGAGGCTTCATGGCTCTCAGGCTCACCTCCCTCAAGTTCCAGGTCCCACTCCTTTCTTCTCAGGGCCCTCAGTTCCCCACAGGAGACATGCCAAGGCTGTGATGCAGCCTCCTCTGTTACTGAGACACCCTGGCAGTCAGGCCCTAGACCTGGTTTTCTTCCTGACCCGCCCTCCAGCTGCAGGAGACGAGGATTCAAAAAAACGCTGCCGTGGAAGCCTTATGGCTTTCACACTGTGTTGTAAGTTGATGGCTGGCTGCGCCGAGCCTGTCGTTTTCTTCCTTCAGGGTTTCAGTTATAGTTAGCAACAACGCAGCAACTCTCCGGTCTTTGCCACCGAATCTCTAAGGGGCCGGAGCTATCGCATGAGCCGATGCATCTCCTTCCGGCAGATTCCATCTCAACTCACTGCCGATGAGAATCTTAGAGAACTCCTCCACAGCTGAGTGAGATGGGAATCTTACAGAATCTTTCAGAACTCCACTCAGCACCAACAATGGGGTCTTGCAACCATCGGGCTGCTGAATGACCCCATTGCACAATTCCATCCTGAGGGTCTGCCTCAGGACAACTTCCAACACCAGTTGTCTTAGGTTGAGTTCTCCCTAATCAGACCCGGACACAAGGATTTGAGTGTAAGTAGTTTATTTTCGCAAGGATCCCAGGAAGCAGCAGTAGAGACAGGGAAGGGCAGGTAGCTAATCAAGGGTGTGTTATCCAGCAGTCGCCCTCTTGGGAACACTGGGGCTTAATGGCACTGGGAAATACTCTGGAACATTCCCCAGAGTTACCCACTGCCCTGAGGAATGAGGAAGCTGATGTACCCACACCTCAGCTGCCATTGCTTGAGGGCTGTGTCTGGAGGACGTTAACTCCCTGGCAGCCCAAAACAGCCCTCAGCAGACAAAAATCAGGCGTTCACAAACGTACCCGTTGGAATTTCAGGGCAAGTGCTAAGGAGATGTGGGCTGGGCATGTCAGCCTCTGCTACCACCTTGCGTCATACAATTGACACAGCCCAAATGCGGATGGTGCTTGGAAACTGATCTTGGTGCTGGAGCCACTGATGACACGATGGTCAGGAACCACAGTTCCAGCTGAAGATTGGAATACGGCCCTGCCGTGTGGGGTGAGGCACCTAGCCGGTTCCTGCGAGACTCTCCACAGGGGTGTCAGGGGGTGTGGTCCGTGGATGGGTTAATCTGACAAATTAACACCGTGCCCTCAGGTAACAACACATGATCCCTGTGAAAAAGACCCCTGAAAGAGTGTCTCCTTGGGTGAGAATTTCAGGCATACGCTGTAGGGAAGTGATGGATATACAGTTGGGTTTTTTTTTGGTAAAGCCCTTCTCATTACATTGAAAATACTAACAGCATCTATTTGCATTTGTATGGAGTTCTCAGAGCACTTTCATAAATTAATTAGTTCAGTCGACTTACTCATAACAACCCAAGGAAGACAAGGGGGGCATTTGTCCTCATTTTAGAGATGAGAGCATTGAGACGCGGTGAAGTTAAGTGACTTGCGGCAGGGTCCCGGTGCCAGGTAGTGGTGGAGAAGAGGCTCAGCCTCAGATCTCTGATTCCGTGTCATTCGGAGCTTGTTCCCGTTTCCCATAAGCTGTCTCTCCCATTTGCTGTAAGAGAGCACCTTGGTTGCGGCAACCTATCTGGTTCGTTTTGGCAGCCCTGGCGTATCCTGGCGTATCCTGGCGTATCCTGGTGTATCCTGAGTGCTTAATATCTGTATGTTAAGCAAATGAATTTTAAAGTCCCACCAGAAGACTTGTAAGGTGAGGTAGCAGCTTTTGTCAAGCCCCCTTTCTTGGTCTCTCCTCCCGACTACACCTGCACACACACACACACACACACACACACACACACACACACACACACTCTTCTCTCACACATGCATTCACACACACACTTCAACTCTGCAGGCTATACTCCCCACCCCCCCAGCTTTATTTTTTTTTTTTTGTGGTACGCGGGCCTCTCACTGTTGTGGCCTCTCCCGTTGCGGAGCACAGGCTCCGGACGCGCAGGCGCAGCGGCCATGGCTCACGGGCCCAGCCGCTCTGCTGCATGTGGGATTTTCCCGGACCGGGGCACGAACCCGTGTCCCCTGCATCGGCAGGCGGATTCTCAACCACTGCGCCACCAGGGAAGCCCCCCCCCAGCTTTATTGAGATGGAGTTGACACATACAATTGTAAAATATTTAAAGTGTACATCATGGTGATTTGATAGACATATACATTGTGAAAGTATTCCCCGTTTAGTTAACTAACACATCCATCACCTCATTATCTATCTATTTATTTAGTGAGAACTTTTAAGTTCTAGTCTTTTAGCAATTTCAATTAAACAGTGCAGTGTTCGGGCTATGCTCTTTTGATACTTCTTGGAAAGCCTAGGAAAACAATCAGAGGTGACCTCACATTTATTAGGAGACCAAGACCGCTCTCTGGACATGTCTTTAGAGTTAGACGGTAGACTCTTGGCTGAGTCCTGCTAGTATTCAGGACTGTTCAGCTCACCATACTATACGGGATCTGCTCTCGCAAGGTCAGGCCTCCCTTCTGTAGTATGCAGTGCCCTCCTAGAGCCACAAGAGGGAGCCAGTGGAGCGGAGAGCCCGCCTTAAAAGAGCCGCCCGCACCAGGAATGATCCTTCAGAGGCTGGACCCGAACCCACAAAGGAAATCTGGACGGAGCGCCAAAGTGAGAGAAGGAGGAGGCCTTGGGGAGTGGGAAGCAGAACAGAGGGAACGTGAGAAAAACGAGAACTGTAGAATAAAGCAGAGGGGGAGGGTGTCAAAATTGTAATTAATCATAATTCACGTAAAAAATAAATCGGGGGACTTTCTTTTACTCTGCACTATTCTGATTTTTTTTTCGGAACAAACGTAAATTATTTTCATAATTAACAGCGAATAAACATATTTAAAACAAATGGGAAAAATAGAACCAACTGAGCAAAATGATGGAAAAATCCTGTAGTTGCTCTGGAGTTCTGGGAAAAATCAGTGTCGGTCCAGGTTTTCTGCTTTGTTACCAGGGACTGCCCTGAGGCCACCACAGCTGTATTTACAACCAACGTCTCCTTTTCCTTCCCTCATTCTCTTATGAATTGTTATTGTCTTCTGAGACAATTTAATTTAATTTAATTAATTTAATTTCAGACCTTTAGTCTGAAATTAATATAAATAATTAATATTAATGTTTTGCAATCATTCTTAACTGAAGCTTTTATCATTTCTACTTTTTTTTTTTTTTTTTGCGGTACGCAGGCCTCTCACCACCGTGGCCTCTCCCGTCGCGGAGCACAGGCTCCGGACGCGCAGGCGCAGCGGCCACGGCTCACGGGCCCAGCCGCTCCGCGGCACGTGGGATCTTCCCGGACCGGGGCACGAACCTGCGTCCCCTGCATCGGCAGGCGGACTCAACCACTGCGCCACCAGGGAAGCCCTTTAAGTTGTTTTTTTGTTTGTTTGTTCGTTTGTTTCATTTCTACTTCTTTATGAAGATAAACCCCCAAATGAAATTGTTAAAACGTCATTAGAAACAATAGTAAAACTATTTTTTTGCCTCTTGGAAGCCTCTATTTTGAGTTTGTTTTGTGTATCCTGAGAGGCACAGCTATAAAGCAATGGGAATGATTTTAATTAAACATCTTAGACCTGATGTATCTAATTGACACTTTTCCTGCAAATCACAGGAACCAATATGATTATTACAGGCATCAAAGCCTTTGACTTAGGCAATTGCCCTCTGAGTCCAATTAGAAAACATATTAAAAAAATCAATTTATATCATGGCTCTTTGGGACTCCAAATGTTATTAACCATCTTAAAATGTGTTTTATTCATTTGAATGTAGCCGCTGGTGACTCAAATCTTTTCTGGAAATTAATCCACCTTCAGAGGATGAAAACTCACCACCTCCATTAGAGTATCTGGAGAAGTATCGGGAGAAGGAGGGAACAGTAAACAGAGTCTGGCCTTGGTGTTGGGGCCGGAGCTCTCTGTTTGGTGGGAGAGGAGGTGGCAAGGTCTAGCTGTCTGTGTAGAATGCCCTCTTAGCCTCTCACCGGTACCCACACCGCTGAGAGAAGCTTAGCACACAGCCTCGGCTCACTTTCACCACCTCCAAAGGTGGGTCTGAACTGGTGTAGGCCCTGTGGCAGTGGGGCTTATTCTGTCCCAAAGCTTCCCAATCATTTGCATATCATAAATGCATAGAAAGGGCTAATGCCAGAACTGGAGGCTATCTGGAGACATCTATGTAGGGGATGGTTAAAAAAATTCATCACATTTTTCTTTTTTTTTTTTAACATCTTTATTTGAGTATAACTGTTTTACAATAGTGTGTTAGTTTCTCCTTTACAACAAAGTGAATCAGTTATACATATACATATGTTCCCATATCTCTTCCCTCTTGCATCACCCTCCCTCCCACCCTCCCTATCCCACCCCTCTAGGTGGTCACAAAGCACAGAGGTGAACTCCCTGTGCTATGCGACAGGTTCCCACTAGCTAGCTAATTTACATTTGGTAGTGTGTATGTGTCCCTGCCACTCTCTCACATCGTCACCGCTTACCCTTCCCCCTCCCCATATCCTCAAGTCCATGCTCTAGTAGGTCTGTGTTTTATTCCCGTCCTACCACTAATCTCTTCATGACATTTGTTTTTCCCTTAGATTCCATATATATGTGTTAGCATACAGTATTTGTTTTTCTCCTTCTGACTTATTTCACTCTGTATGACAGACTCCAGGTCTATCCACCTCATTACAAATAACTCAGTTTCATTTCTTTTTATGGCTGAGTAATATTCCATTGTATATATGTGCCACATCTTCTTTATCCATTCATCTGTCGATGGACATTTAGGTTGCTTCCATGTCCTGGCTATCGTAAATAGAGCTGCAATAAACATTTTGGTACATGACTCTTTTTGAATTATGGTTTTCTCAGGGTATATGCCTAGTAGTGGGATTGCGGGGTCATATGGTAGTTCTATTTGTAGTTTTTTAAGGAACCTCCATACTGTTCTCCATAGTGGCTGTATCAATTTACATTCCCACCAGCAGTGAAAGAGTGTTCCCTTTTCTCCACACCCTCTCCAGCATTTATTGTTTCTAGAGTTTTTGATGATGGCCAATCTGACTGATGTGAGATGATATCTCATTGTAGTTTTGATTTGCATTTCTCTAATGATTAATGATGTTGAGCATTCTTTCATGTGTTTGTTGGCAATCCATATATCTTCTTTGGAGAAATGTCTATTTAGTTCTTCTGCCCATTTTTGGATTGGGTTGTTTGTTTTTTTGTTATTGAGCTGCCTGAGTTGCTTATAAATTTTGGATATTAATCCTTTGTCAGTTGCTTCATTTGCAAATATTTTCTCCCATTCTGAGGGTTGTCTGTTGGTCTTGTTTATGGTATCCTTTGCTGTGCAAAAGCTTTTAAGTTTCATTAGATCCCATTTTTTTATTTTTGGTTTTATTTCCATTTCTCTAGAAGGTGGGTCAAAAAGGATCTTGCTGTGATTGATGTCATAGAGTGTTCTGCCTATGTTTTCCTCTAAGAGTTTGATAGTGTCTGGCCTTACATTTAGGTCTTTAACCCATTTTGAGTTTATTTTTGTGTATGGTGTTAGGGAGTGTTCTAATTTCATACTTTTACAGGTAGCTGTCCAGTTTTCCCAGCACCACTTATTGAAGAGGCTGTCTTTTCTCCACTGTATATCCTTCCCTCCTTTATCAAAGATAAGGTGACCGTATGTGTGTGGGTTTATCTCTGGGATTTCTATCCTGTTCCATTGATCTATATTTCTGTTTTTGTGCCAGTACCATACTGTCTTGATTACTGTGGCCTTGTAGTATAGTCTGAAGTCAGGGAGCCTGATTCCTCCAGCTCCATTTTTCGTTCTCAAGATTGCTTTGGCTATTCGGGGTCTTTTCTGTTTCCATACAAATTGTGAAATTCTTTTTTCTAGTTCTGTAAAAAATGCCAGTGGTAATTTGATAGGGATTGCATTGAATCTGTAGATTGCTTTGGGTAATAGAGTCATTTTCACTATGTTGATTCTTCCAATCCAAGAACATGGTATATTTCTCCACCTATTTGTATCATCTTTAATTTCTTTCATCAGTGTCTTATAGTTTTCTGCATACAAGTCTTTTGTCTCCTTAGGTAGGTTTATTCCTAGATATTTTATTCTTTTTGTTGCAATGGTAAATGGGAGTGTTTTCTTAATTTCACTCTCAGATTTTTCAACATTAGTGTATAAGAATGCCAGAGATTTCTGTGCATTAATTTTGTATCCTGCTACTTTACCAAATTCATTGATTAGTTCTAGTAGTTTTCTGGTAGCATCCTTAGTATTCTCTATGTATAGTATCATGTCATCTGCAAACAGTGACAGCTTTACTTCTTCTTTTCCTATTTGGATTCCTTTTATTTCTTTATTTTCTCTGATTGCTGTGTCTAGAACTTCCAAAACTAGGTTGAATAAGAGTGGTGAGAGTGGGCAACCTTGTCTTGTTCCTGATCTTAGTGGAAATGGTTTCAGTTTTTCACCATTGAGAACAATGCTGGCTGTGGGTTTGTCATATATGGCCTTTATTATGCTGAGGAAAGTTCCCTCATGCCTACTTTCTGCAGGGTTTTTATCATAAATGGGTGTTGAATTTTGTCAAAAGCTTTCTCTGCATCTACTGAGATGATCATACGGTTTTTCTCCTTCAGTTTGTTGATATGGTGTATAACGTTGATTGATTTGTGTATATTGAAGAATCCTTGCATTCCTGGAATAAACCCCACTTGATCATGGTGTATGATCCTTATAATGTGCTGTTGGATTCTGTTTGCTAGTATTTTGTTGAGGATTTTTGCATCTATGTTCATCAGTGATATTGGCCTGTAGTTTTCTTTCTTTGTGACGTCTTTGTCTGGTTTTGGTATCAGGGTGATGGTGGCCTCATAGAATGAGTTTGGGAGTGTTCCTCCCTCTGCTATCTTTTGGAAGAGTTTGAGAAGGATAGGTGTTAGCTCTTCTCTAAATGTTTGATAGAATTCACCTGTGAAGCCATCTGGTCCTGGGCTTTTGTTTGTTGGAAGATTTTTAATCACAGTTTCAATTTCAGTGCTTGTGATTGGTCTGTTCATATTTTCTATTTCTTCCTGGTTCAGTCTCGGCAGGTTGTGCATTTCTAAGAATTTGTCCATTTCTTCCAGGTTGTCCATTTTATTGGCATAGAGTTGCTTGTAGTAATCTCTAATAATCTTTTGTATTTCTGCAGTGTCAGTTGTTACATTTCCTTTTTCATTTCTAATTCTATTGATTTGAGTCTTCTCCCTTTCTTTCTTGATGAGTCTGGCTAATGGTTTATCAATTTTATTTATCTTCTCAAAGAACCAGCTTTTACTTTTATTGATCTTTGCTATTGTTTCCTTCATTTCTTTTTCATTTATTTCTGATCTGATCTTTATGATTTCTTTCCATCTGCTAAATTTGGGGTTTTTTGTTCTTCCTTCTCTAATTGCTTTAGGTGCAAAGTTAGGTTGTTTATTCGAGATGTTTCCTGTTTCTTAAGGTATGATTGTATTGTTATAAACTTCCCTCTTAGAACTGCTTTTTCTGTATCCCATAGGTTTTGGGTCGTCGTGTCTCCATTGTCATTTGTTTCTAAGTACTTTTTGATTTCCTCTTTGATTTCTTCAGTGATCACTTCGTTATTAAGTAGTGTATTGTTTAGCCTCCATGTGTTTGTATTTTTTACAGATCTTTTCCTGTAATTGATATCTAGTCTCATAGCGTTGTGGTCAGAAAAGATACTTGATACGATTTCAATTTTCTTAAATTTGCCAAGGCTAGATTTGTAACCCAAGATATGATCTATCCTGGAGAATGTTCCATGAGCACTTGAGAAAAATGTGTATTCTGTTGTTTTGGGGTGGAATGTCCTATAAATATCAAGTAAATCCATCTTTTGCAATGTATCATTTAAAGCTTGTGTTTCCTTATTTATTTTCATTTTGGATGATCTGTCCATTGGTGACAGTGGGGTGTTAAAGTCTCCTACTATGATTGTGTTACTGTCGATTTCCCCTTTTATGGCTGTTAGTATTTGCCTTATGTATTGAGGTGCTCCTAAGTTGGGTGCATAAATATTTACAATTGTTATATCTTCTTCATGGATCGATCCCTTGATCATTATGTAGTGTCCTTCTTTGTCTCTTGTAATAGTTTTTATTTTAAAGTCTATTTTGTCTGATATGAGAATTGCTACTCCAGCTTTCTTCTGATTTCCATTTGCATGGAATATCTTTTTCCATCCCCTCACTTTCAGTCTGTAAGTGTCCCTAGGTCTGAAGTGGGTCTCTTGTAGACAGCATATATATGGGTCCTGTTTTTGTATCCATTCAGCCAGTCTGTGTCTTTTGGTGGGAGCATTTAATCCATTTACATTTAAGGAAATTATTGATATATATGTTCCTATTACCATTTACTTAATTGTTTCGGGTTGTTCTTGTAGGTCTTTTCCTTCTCTTGTGTTTCTTGCTTAGAGAAGTTCCTTTAGCATTTGCTGTAAAGCTGGTTTGGTGGTGCTGAACTCTCTCAGCTTTTGCTTGTCTGTAAAGGTTTTAATTTTTCCATCAAATCTGAATGAGATCCTTGCTGGGTAGAGTAATCTTGGTTGTAGGTTTTTTTCCTTCATCACTTTAAATATGTCCTGCCACTCCCTTTTGGCTTGTAGAGTTTCTGCTGAAAGATCAGATGTTAACCTTATGGGGATTCCCTTGTGTGTTATTTGTTGTTTTTCCCTTGCTGCTTTTAATATGTTTTCTTTGTATTTAATTTTTGACAGTTTAATTATTATGTGTCTTGGCGTGTTTATCCTTGGGTTTATCCTATATGGGACTCTCTGTGCTTCCTGGACTTGATTGACTATTTCCTTTCCTATATTAGGGAAGTTTTCAACTATAATCTCTTCAAATATTTTCTCAGTCCCTTTCTTTTTCTCTTCTTCTTCTGGGACCCCTATAATTCGAATGTTGGTGCATTTAATGTTGTCCCAGAGGTCTCTGAGACTGTCCTCAGTTCTTTTCATTCTTTTTTCTTTCTTCTGCTCTGCAGTAGTTATTTCCACTATTTTATCTTCCAGGTCACTTATCCATCCTTCTGCCTCAGTTATTCTGCTATTGATCCCATCTAGAGTATTTTTCATTTCATTTATGTGTTGCTCATCGTTACTTGCTTCCTCTTTATTTCTTCTAGGTCCTTGTTAACTGTTTCTTGCAATTTGTCTATTCTATTTCCAAGATTTTGAATCATCTTTACTATCATTATTCTGAATTCCTTTTCAGGTAGACTGGCTATTACCTCTTCATTTGTTAGGTCTGGTGTGTTTTTATCTTGCTCCTTCATCTGCTGTGTGTTTTTCTGTCTTCTCATTTTGCTTATCTTACTGTGTTTGGGATCTCTTTTTTGCAGGCTGCAGGTTCATAGTTCCCTCTGTTTTTGGTGGCTGTCCCCAGTGGCTGAGGTTGGTTCAGTGGGTTGAGCAGGTTTCCTGGCTGGAGGGACTAGCGCCTCTGTTCTGGTGGATGAGGCTGGATCTTGTCTTTCTGGTGGGCAGGTCCACATCTGGTGGTGTGTATCGGGATGTTGGTAGCCTTATTATGATTTTAGGCAGCCTCTCTGCTAGTGGATGGGGCTGTAGACCTGTCTTGCTCTTTGTTGGGCATAGGGTGTCCAGCACTGTTCGTTGCTGGTCCTTGAGTGAAGCTGGGTCTTGGTGTTGAAATGGAGGTCTCTGGGAAATTTTCGCCGTTTGATATTACGTGGAGCTGGGAGGTCTCTTGTGGACCAGTGTCCTGAGGTTGGTTCTCCCACCTCAGAGACACAGCCTTGACACCTGGCTGGAGTGCCAAGAGCCTTTAAACCACACGGCTCAAAATAAAAGGGAGAAAAAAATAGAAAGGCAAGAAAGGAAGGAAGGAAGGAGGAAGGGAGGGAAGGTAGGAAGGAAGAAAGGAAGGGAGGGAGGAAGAAAGGAAGGGAGGAAGGAAGGAGGGAAGAAAGGAAGAAAAAGGGAGAAGACAAAATAAAGTAGGATAAAATATAGTTATTAAAATAAAAATAATTATTAAGAAGAAAAATTTCTATTAAAGAAAAAAAAAACAAAAAAAGCCATGGGTCGGTCTAACCCTAGGACAAATGGTGAAAACAAAACTATACAGACAAAATCTCACACAGCCGCACCCACATACACACTCACAAAAAGAAAAAAGGGGAAAATAATAGTATATCTTGCTCCCAAAGTCCACCTCCTCAACTTGGGATGATTCGTTGTCTATTCAGGTTTTCCACAGCTGCAGGGCACTTCAAGCTGACTGTGGACCTTTAATCTGCTGCTTCTGAGGCTGCTGGGAGGGACCTCCCCCTCTCTTTGTTCGCACAGCTCCTGGGGTTCAGCTTTGGACTTGGCCCCGCCTCTGCGCGTAGGTCGTCAGAGGACGTCTGCCCTTCGCTCAGACAGGGCGGGGTTAACGGAGCAGCTGATTCGGGGGCTCTGGCTCACTCAGGCCAAGGGGAGGGAGGGGCACGGATGCGGGGCGAGCCTGCGACGTGCGACGTCAGAGGCCGGCGTGACGCTGCACCGGCCCGAGGCGCACTGTGCGTTTTCACGGGGAAGCTGTCCCTGGGTCCCGGAGCGGGCTGCACAGGCTCCCGTGAGGGGCGGTGTGGAGAGTGACCTGTGCTCGCACACAGGCCTCTTGGTGGCGGCAGTAGCAACCCTAGCGTCCCACACCCGTCTCTGTTGTCCGTGCCGACAGCCGCGGCTCGCGCCCGTTTCTGGAGCTCCTTTAAGCAGCGCGCTTAAACCCCTCTCCGCGCACCAGGAAGCAAAGAGGGAAGAAAAGGTCTCTTGTCTCTTCGGCAGCTCCAGACTTCAACCGGACTCCCTCCCGGCCAGCCGTGGCGCACTAACCCCTTCAGGCTGTGTTCACTCTGCCAACTCCAGGCCTTTCCGTGGGATCCGACTGAAGCCCGAGGCTCAGCTCCCGGCCCCGCCCGCCCCGGCAGGTGAGCAGACAAGCCTCTCGGGCTGGTGAGTGCTGGTCGGCACCCGTCCTCTGCGGGAATCTCTCCGCTTTGCCCTCCGCACCGTTGCTGCGCTCTCCTCCGCGGCTCCGCGGCTCCGAAGCTTCCCCCTCCGCCACCCGCAGTCTCCGCCCGCGAAGCGGCTCCTAGTGTGTGGAAACCTCTCCTCCTTCACGGCTCCCTCCCACCGGTGTAGGTCCCGTCCCTATTCTTTTGTCTCTGTTTATTCTTTTTTCTTTTGCCCTACCCAGGTACGTGGGGAGTTTCTTGCCTTTGGGGAGGTCTGAGGTCTTCTGCCAGCGTTCGGTCGGTGTTCTGTTGGAGAAGTTCCACGTGTAGATGTATTTCTGACGTATCTGTGAGGAGGAAGGTGATCCCCGCGTCTTACTCTTCCGCCATCTTCTCGCTCCGAGACTTTCTGACAGGTGAGTGGTTGAGGATTAGCAGTTATCAGTCAAGCAATCTCCAGAATATGTAAAGAACCACATCTCAACAGCAAAAAGGGCAAACAACCCAATTTTAAAAATGGGAAAAGGACTTGCATCGACATTTCTTTAAAGAATACATACGAATGGCCGATAAACATGGGGAAAAATGCTCAATATCATTAGTCATTTAAGGAGATGCAAATCCAAACTACAATGAGATACGACTTCACATCTACCAGGATGACTATAATTAAAAAAAAGGAAAAATAACAAGTGTAGGCAAGGATGTGGAGAAATCAGGAGCCAGCAGCTGTATTGAGGTTGGGGTACATTGCTGGTACATTGCTAGTTGGGATATAAAATTGTACAGGTACTGTAGAGAATAGTTTGGCAACTTATCAAAATCTAAACATACAGTTACCATACGGTCTAGCAATTTCATTCCTCAGTGTATACCCCAAAGAATTGAAAACAGGACTCCATCAGATCCTTGTATGCCAATGTTCATAGCAGTACTTATTCACAAAAGCCAAAAGGTGGAAACAATCTGTGTCCATCAACAGACGAATGGATAAACAAAATGTGGTATACCCATACAATGGAATACTATATTTTAAAAATATCTTCTATTTATTTATTTTTGGCTGTGCTGGGCCTTCGTTTCTGCACACGGGCTTTCTCTAGTTGCAGCGAGTGGGGGCTACTCTTCTCTGCAGTGTGCAGGCTTCTCATTGCAGTGACTTCTCTTGTTGCAGAGCACGGGCTGTAGGTGTGTGGGCTTCAGTAGTTGTGGCACGTGGGCTCAGCAGCTGTGGCTCATGGGCTCTAGAGCTCAGGCTCAGTAGCTGTGGCGCACGGGCTTAGTTGCTTCGCGGCATGTGGGATCTTCCCGGACCAGGGCTCGAACCCGTGTCCCGTGCAGTGGCAGGCGGATTCTTAACCACTGCACCACCAGGGAAATCCCTACAATGGAGTACTATTGAGCCATAAAAGGAATGAAATTCTGATATGTGCTACAACACGGATGAGCCTTGAAAACAAGCTACATGAAATGTCAGTCACAAAAGGATACATATTGTATTTTTGTGTTTGCATTGTATTTATCACACATGTATGATTTCAAATATGTGAAATATCTAGAATGGACAAATTCATAGAGATAGAAAGTAGAGTAGAAGTTACCAGGGGCTGAGGGAGGTGAGGAGTTATTATTTAATGGGTACAATGTTTCTGCTTGGGTTGATACCAAAAGTTTTGGAAATGGATAGCAGTAGCGCTTGCACAACACCGTGAATGTGATTAATGTCACTGAATTATACACTTAAAAATGGTTCAAATGGCACATTTTACGTGACATATATCTTACCACAATAAAAATTTTCAAAACAAAATAAATGAAAGAGAGCTCCAAAGGACAGGTATGCAAACAAAGGCTCTGGAGGTGGAAGGGTTGGAGGTTGAAATTTGTGGGCTGTTTACTAAGAGAGTGACTGAGGGCAAGACTTGACATCTTGGACAAATCCTCCTAGAGTCTCTTGGGTTTCTCAGCAGAAGGCAGCAGAGTGAAACGCATAAGAGCATAGGCTCTGACTGCCTGGGTCCAGTTTCCATTTTGATACCTGTGTGACCTTGGATGAGTTACTGAGCCCTCTTGCTCTGTTTGCCCCACCTGTAAAATGGAGACAGTACAACTTACCTCACTGGGTTTTTGTTCAAATTTGATAAGTTAATTTGTGCCAAGGTTTTAAAAATAGTGCCTGCCACATAAGAAGTGCTCAATAAATATTAGCTGTAAGATGGAACCAGGGTGTGGGGAGATTGGAATTACTTACAGTTTTGTTAGCAAAGAGATTTTTAAATTAAACATCAAAAAATGTAAAATACTAAAAGAAAAAAACATTCCTGCATGCTCTCATTATATTTAAGAGCTTTATTCCCTCTAAATGTTTAGACTTTGCAAATTCCAGATAAGTTTATCAAAGCTTAAATTTTTCTTCTCTTTCTTCTTCTATCCTGCTGTGCTGGCGCTCTAAGCATTTTTAAAGCAACCTAAGCAGTATTTCACACTGGCTGTGGGGAGTCACCAGAAAAATAATGCCTACCTCAAGAGGTGGTTTTGAGGCTTAAGTAAGATAAACGTATGTGAAAAACTCCCTTTCATGGCCTGTCATGTTCTTCAGCTCTGTGAGACCCAATGCCCCCTTTTTAATAACAGATGTTTGTTTACGGAATTATAAGCACAATTATAAGATTCATACCCCAAGGTACACACCTTGTATAATCTCCTACCCTAGAGTATGGGCTGGACCAGTGAATATAATGGAATGTCACCCCCATGATAAGGTTACTAACCAATTGACTGTGAATTAATAGAAAAGAAGATTGTCTCTAGTGGGCCTGACCTTTAAAAGAAGGTGAAATATTAGATGTTCTCAAACAAACTGCCACATTGTTAGAGGGTCTGCAGGAGGAACCACCTGGCAAGGATCTGAGGGCGGCTTCTAGATGCTAACAGCAACCCTGGCAGATGGCCAGCAGGGAAACAGGGACCTCAGTCCTACAAACACAGGGAACTGACTTTTGCCGACAACCCAAGTGAGCTTAGAATGGATCTTGTCCTAGTTGACTCTCCAGATGAGAACACAGCCAGCGAACACCCTCCTTTATTTCAGCCTTGTGAGGTCCTTAGCAGAAGACTCAGCTGAAGCTGTGCTGGAAACTGGAGAGAATAAATTTGTGAGGTGTTAAGTCACTAAATTGGTGTTAATTTTTTACACTGAAATAGAAAACGAATACCCCTTTTTCCATCTTGAAATAAAATTCATAGATAATATAGTCAACTTATAAGCATAATTTTAAAATTTCAGTGTAAGATCCTAACTATATTATTAGGAGAAGTAAAAGGAAGGTAATATCTAATATCTAGATATCTAGATATCTAATATCTAATATCTAGATTAAATATCTAATATCTAATATCTAGAATATATACAGAATATATATTATAATATATTATATTATATTATAATATAATATTATAATATATAGAATAATATATATATGTAAACAAGTGTGAGCCCAGCCACAATAGAAGACATGAAAGAGCCAGATCTTTGCACCTGTACGTAAAACCACCAAGAATGACAAAGGTACAAATGCAGACTGACCCAGTGTTCAAACACTGCATGTGATTTTTCCAAAATAGTGAACAATCCTGGTGAAATTTTGTACAAAACAAAGTACATTCTTCTATTTGTTCCCCAAAACCTTGCAAAAAGTGCTGTGTGATCAAGTTAGGTTGATGCACGTATAACTATAAACAAATCTCTCATTCACACGACTGTCCAGTGGCACAGTCATCCAGGATGCAGAAAAATATTTCTTGTTTGGAAAAGGAGCCTATCCGCTAAAAAAGCCAGGAGCCCCCTTTCCCCCTTCATGGCAAAATAAAAAACTCTCTTGCAGATTTCCAAATCGACCTCCAGCAGAGGTGCTGCTGCAGGCTGCAGTGTAGCATCCAAGTGCTATTATTATTTTGTGGTTCCTCCCCCCCTACCCCATGCTCTCCCGGATTTGTCTTTTGGGGTTGTCAGGTGAAGAAAAGGTACATTGCTCAACAGTTAAACACTTCTGGTATAGGCTTTTTTGCTTCTTTGGCAAAATGACCACATTAAAATTAGAAATACAAAACCCCCCAGTGGCGCTGGCCAAGAAACAAGCCACTGCCGTGGCCCCTCGCCTTGCACGTGGGCAGCTTCCCGGCTGGGACGTGTGTGGAGGCAGAGCTGCGAGCCCCGGTGGGGAAGCACGAGGAAGCAAACGCACCGCCCGCCCATGGATTTCTGTAGCTGCCAGTTTTGCTGGTGACGAGGTCCCTCTGGCTGGCTCACAACATGCGGATCTCGGGTTGCAGGGGTCAACGATGCTCGTTTCTGCTGCCCCCAAGGGTGAAATGGTGAAGTGCAGG
This sequence comes from Kogia breviceps, assembly GCF_026419965.1. Lineage (NCBI taxonomy): Eukaryota > Metazoa > Chordata > Mammalia > Artiodactyla > Physeteridae > Kogia > Kogia breviceps. The sequence goes on from NC_081314.1 coordinate 5,043,683, forward strand.
GTGCCTCTCAATTAAAAAGCAAAAGGCCCTGGGAGAGAGCGCCACCACCCAAGCAGAGAGCTTGAGAAGCCTGACTGCCCCCAGTCCCTGCAGGCGCTGCAGGCGGGGACCTTTCGCACTCCAAGGAGGGGGCCAGAGCATCGGGGGTGGAAGGTCCTTGGCTCTGCCTGAGCACTGCAAAACAGCACCAACTGGATCTTTCTGTGAGAGACTCTGGAAGGAGAGATGCTCAAAGGTCACCTGATTCCGAGCCTCCCAGCCCAGCGACCGGAGCGCAGCCACAGAGGGTTTCCTTCTGGGAACCCCAGCTGCCTAGGGCCTCTGCAGGGAGACTGAGAATAGAACGGCTCTCCAGCAAATCCAGAGGCTCCCTTGGTGCCCCAGGGCCTCGGAATCCTGAGTTGGTTCTTAACAAGGCATTAGAGAACCCTCACTGCTTTGCCATCACCATCAGAATGTATCCACTTCCCCCCATGACCCAGAGCCCCTGGTGATCTGTTAATCTGGGTGTTGGACTTTAGTGATAGTGCCTGGCCAAGAGAATCTGGGGGAAAATGCTGCTTCAGAACTCAGTTCTGGTGTGGACGTGTTCCAGAATGTGTGCAATATATTCGAGTCCCAAGCTGGTTCCCATTCCTTATGAATCGCCTCATCTCCATTATTTCCAGACCAGTTCTTTTGTAGTCTACCCACAAGGGAACACTTCTGCTTCAAGCCGGGAATGGGAAGGGCCCCATTTCATTAAAGTCATTGGTCAGATACAGACAGATCTCATGACATCTTTTTGCCCAGGCGGCAAAAAAAGCACCTGGTTGAACCTTCGTCGGTCAGCACTTGGATGGCTGAGCAACAATCTTTATCCCAGCAGTTGGGGATAGCGAAGTGATCTCTGCTCCATTAGCACCCCTGAGGAAAGAGCTACTCTCTGAATGCGGACCTCGAGAAAGGAGCTCAGAGTAAGACAGGGACTCTCAGCTCTAAGACCCATCCCACTGTCTGAAAATGGTTGGTTCTGTTCCCCTCCTAGAGCCACGCCTGGTACTCAAGGCCACTATGGTCCTCGATTACAAAACATGCTTCTTAACATTTCCACCCCTTTAAAACTGGATATGTCTTGTACCTCTCTCAACTTTATGACATTGGGCGGTTTCTTTTATTCTCATACTACACAAGATAATGGGGTGTTTTATAATGAATAGCATCATGGATTCTATGAAATAAAACAAAAAGACAAGGCAGCCTTGGAGAGAACCTTTCCTGAAATTCAAATCAATGGGCAATGCGCTGTGAAGGAATCTCAGGTTGTCCCTGTTGATGGGGTTGTCAGATTACAAATGACATAGAAATAGTCAAATACTTCCTGTGTCAGAGGATACTGTCTTAGTCAGCTCAGACTGCCACAGCAGAATCCTACAGACTGGGCGGCTTACATGACAGACATTTATTTCTCACAGATCTGGAGGCTGTGAAGTCCAAGATCAAGGTGCCGGCAGATTTGATTCTTGGCGAGGGCTCTATTCCTGGCTTGCAGACAGCCACCTTCTCCCTATGTCCTCACATGGTAGTGGCAGGGGTGGGGAGGAGGGAGAGAGAGGCAGACAGACAAACAGACACACAGAGGGCTCTCTGCTCTCTTTTTATAAAGGCAGGAATCTCATTGTGAGGATCCCACCCTTATGACCTCATATAAACTTAATTATTTCTTATCTTAGTCTGTTCCAGATGCTATAATAAAAATACCATAAACTGGATGGCCTATAAACAGTGGAAATTTACTGCTGGAAGGACAATATCAGGGTGTCAGCATGGTCAGGTTCTGGTGAGAGCTCTCTTTTGGGCTGCAGACTGTCGACTTACTATCCTATTGCCACAAGGTGGAAAGCGCAAAGGAGCTTTCTCTAGCCTTTTTTTTTTTAAAGATTTAATTTTGTTTATTTTTGGCTGCGTTGGGTCTTCGTTGCTGCGCACGTACTTTCTCTAGTTGCGGCGAGCAGGGGCTACTCTTTGTTGTGGTGCGCGGGCTTCTCATTTCGGTGGCTTCCCTTGTTGTGGATCGATCGCGGGCTCTAGAGTGCAGGCTCAGTAGTTGTGGCGCACGGGCTTGGTTGCTCCGCGGCACGGGGGATCTTCCCGGACCAGGGCTTGAATCCGTGTCCCCTACATTGGCAGGCGGATTCTTAACCACTGCGCCACCAGGGAAGTCCCTCTCCAGCCTTTTTTATAAGGGCATGAAACGCATTCATGAGGGCTCTGCCTTCATGACCTAATCACCTCCCCAAAGCCCCACCTCCTAATACCATCAGAATGAGCATTAGTATTTCAACATGTGAATTTTGGGGAGACACAAACATTCAGACCATAGTACCTCCCAGAGGCTCCATCTCCAAGTATCATCACACTGAGTGTTAAGGCTTTGGCGTATAAATTGGGGCAGGATACAATTTAGTCCATAGAAGATACCATTGTCAGTGAGATGGTGTGACCATTTGGATGACTGTTTTCCCAAGTCATTTCTGGTTGAACATAGCACATTCAATGTAGTGATTCATATCTGTGTCTAGCTGGGGGTTATTTTTGACATGCCATGAAACACACAGCCTTGGCCCTATGCTGGTCAATGATTTTCTATCGATAGTTTTAACAAAGGTAACATAAAGTTGCTTATTCAAAGGAAGGATAAACAACTTAGAGCCTGCATGGAAAATAATTCCCATTGAATGGAGTCGTCAAGGTGGAATTTAAAAAAGCAAAGGAAGTTTTCATTTGCGTTCAAAGACTCAATATGGTATATATGTAAGAAGAGGGAAGAGGTGGGGTCATTCCTTATGGAGGAATGTTTTCTTCAACATCAGTTTGATGTGAAGCAAGAGTGTGGTAGAGTTACGAAATTGGGTAGCAAAATGAATTGCAGTTCTGAAAGTGTCCTGACCTTAAAATGTAATGGTTCTACTGGACTCTGGATACACATTAATGTAAAGCAGTTTCTCAACTTGGGCACTGTTGGGGCATTGGGCCAGATAATTCTTTGTAGTGGAGGCTGTCCTGTGCATTGGAGGATGTCAAGCAGCGTCCCTGGCTTCTACCCACTAGATGCCCATGGCAACCACATACCTTTCCGAACCCTCCCCAGGTCCTGACCATCAAAAATGTGTCCAGATGTTGGGCTTCCCTGGTGGCGCAGTGGTTGAGAGTCCGCCTGCCGATGCAGGGGACGCGGGTTCGTGCCCCGGTCCGGGAGGATCCCACGTGCCGTGGAGCGGCTGGGCCGGTGAGCCATGGCCGCTGAGCCTGCACGTCTGGAGCCTGTGCTCCGCAACGAGAGAGGCCCATGTACCACAAAAAGAAATAAATAAATTAATTTTTTAAAAAAATGTCTCCAGATGTGGCCAAATGTCCTCTGAGAGGCAAGATCACCCTCAGTTGAGAACACTGATGTAAAGTGTTACATTCAATTTTTGGAATCACAATTTAAGAGGGAAGCAGCCAAGCTAGAAAAACATTCCTTGAGAAAGGCAGTGATGACATTAAAGCATTTGTCAAAAATGCACAGCATACAGAGCACATGTTGATAAGGAGCTTTTGCAAGTTAAGTCCTTGGGCCTCAAGTGTCCATTAAACGCTCCTCATTCAATATGGGTTCCTTAATAATCTTCAATAATTTAAAGAACTCTTGGCTGAAGATGGAATAGACCAAGGGTGTGAGGGTTACAGGGAGGTAGATTTCAGAATACAAAGAAAGCTTTTCTTTTAGTTGCTCTTTAAAAAAAAAAAAATCAGATATTACATTAGTGTACAAAGTAAAAAGTCAGAGTTTCTCCCCTTTACCCCAATTCGATCCCTAGTAACCACAGGTAATGGTCTGAGGAGATTTCCTAGACACTCCTCAGGTAAAATCGACTAAGGTCAGAATGGTCACAGCTGTCCTCCTCTCCTGGCTTCTTAGAGTACATGAAATGGCCAGGTCAAATGCTTCCCTCCTGCTTCTTCTCCGCCTCCCTCCCACTTTGTGGAGAGTCTTTCTGCTGCACTGGTCCAAGACTTAAGATATTTTTTTAATTGTGAAAAATTTCTAACCTCCACAAAGAAGAGAAAATAATTAAAAACAAAAAACCACCCATGTTCCCATCAACCAGATTTAACAATTATCAAGAATTTGCCACATTTACTTCCTTTATCCTTTTTTCTTTTTTTCCTTTATGAAGAATTTTAAAACAGATCTCAAACATCATGTTATTTCACTCCCACATACTTTAGTGTGTTTCTTATGTTTCTTAAAAAATATATATATATATAATTCCAAAACTTTTATGCTGTAAAATCAGAGGATGGACAGGGAAGGATGGAGCTAAAAAAAAAAAAAAAAAAAAAAACAGAGGAGGAGGGAAAGAAGTAGGAGGAGGGGTGGGGAGAGGAGGAGATGGAAAGGATTTGTCAAAATCTACATCATCAGAGCTTCTGGGTTGGGGATGAGCAGGAGGGTTTTGGGGTGAGCGAGCTGAAAGGCTGGGAAACTCTGAGGTTCATCAAAAACAGTAAGAAGAGACAAGGGGATACTAGATAGATTGTTAAGGATTATATTTGATCACCTTGTCCTTCAAAAGACTTGAGTACTAATTTTTAACTGAATTTTTAAAATCTATTTTTTTCATATTTAAATGTTAAAAATATGACTTTCTTCTCAGTTTGAACCATGTGTGACTTGGCTGCCCTAAGGTACATACATTAAACGTGTGAGTTTATCTTATGATGAAAATGGAACACATGATTTTCACTTAATGTAGTAGACATTTTAGAAAGAGTGTTTTTCCTAAGAGTCTGTCACAGTGTGCCAGGCTCTCAGTCCTTCACACGAGCTACCTTGCTTAAATTCACAGTAACTTTATGCTTTAAGGGCTATAATTACCCCTATGTTACAGTTGGGGCGTTAAATGTCTTGTCCAAGGTCACTGCTTTTGGGGCAGAGGCAGGTCTTGGACCCAGGTCTATCTCATTTCAAAGTGTGGCTCTCAGCCACTCCTCCACACGAACGGTGCTATAGGAGGCTGTGGATCACAGCTGTGAGGGGATGCCCATCTGATAGGCGTGAGAGTTCCTTGGCTCTGTGCTGTTAGAAATGCCACCCCTGCAAATGTGCATTCCTTTCTCAGAGGTTCCTGTCTTTATAAATTCCTGTAAAAAAATGCAGACGCTTCCTGGGAATGTGGAACCAGTCAGATAAATTCAATGCTCATGAAACATGATGAGCTGGAAGGGAATCGTCTTAGTCTGTTCAGGCTGCTATAACAAATTACCATACACCGGGTAGCTTATAAACAACAGAAATTTATTTCTCAGGATTCTGGTGAGAGCCCTATTCCTGTTGCAGTAGGCTTACTTCTTGTTGTATCCTCACATAGTGGAGAGAGAGCAAGCTAGCACTCTGGAACCTCTTTTATAAGGGCACTAATTCCATTCATGAGGGCTCCGCCCTCATGATCTAAGCACCTTCCAAAGGCTTCACCTCCTAACACCATCATAGTGGGGGTTAGGATTTCAACATATGAATTTTTTTTTGTAATAGGAACATTCAATGCAGAGCAGGAATAGGGTGATTGGGATCAGGAACTCTAGGCTCAGACGAACCTGGTCTCAAATCCTGCCCCTGCACTTACAAGCTCTGAGACCTTGGGCAAATTGCTTAACTTCTCCAGATCTCCATTTTCTCTCTGGTAGAGTAGCAGTTATTACATGATAAGTTTCACCTGTTTGGCTGGTGGTGTTGGCCTTTTGTTCTGCCTATATTGGAGGGTTCCAGTCTATGCCCAACAAAGTACATGTCATAGTTTCTGAACAGTGTCCCTGACATTGACGTCAACCCTTTGGGCTAGACTTTGTGGGTGGAAAGCACTTGTTGACATGGAGAGGTGTGGCCTAGTGGGATGACACATGGAGCCAGAACCATCACACTGACAGAACAGCATGCTACTGCAGGCTTGTAAAGAGTCAAGGATGTGCTCTGCCCTCTTCATCGCTGTTCAATATTGTAAAACATAGCCAGGCCTTCTGCGTTGCATGTAAATTGACCAACAGCAGAGTTGGGACTTTTGGTGCTAAAACTGGGACCACCCAGGGCAAACCGGGGTGAACTGGTCATCCTCCTTGCACATCTCCAGGGGATCTTCATGAAGTTGCCCTCTTGTGCAAGGCACAGTTTGTGCAACTATATACCAGTCCCGAAAAGTGTTATTAACCAAAAAAAAAAAAAGCTTTCTGCTTAAAGTTAAGATTGTTGTGGACAGTTTGTAGTCTCAATGGTTAACTGCAAATACCTCCACAAATGAGAAAAGGCTAGAGAAATAAATAACAAAGTTATCTGGGCTCTATTTGGGGAAAAGTTCAATCTTTTTTGGCTCTAAAAATAAATAAAATTACTTGGTCCCCATTTGAAGTAGGAGGCCAATTTTCCCTTCCTTAACCATTTATTCCCTTAACAGTTTTATTCTCTCAACATTTTCACACATATGGAAAAGGTGAACTAGTAAAAAAAAAACAACCATATACACTCCACCTAGTTTTTAATAATTGTTAACATATTGCTATATATATATATATATATATATATATATATATATATATACACTCACTCTCTCCTCTCTATCTCTCTCTAGGTATGTACATGTGCCATATTTGAGTTCCTTCTTTCTATATGTGAGTGCATGAAAATATTTATATATTTTTTTATTCTTGGTGATTTGAAGATAAGTTGCAGATATCATGATATTTCACCCCTAAACCCTTCATCTCACATCTCCAAATGCCATTATTTCACTTAAGAAAATTAACAATTCCATACAGTCATCACTTTCAATGTTCCCCAGTTGTACTCAAATTGATATTTTAGAAAATTACATTATTGTCATTCATTAATAGATCTAATTTTTGCCAGTTTCCTTTAAGTCTTTATCTTGTTGAATGCTATTCTCCATAACGGCACTGGAACTAAGTGTCAATAAGACAAAGTTGAGTTGATTGCTTGCTGTGGTAAGGGAGAATGATACCTGGACAGAGCCTAATAGTGTCTCGGAGGAGGAAGGTCAGTTGGGACATTCATTGAGACTCTGAGGTCTGGTTTAAGGTGGGTCTTTCCACTGAAGGTGGGGGATTAGAGGATGGGGGCCTTGGGCAGGACTGAGTAAGGATCAAGATATAATAATTTAAGATTCATGGCTCCAGAAGTTCTCTAAGGTCTAACAATCTGTGAGTCATTATGTCATATTTTCTTACTTAAAAGCACAAAGCAGAGTCTTCTGGGTCAACCCTGCATCTGAGGATTCTGAAAAGCTTACCAATCCCCTGATCCTACCCCCAAATCTGCAGAGTCTCAGGGGGTTTCACTGAGGGGTTAACTCTGAACTCCTGACTTCTAAGATGCTATGACTTCAGCTGGGGATATTGAATGTCTTCAGGTTCTTTTTTCAGCCCATGAAACTTAGATTTTAGCTTGGGAGGGATCAAGGCAGCAGTCAGGGATTGAAGGAATGCCATCTCAGGGCTGGTACAGAAAAAGAAGGAAAGGAACGACTCTGCAAGTCCCACACCCAAGATCAGAAGTTCAATATTTTTTTTTTTTTTTTTTTTTTTTTTTTTTTTCGGTATGCGGGCCTCTCACTGTTGTGGCCTCTCCCGTTGCGGAGCACAGGCTCCGGACGCACAGGCTCAGCGGCCATGGCTCACGGGCTTAGTTGCTCCGCGGCATGTGGGATCTTCCCGGACCAGGGCATGAACCCGTGTCTCCTGCATTGGCAGGCGGATTCTCAACCACTGCGCCACCAGGGAAGCCCAGAAGTTCAATATTTTAAAAAGGAATTTGCAACACAATCAACATAAAAATCAATTATATTTCTATGTACTAACAACGAACAATCTGAAAATGAAATTAAGAAAATAATTATAACAAAAAAGGTAAGATAGGGGTAGGGGAACAAGAGCTACAAACTGTTGGGTATAAAATAAGCGACAAGGTTATATTGTACAACACGAGGAATAGAGCCAATATTTTATAATAACTATAAATGGAGTGTGACCTTTCAAATTATGACTCACTTGTAACATATAGTATTGTATATCGACTATATTTCAATTTTAAAAATTCCATTAACAATAGGGACAAAAATAATAAAAGAAAACGGTATGGCTGTTCTTCAAAATAATTAAACATAGAATTATTATATGATCCAGCGATTCCACCTCTAGGTATATACCCAAAAGAATTGAAAACAGAAACTCTAACAGAGATTCGTACACCCATGTTCGTAGCAGCATTAATCACTGTAGCCAAAAGGTGGAAGCAATCCAAGTGTCCACTGATGGATGAATAGATAAACAAAATGTGGTATATATTTGCAAAGGAGTATTATTTGGCAAATGAAGTACTGATAAGTTCAACAACATGGATGAACCTTGAAAACATTACGAGAAGTGAAAGAAGTCAGACACAAAAGGCTATATATTGTGTAATTCTATTTCTATAAAATGTGGAGAATTGACAAAATCACAGAGACCGAAAATGGATTAGTGGTTGCCAGAGCCTCGGAGTAGGGAGCAGTGGGGTGTGAGTACTAATGGTACGGGGCTACTTTTTCAGGTCATAAACTGTTCTAGAATTAGATGGTGGTGATGGTTTCACAGTTCTGCGTAAATACTAAAATCCACTCAATTGTACACTTTCAAACGGTGACTTTTACGGTGTATGAATCATATCTTATTTTTTGAAAAAGGGAAACTTGGAGCAATCATGTGGCTCCTGTTTCCCAGTGATCAGCGGATTGAAGGGAAGTGACGTGCGCTCTCTGGATTTGTCCTACTTGAACACAGCCGTGATATCTGTAGAGTAGATGCCCAAAGCATCATCCTTAAAATTGTTATCTCTGGATTGGGATTGGCCATAGAACAAAGCTGTCACACTGAAACTGTGACTTCTTAGTATAAACTTTAAATTGCTGGAAAAGGGACTTGATTGGAACAGCTTGGATTAGGCACCCAACCCCTGAGCCAAACAAACAACTGAGGGGCAGGTGGTGGTTAAGGGTAGGAGGAGGAACTGCTACGGCCCCACCCCTGGGCCAGTCGGCTGTGGGCTGGGGTCACCAGGTACAATTATGGTTGTTCTGACTGCATGCATGTCCACAGGAGTGGAGAAGAGGAGAAGGGTCAAGCCCAAGTGCTGGGCAGACAAAAATAGTTCCTGCGCACTCTATAAACAAAATTAGTTTGCAATCTCTAAGTCCGGTGTAGATGTTAGTATCAGAAGTTTTAGGATGAAACGTTTCCTTCCTACATGTTAGAAAGATGTTAATTCCAGGGAGTTAACGTAGGCCTGGCCTACCACCAGCCATACGGATCCAACCTCCCTCCCTTCCTCCAGAGAGAAAAGAAAATACTGTCTGTCTCAACTCTGCCCTGGGCAAAAGAGCAGGAGGACTAACCCCTTCGTGAGCCCACTTCATCCCATCCACCAGCTCTGAACTAAGAGGAATTGAGGTCTTTTTAGTCACTCTGAATAAAACTGGTTCCAGTTAGTGAGGAAGAAGAGAAGAATGAAGATTGGAGAAGCAATCGACAGCCTCTGCCAAACCATTCAAACCAGCTTATGTCATAATGGGAGGATCAGAGGGTGCGCCAGGGGACCAAGGGCAGGAAGTGCGGTCGGGTCTCGTGGTGGGGGAAGGGGCAGGCAATACCCTGGAACTATAGGGTATTTGGGAACCCAGGCGTCCACTCTGGGGGTCTCTTCCTGGGGCCCATTGGTTTTTAGTCTGGTCTTTACTCCCCGTAATTAACTCTTACTTTTTTTTCTCTCCCATCTGTCTCTTTGTGTCTCTGTGCACAAAGCAGAAGATGGTCGCTCTCTGGATCCCAAGTTTCCATGTCCTTTGCTCAAGGAGACTGATGGAGATCACAGGGCTTTCTCTGAATATTTGCCCCCAGCTTCCCAGGAAAGAGAATCTGATTATCTCCCTTTGGTCAGGGGTTACTCCTGGTCCAGTGATCTGTGGTCAGAGGGCCACTCAATTCAAACACGTCTGCTAGATCCACCTGTGTGTGTGTGTGTGTGTGTGTGTGTGTGTGTGTTTGCGTTTTGGGGTTAGGAAAGTAATTCTCAAAGGAGCACTTCTCAGCCAGAATAAAGGCTCTCTCCTGTAAGTAACCATACTATAGTATAATGAACTTCTGTTAATAAAAATACAGAATCAGAAAGTCCAAATTGAAAAGTACCTCCCTGATCATATGAAATCATTGAGGCCCTGCCAGACCCTGAAATGCCATCTGAATCACCAAGAGAAGGGTAGGTTAGATCCTGTATCATTCTTAAGTTAGGGGCTTTCTGTATTATCCAGGAGTCTTTACAAAAATCGGTCACTTATTTCTGAGCTGGTTGGGGATGACCAGCTAACCAAAATATCCCATTCTCAGGCCTGCCAAACAAATAGGGTCTTCCTTGGAGTCTGGAATGGATTCAGTCAAATAGGCTCCACATTTCCATGAGTTTTAAGATGCTGAATATCAGCCAGCTCCACCCCACCAAGTGTAATTGTTGACAGCTGTGTCTTGAAAAGGGTTTCTTTTGTTGCCCATCCAGCTGAGTGAGCCAAATTGCTTCATTAACATTTAGGCCATGTTACACGTTCAAGCGCGTGTGAGGTATTTGGATTTCAGATGAGGTTGTTTTTTTAAAAAAATTTTTGTTCCAAACATGACAAGCCTCCATTTTTGTAATGAGTTTTTGTGTATATGGGTGCTATTGAAAGCCGATTTGCATCTTCGTTCGTTTGTCATGCAAAGATGTACAGAAATGATTGTTATGGGTTGCCCTAGTTATTAAGGCCTTTTATATTTGGGAAGAGCAAATTTCAAATCATTCCTTGGAGCAGCGATGGCTGTTGGTGTTTCCCAGCCCAAGAAGATAATGTCAGTTCCAAAAGGTGGTTGGCAGTGGCAGGGGACACTCTCCCCTGCAAAATTCATAGGATTCCTCAAGCCATCCCAAATGAATGTACAGATGAATTTAACCGAAAAAAAAAAAAAAAAAAAAAAAAAAAAAAAAAACAACCCTACAAAAAAACCAACCAACCAACCAACCCAAACAAACAAATAGTGAACTTGCTATGAAAATTCAGCTTCAAGACAAGTCCCCTCACCTACATTTCTAAGGAAATTTATGCTTTAAACCATTTCTCTGAAGGAGTTCAGGATCTATAGGAGCAAGCAACCCCTTCTCAGTTTGTGGCCCCAGGACCGGAAGAATTCCTTGTGACATACACTAATTGCTTATACAGTACCTATTCTTCCTTGCTAACCTCAATCCTTATGAGGGTGACAATGTGCTGTATTAAAAGTTCTTGCCTTCTCAGACACCCTTGCAGCTAGAGGTATAGCCCATGTGAACCGAGCATCGTCTGTGAATTGTAAGGGAAAGTCATTAAATGAGACCTCCAGAAAAACGCCTCAAAAGAAGCAGATTTGCCTGCTAATCTCCCAGGCCTTTGTTCCCTTACCTACTGTTACTGTCTTGGAGCACTGGTGCAGTGGCAGCAGAGGCCATGGTCGTCCTGTGTGGAGCAGGGAGCTAGAAGGAGTCCGCGTCCCTGCTGGCAGCCTGGAGAAGCTGTGCCATTCCAGGATGCCCAGCTCTGAACTTCCGTTATTGGTTTAAGCCACTAAACAGGCTTTTCTGTTATTTACAGCCAAACGTATTCTTAATTAAACCTTCCATAAAGGCACAGAGAGGGTTTCTGTGTTTTTGGTAGGGCCTCTTCTGGTTACCTATTACAGTACGACAAATTACTCCAAAACATACGGCTTAAAGCAGCGAGGATTTTATTGTCTCTCTTATTCAGGCAGTGTTAGCTGGACAATGTTTCTGCTCCACATGGCATTGACTGAGGTCACTGGGTGGTACTCAGCTGGTGGATGGGCTGGTCTGGAGGGTCCAAGACAGCTTCACCCACATGTCTGGTGCCTTGGCAGAGTAGCCTGTAAAGCAGGGCTCAGTGGGGTCTCAGATAAAGCACTTATACATAGTTTCTCCATCAGGATGGTCTCTGGTTGGTCAGATATTCTATGGTGGTTCAGGGCACCCAGAAAGAAAAAGTTCCAAATAGAAGTTTCCAGTTTCTCAATCCTGAGCCTGGAAATAGATACTGCATCACTTCCAATGTATTATACTGGTCAAAGCAGTTACAGAGCTCAACTAGATTCTGGAGCAAGGGGACTTAGACCTACTTCCTGATTGGAATATTGTCAAAGAATGTGTGGCTCTTTTAATCTGCCAAAGGGCAATGCGCTACAAGATTACGTTGACAGCGTTTGATCCACAGGCCTGGAATAGGCAGGTATACCTCGGAGAGTAGGCTTAATATTCACTCTCTGTGACGTCTATCAGGTATACAGATGGCCTACTAGGTATCAGGAACTAGTCTAGGCGCTGGATGTAATGATAAACACAGCAAACAAGGCACCCTTCTGTTAAGTTTGAGGTTCTCATTGGATTGACAAGAGGAGGCACAAGACATAGTTAAAAACAAGACATATTTATGGTGACTGTGATGGTAAATTTTATGTGTCAGCTTGATGGAGCTAAGGGATGCCCAGATTGCTGATAAGACATTATTTCTGGGTGTGTTTGTGAGGAGGTTTCTGGAAGACATCAGCATTTGAATCAGTAGACTAAGTAAAGATCACCCTCGTCAATGAGGGAGAGCATCATCCAACCCATTGAGGGCCCGAATAGAGCAAAACAGATGAAGGAAGGGTGGATTTGCTCTGTCTGCTTGAGCTGCTGGGATGTCTGCCTTCTTCTGCCCTTGGAGGCGCTCCCGGTTCTAGGGCTTTCAGACTCCGACTGGGAACTATACCATTGGCTCCCCTGGTTCTTAAACCTTCAGATTTAGACTGGAGCCACGCTACCAGCCTTCCTGGGCCTCCAGCCGTACACAGCAGCTCCTGGGATTTCTCAGTCTCCAATCACGCGAGCCAATCCCTCATGATAACTTTCTTTCCATATATCTGTAGGTATCCTATTGGTTCTGTTCCTCTGGGGAACCCTGACTAATACAGCGACCTAAGTGGCTGCTTTTTACATAAAGATCCTGGCCCACAGATGAGGTGCCCTGGGTTTTCACCTTCACCTTGGTGCTAAGGACCTGTGTGACTGTGAGGACATTCAGTCACATCTTCAGATTTCATTCTCATCCATAAGATGATGGGACTGGATTTGATATAATCTCGGAGGTCTCTCCCACTGTAGATTTTATGGGTCTAGGCAATGACTATTTATGATTATGAAAAGAGCTGGAGTCATGATTTCTTTCCTTAATTTTTAAAAATAACATGCCTTTTCTGTCATCAAATTCCACCACACTTTTCTTCCATAGACTCAGTTCATTTATAGAGCAGACCTCAGAGAGAGCTCGGGGTAAAGGCAATATTTTTGTGAAAATTAAATCTTCCCAGCTAATTTGATTTCCCTGACTTTCCCTGAGAACTTGGTCTTTCCAAACTTTCCCCGCTGTTCTCTTTTTGAAATTATAATATAAACTGTTTCCATTGCCATTGGAACATGACAGCAGACTCAGTACAGCCAAATGTTCCAGGGTTCACTGGGTTCCTGAACCACGAGGGAATCTGAGAAGCCTTAATAACAAAGTGAATGAACAAGAACCTGAGAGGAAGTAATTTGGGGTTCAGTTAAGAAAAAGGGGCCCGCTGATGACTGAAAGATGAATGCCTAGAAGGGTAACATTGAACTTAGTGGTGGGAGAACAACCATAGTTACTTCTTTCAGGAAATTTATTCTTTTTTTCCATTCCAAAGATCTGTAGTAATAATATGTAATTTAATCCCACAAAAATTTGGGGATATTTAGTGAATTCATGGAATACCTACATGACTCAGAGAACTATGGTGGTGGTCTTGGGATTTGAGAATGTCAAAGAAAAACCAGAGCTGGACTGTAGTTAAAGCAGTACAAACTGATTTTATTCAGGACTATTACAAGAGTGGGGGAAGAGACCCCAGAACTGAACTGGACTCAGTTCTGAATATAGCATGGGCAAGTGGGAATTTATAGCCAAGGAGCAGAGTGGGAGTCAATGGATAAAAAAATCACTTAGAAGAAACCTCATGGGTAAAGGAAGTTCTAGCTAAACGGACCTAACCGGATTGTTGCCGAAGACAAGCCAGGGTGATCAGACATCATTTGGGGGATGGTGGAGGGTAAGGAACCTGATCAGGTATTCAGAGCAGTCAGATGTGAAGGTTGGGAGTCATTGGTAAAATGTCTTGGCAGAGTTCTTGCTAAAACTGGATTTTAAAAGGAAGTGCACAGATGGGCCCAGGAGAAGGCTCAGGAGACTGACTGAAGTTTGGTCAAGTGAAGAATCTTTGTCAAGAAGTGGGAAAACCTGGGGTTTTTTTCAGAGGGACAAAAATATGTATGATTTTTGCCTTGACTTCCTGTAGTATCCTGGCTAAATCTATTAACTATTTCATGAGTATGTTATGGTTATGTTATTTGGATTTCTAGGAGAAAAAATATGATCTGCAGTATATGATTTCTATTATATTAATACAATGTACTACTATGTAAGGTTTGCAATTTGTTTGGGGAAATAAATGCTGTATGATCTCCTTGTAACTCTGTCCTTGGGATCTGCTCCAGGAGACAGTCTTATAAAATAAGATTGTTTTGTATGGAGGTCTTTGTGATTTACCAGTAACTAATCTCCTTTGGATTAGCCCAACAAAGAGTCAACGCACACAGAAGGACACTTTATAGTGAATGGTGTTATACTGAAGACTCACTCGTTAATAATAACAACGTAAGAAGCAGGATATTTATCAATGGCCATATGGCAACAGTGTTCCAGGCACTGTACTAGACGCTTCTCTATACATTGCTTGTAATCCTCACAACAGTCCTGGAAGGTCTCCATCTGAAAAGACTGAGGTTCAGGGAGCTTGAGTCTTCAGAATGGTGAGTGGTGAGGCTGGAATTCTAACCCAGTCGTGTCTGTTGCCCAAGCTTTCCCCACTTTTGTCTTTATCCAATTATCCCTTTGAGGGTAATGCAAATATTTTTAGAACACCATAGAACAATTGCAAACAAACAATTTGTATTTTTCTCACTTGGTAACAAAAGACAAGACAATCAGGCAGCAATTACATTGTTGAAACAGGATATTTTCCCTTTAAGATATATATGGTAAATACACATTGTCAAATGTTTCTGGATTCTGTGGAGCTCTTTTTCCCCTAAACAAATACTATTCAGAGGTTCATGGAAACCACAACAGAGACTCACTATGTCTGTCTGGTGGGTGAGAAATTAAAATGCCCCATAATTTTATAAAGTACTGACTCCTCAGATCATTTTCAGTTTTGAATTTATAGCCTCCTCCACTCACCTTGTCTTTTGGGTGAATTCTTCTTTTCTAAACTCTTCTTGCTACACTCACTCTTTATTGCCTCCAGGGGTTCCCCTCCTGCCCTTTCACTTGTAGACACCCCCTCTGTAAGACTGCCTGCCTTGCCCTGACTCCTGTTTACTCAAGATCATTAAAAAAATCAACGCCTTGAAAAAAAACATCCCTTTCAGGAATGATTATACATACTGCTTCCATGTCCTAGCCCAAATTCTTGATTTCCTCGCCCCTTCCTCTGCCAGGTGGCTATGCAGATATTTCATTTCAATTCAGGGTCCCTGTCATCAAGTTGTGAAGAATACATAGTACAAATGTAAATCACCCCAATTAGCCACTTGTTGCATCCTCTGTAAAGATTTTGAAGAAAGAGTAAAACCAGTACAAAAATGTAGTTTTAAAAAAACCTTTTCTAAACAACAAGGTCCTACTGTATAGTACAGGGAACTATATTCAGTATCCTGAGATAAATCATAATGGGAAAGAATACAAAAAAGAAAGTATATATAACTGAATCAATTTGTTGTAGAGCAGAAATTAACACAATATTGTAAATCAACTATACTTCAATTAAAAAAAACACACCTTTTCATTCTGGATCATTATAGATTCACAGGAAGTTGCAAAAGTAGTTTAGGTCCTGTGTACCTTTCACCAAGTTTTCCCCAGTGATAATACAGCACAATATCAAAACTAGGAAACGGACATTGGTACAATGCACAAACCTATTCAGATTTAACCAGTTTTACATGCATCAGTTGTGTGTGTGTGTGTGCGTGTGTGTGTGTGTGCATGTGCACAATCTATAAAATTGTATCGCATGTGTGGACTCATATATCCACTACCACAATTAAGGTACAGAAATATTTCATTACCACAAAGTTTCCTCATGCCAGCCTCACACCCATCCTCCTCTCCTATCGTCTTCTAACCCTTGGTAAACTGTTGTCTATTTCTACAGTTTTCACATTTTGAGACTGTTGTATAAATGGACTTATACGGTACATTTTACAATTGGCTTTTTTTACTTAGCATAATTCCATCGAGATCCTTTTTGGTGAAATGTCTATTCATTACTTTTGCCAATTTTCTAATTGAGTTGTTTGTTTGTTTTTTACTGTTGAGTTTAAATATATATATACATATAGTCTAGATATGTCTTTGTCAGATATGTGGTTTGCAAATATTTTCTCCCAGTCTGTATCTAGTGCATTTATTTTCTTAGCCTAATCCTATACAAAGTTCTTAATTTTCATGAACTCCAATAGGCCTTTTTTTTTGGATTGTGCTTTGGATTGTGCTTTGGTATCATGTCTAAGAACTCCTCATCTAGCCCTAGACCCTGAAGATTTTCTCCTTTGCTTTCTTCTAAAAGTTTTATGGTTTTATATTTTAAAATATGATATACTTTGAGATGACTTTTGTATGAATTATGAGGTTTAGGTTAAGGTTCTCTTTTTAAAGTATTTTGCCTATACATATTCAATTGTTCCAGCATCATTTATTAAAAAGAATATCTTATCTCTTTGAATTGCTTCTGTACCTTTGTCAAAAATCAGCCAGCCATATTGTGCACAGGTTCTACTTCTGAATTACCTATTTTGTTCCATTAATCCTTGTGTGTATCACTTTGCCGATTCCATAACTGTAGCTATATACTAAGTCTAAAAATCAGGTAGAGCAATTCAGTCCACTTTAGTCTCTTTCAAAACTGTTTTAGCTATTCCAGTTTCTTGGCCTCTCCATATATATTTGAGAGTAAGTTTGCCCATATCTGCAAGAATTCTTATTGGAATTTTGTTAGGAATTGAACTAAAACTATAGTTCAATTTGGGGAGAATTGACATCTTCACTATGTTAAAGATGAACATGGTACATTTCTCTATTTTTGTAAGGTCTTTAATTTTTTTTCACCAGCATTTTTAGCATACAAGTCCAGTACATGGCTTATTGATTTACCTAAGTATTTAATTTTTTAGTGATTATAAATGGTATTGTGGTTTTAATTTTGATTTCCATATACTCATTGGAGTATATAGAACTACAACTGATTTTTGCATGTTAATCTTATATCGTCTATGATATAATCATAGATGTAGAAAATCAGAAAGAATTGAGAAAAAAACTCCTGGAAAAAATAAGTGATTTTAGAAAGGTTGCAGGATGGGAGATTACTATACAAAAGTGAACTGCTTTTCTAGTACCAGCAATGAACAAGTGGAATTTAAAATTTAAAATGCCATACAGTTTACATTAGTACCCCCCAAAATGAAATACTTAGGCATAAATCTAACAAGATATGTACAAGATCTACATGAGGGAAACTACAAAGTTCTGATAAATGAAATCAAAGAACTAAATGAATGGAAAGATAATCTATGTTGTGGATAGGAAGATTCAATATTGTCAAGATGTCAATTCTTTTTAACTTGATCTATAGATACAATGCAATCCAGACAAAATCTCTTATTATGTGGATTTTGGAAAACTGATTCTAAACTTTACATGAAGAGGAAAATATCCCACGCAATTTTGAAGGAGTGGTCAATATAGTCAAGTGGTCTTTGACAAGGGAACAAAGGCAATACAATGGAGCAAAGATAGTTCCCTTCAACAAATGGCTGGAATAATGAACATCTGTATGCAAAAAAAAAAAAAATCTAGACACACACCTTATGCCCTTCACAAAAAATAACTCAAAATGGATCATAAATTTGAATGTAAAACACAAAACTATGGGGCTTCCCTGGTGGCGCAGTGGTTGAGAATCTGCCTGCCAATGCAGGGGACACAGGTTTGAGCCCTGGTCTGGGAAGATCCCACATGCCGCGGAGCAGCTAAGCCCGTGAGCCACAACTACTGAGCCTGCGCGTCTGGAGCCTGTGCTCCGCAACAAGAGAGGCCGCGATAGTGAGAGGCCCGCGCACCGCGATGAAGAGTGGCCCTCGCTTGCCACAAGTAGAGGAAGCCCTCGCACAGAAACGAAGACCCAACACAGCAAAAATAAATTAATTAATTAATAAACTCCTACCCCCAACATCTAAAAACAAACAAAAAAACCCACAAAACTATGACTCCTAAAAGATAACATAGGAGGAAATCTAGATGACCTTAGGTTGGTTGATGAGTTTTTAGATACAACTACAAAGGCATAATCCATGAGAGAAATAACGGATAACCCAGGCTTCTTTAAAATTAAAATATTTTACTCTGCTAAAGACACTCTCAAGAGAATGAGAAGACAAGTCACAGACTAGGAGAAAATATTTGCAATAGACATATAAAGGGTTATTATTTAAAACACACAAAGAAGACTTAAAACTCAATGATAAAATGAACAACCTGATTTTAAAAGTGGGCAAAAGATCTGAACAGACACCTCATCAAAAATGATATATAAATGGTAAATAAGCATATGAAAAGATGCTCAATGTCATATATCATTAGGGAACTGCAAATTAAAACAACAGACAGATATCACTATACACCTATTTGAATGGTCAATATCTGGAATACTGACAACACCAAATGCTGTCAAAGATGTGGAGCAACAGGAACTCTCATTCATTGCTGGTGAATGAGCAGCATTCACCAGCTATGGTATAGATGCTTTCGAAGACAATTTGGCAGTTTCTTATAAAACGAAACATATTTTTACCCATCACCCATCCCTCCCATCAGGAAACTTGCACAAGCCTCTTTGATAGCCTCATCCACTAGAGGGCAGACAGCAGAAGCAAGAAGAAATACAATCCTGCAGCCTATGGAACAAAAACCACACTTACAGAAAGATAGACAAGATGAAAAGGCATAGGGCTATGTACCAGATGAAGGAACAAGATAAAAACCCAGAAAAACAACTAAGTAAGTGGAAATAGGCAAACTTCCAGAAAAAGAATTCAGAATAATGATAGTGAAGATAATCCAGGACCTCGGAAAAACAATGGAGGCAAAGATCGAGAAGATGGAAGAAATGTTTTAAAAAGACCTAGAAGAATTAAAGAACAAACAAGCAGAGATGAACAACACAATAACTGAAATGAAAACTACACTAGAAGGAATCAATAGCAGAATAACTGAGGCAGAAGAACAGATAAATGACCTGGAAAACAGAATGGTGGAATTCAGTGTCATGGAACAGAATAAAGAAAAAAGAATGCAAAGAAATGAAGACAGACTAAGAGACCCCTGGGACAACTATAAACGCAACAACATTCGCATTATAGGGGTCCAAGAAGGAGAAGAGAGAGAGAAAGGACCCAAGAAAATATTTGAAGAGTTTATAGTCAAAAACTTCCCTAACATGGGAAAGGAAATAGCCACCCAAGTTCAGGAAAAGCAGAGAGTCCCATACAGGATAAACACAAGGAGAAACACGCCGAGACACATAGTAATCAAATTGGCAAAAAGTAAAGGCAAAGAAAAATTATAGAAAGCAGCAAGGGAAAAATGACAAATAACATACAAGGGAACTCCCATAAGGTTAACAGCTGATTTCTCAGCAGAAACTCTACAAGCCAGAAGGGAGTGGCATGATATAGTTAAAGTGAGGAAAGGGAAGAACCTACAACCCAGATTACTCTACCCAGCAAGGATCTCATTCAGATTCGATGGAGAAATCAAAAGCTTTACAGACAAGCAAAAGTAAGAGAATTCAGCACCACCAAACCAGCTCCACAACAAATGCTAAAGGAACTTCTCTAAGTGGGAAACACAAGAGAAGAAAAGGACCTACAAAAGCAAACTCAAAACAATTAAGAAAATGGTCATAGGAACATACATATCGATAATTACCTTAAATGTGAATGGATTAAACACTCCAACCAAAAGACATAGGCTTACTGAATGCATTCAAAAACAAGGCCTATAATCTGTGGTAAATCTGGACAATAAAATATTATTCAGAGCCAAAAGGACATGAGCTATTAAGCCATGAAAAGATATAGAGGAACTTTAAATGCATATTACTAAGTGAAAGAAGCCAATCTGAAAAGGCTACCTATGGTATGATTCCAACTATATTACATATTGGAAAAGGAAAAGCTATGGAGACAGTAAGAGGATCAGTGGTTGTCAGGGGTTGGAGTAGAGGGAGGGACGAACAGATGGAACAAGGAGGACTTTGGGGACCGTGAAACTACTTTGTGTGACACTGTAACGGTGGATACAGGACTATGCATCTGTCAAAACCCCAGGAACTGTACAATACTAAGAGGGAACACTAATGTCAATTATGGACTTTAGGTAATAATTATGTATCAATATTGGTTTATAAATTGTAACATAGGCACCACACTAATGCAAGATGTTAATTAAAAGGGAAACTTGGATTTGGGGGTGGGGGGAGGCAGGAATATGGAAACTCTCTGTACTTTTGGCTCAATTTTGTGGTGAAGCTAAACAAAAGCTCCAACAAATAAAATCTATTTTTAAAAAAGAACATTTACAGAAGGATAAAACATCAAACACCCAAAAATAAATCTAACAAAAAATGTCCAAGACTTCTATGTGGAATATTAGAAAGTATCATTGAGAGACATTTTTTTTTTTTTTTTTTTTTTTTTTTTTTCGGTACGCGGGCCTCTCACTGTTGTGGCCTCTCCCATTGCGGAGCACAGGCTCCGGACGCGCAGGCTCAGCGGCCACGGCTCACGGGCCCAGCCGCTCCGCGGCACATGGGATCCTCCCGGACCGGGGCACGAACCCGTGTCCCCTGCATCGGCAGGCGGATTCTCAACCACTGCGCCACCAGGGAAGCCCTGAGAGACATTTTAAAAGACCTATACAAATAGCCCTATTTATTGATGGCATATTTAATATTATAAAAATGTCAATTCTCCAGTAGCCTACAGACTTCATGCAATCTTGTGATTCTAAATGTTATGCAAAAATACAAAGTTTTAATAAGGACCAAACCACTTGAAGATTTGGCGAGAGGACTAGCTAGCTCTTCAGGATATGAAGACATAATGTAGTTCCAGTAATTAGGACAGTTTGATATTGGGACAAGGTAGAACAGTGGAACAGAATAGATCATTCTAAAACATAAACACAAATGAACACTTGATTTATGAACACTGTAGAAGAGTGGAATGAGGCTGGTCTTTCCAATAAATAGATCTAAGACAACTGGATACCCACATGGAAGGAAAAAACATGAGTACTACCTCCTACCAACAAAATTTCAGTTTCAGGAGAGTGCAGGCTTAAATGCAAAAGGCAATGCAATAAAGCTTTTGAAAGATAACATAAGACAGTATCTTCTTGTCATCAGGGTAGGGGAATATTTTTTAAAAAGGACACAGAAAGCAAGCCATAAAAGAAAAGATTTATAAATTAGATTTCATTAAAATTAAGAACATTTTTTTATCCAGAGACACCGTGAAGAGAATGAAAAAGCAGACCCTGAGAGGGGAATATATATCAATGTATATAACTAATAAAAATCTCTTAATCAGAATATCTAAAAACCTGGTAAAAGTAATAAATAAAAAGTTCATGGAAAAATGGCCAATAGGGACTTCGCTGGTGGCGCAGTGGTTGAGAGTCCGCCTGCCGATGCAGGGGACGCGGGTTCGTGCCCCGGTCCGGGAGGATCCCACGTGCCGCGGAGCGGCTGGGCCCGTGAGCCGTGGCCGCTGCGCCTGCGCGTCCGGAGCCTGTGCTCCGCAACGGGAGAGGCCACGACAGCGAGAGGCCCGCGTACCGCAAAAAAAAAAATGGCCAATAGACTTGAACAGGTAACTCACAAAGAAGGATATCCAAATAGAAAAAAATACGTATGGAAAGTTCTTAGCTTCACTACTAATTAGGAAAATGCAAATTCAAACGCCATTGAGGTATCATGACCATACCCATCAGAATGACAAAAATGAGAATGATTGACAATATCACGTTTTGGAGATAGTAAATAAATTGTTATATCCATTTTGGAAAGCAATTTGTCATTATTAACTAAAGTTGAAAATATGCAAACCCTATGACCCATCGATTACAAATACTTGTACAAAGGCTCCAAAAATCGCAAGTAGGAGACCCAGTTTGTGTGTTTCCCCAGATTCCTCTGGATGTTGTTGAGTTCCCAGATCTTGATTTCATAACAGACGAGTTTGCATGCAGCAGTGGGGTCTGCCCTTCTAGGGGGAAATACTGATAAGCAAGAGGGTACGACAATTTAGTTTTCTTTCTGTTGCCGGGTCCATCCCCAGCCAGTGGTGAAGTCCGGCTTCTGCTTTACGCTAAGCTCCCACAACCCAGCGGCTCTGGCTTTTTTGGGGTACTCTTTTCTTGCCAGAAGACAGGGTGTGTTTGTTCACCTGATAAACCGGTCAGAATGTCTTTGGTCTTGTTTTGTAACAACACTAGATGGAGCCCCTTCTTTTCGTTGCCGAGACTCTGGCAGGCAGCTCGGCAGCCCGCGTGGGCTCAGCAGTTTCTCTGCACCAGAGCTGGTGCCCTTGCGCTGCCTGCTTCGCAAGGATGTCATTCTCCGCCTACCGGGAAGTCTGCCCTCTGGGGGAGGATGGAGTGCATCTTTCCCTCGGAACAGCTGAGGAGCTTAAGGGGTCTCCTAGTTAGCTTTATTCTCCTGACTCTAGGCAAGCGTAGGATCAAATCATTTCAAACTGGCGGTTCACCGCCTTTTCCTTAGGGACCTGAGGGAAGCAGCATCCGTGAAACCCTCCTCCAGCGACAAGCTTGATTTCATCCGCTGAGAAGCAAAGGTCTCTCCGTGGCATACAAAGAAGGGCTCAAGACATGTTTATTGTCCGCTGGAAAAGAACATACCTCCCTGAGGAGAGGAGGGAGAGGATTAAGCAAGAGAAATGAGTAAGGGATTGGTCTGTAACCCACATGTACTGGGGTCTCTCTGCTCCTGGGAGACCCGGATCTCCACCGCCTAAGATGTTTGCAAATCCTGATGGGAATAGTCTGTTTCAACATCGCCTCTGCAAGGTGACGGTCCATGCTCAAGCAGGGCCTCCATTCACCACCGCACCCCCCACCCCCACTTTGTTTTCTCATTTGTCGATTTGCTCAGTTATGTATTGTCTGTCACTCCACTAGACTGTGAGTTCTCAGAGATCTTATCTATTTTGTTCAAGGCATTGTCCTCCTGTCCTAGAATAGTGCCGGGCAGGTATTAGGAGCTCAGTCGATGTAGAATGGATGCCCAGCTGGGATTCCAAACCCGACTGGATCAGTTTTGTCTACAGGTCATCTCCCACCCTGCACAATGTTGTTCCCGATCCTCAGTTTGCCAGCTCATTTGTGGAACTCTAGCCCTTCCCTGGGCACCCCTGAAAAACCTCCCACAGAAGGTGTCTTTGGTGTTAAAGTCCACTAAAAATAAGGGAAGAGAGAGGGGCTTACATAGGCGTGACCGGATCGTTTAACACTGAACAGTAGTGTTCCATGGGTGTAGCCTTCCATCTCCCCCCCATAATAGAACATCCCTAACGTTCTCGCCCCACAAACCTTCCTGGCGTCTCAGGATTTTGCTGTCTCTCTTCTCTTTCTCACCTCCCTTACTGTTTTCAACTCTCTTTCTCACACTTTCACGCAGAATAACTCAACTCAGCTCTTCCCTAGCAACTTGTCCCCAACTGAACTCTAAGCCCAGCTTTACCCACCTAAGACCCATCGACATATTAGCCTAATTAAAGAACTACCTCACTTAGCAAACACGGAGGTCCGAGATTTGACAATATTTTCTTAGCTTAGCACTGCCCTTTTCTTTACCACTAAGATTCTCCCCTGTTTATCTGATTCTGTTCCTTTATCCCCTCTTTCCCCACAAAAAGTTAGGTTAAAACACACCGTGTCCTTCCTATCCTCCAACATTTTTGTCTCGAATAAAAGTGGTTTAAAAGATGACAGATGGAGGGGAAATCCCTGGCGATCCCATGGTTACGACTCTGTACTTTTACTGTGGAGAACGTGGGTTCAGTCCCTGGTTGGGGAACTAAGATCTGGCAAGCCCCGCGTCAGGCCAAAAGAAAAAATAAAAAAGGAACCCTTAGGGAAGATAAATAAATCCTCTCAAAGTCTGAGCCTGAAACCTAGGGTAGCAGGAAGGAGGAGAGGGAAGCTTCCCTTTACTTGGCCTTGGTGACTGCCTAAAGAGACATGAGGGGCAGCTGTATTTATCAGCCTTCGGTCTTTTATTTACAGAGGAGAAGAGTCCAGAGGAGTCATCACCTTGATTCTTGAGTTGCCTCTGTTCCCCATAGGCCTCCTCTGACCTTTTATATGTGTTAAGTAAAACTAGCTGCTGAAATGGATCAATTCTGAAATCTCAGAGGCTTGAGACCACAGAGTTTCTTTCCCATTCCCATTGCGGTCCAATGCGGGTTGTATGGCTTCCAGGTGATCGTTCAGAGGCCCTTTCACCTTCTTCCTCTTCATCCTCTTAGCAGCTGGCGAATGGAGAAGCAGACGAAATGGAGATAAACGTGCATCTTGGCCCCTTGGCTCATTTGACCTTTTACAAAAGTCTTCTGGTCACAGTCCATTGGTTAGCACCAGGCACAGAGCCCATCTCTGTGTAAGAGGTGGCGAGGCTGCGAAACGTAGCCTGGTCAGGCTGGTCAGGAAGAGCGTGACTCCTTGGTGGTCAACCAGCCATGCTTGTTACACCAAATGGAAGATCCAATGTCCATCTGCGGATGAGTCACATACACTTGGCCTCCTTATCTTCTTCTAGCCAAATTCCTCATCTTTTCAGCCAGGGCTTCTACTCTCAGTCCCTTATAAGCTCCCCAACTGCTTCCCCTCTCCTCTTCTCCCAGACTGGTACCCTAGCTTAACTACTTTCTTGTCCCTGAAAAAGCTCATTTATTTGGGGCATCTGTATGTTGACCTGTTTCTTGACTTTAGCCCACTCTCTTGCTGGCTAAGCCCATGTCTCTCTGTTTCTGACTCCTCTTGGTGAATGTGCTGTCACATGTTCAGGGGTCCTCAAGACTCAAAGAGTCTTGAGTCCCCTTATCCAGCTAGGGGTTATATTTCTCAGCCTTCCCCACCCACCGACTTACGTCTAGATGGGCCAAAGGACTGATTCCCACCAAAGAAGTTTGAGCACCAGAGTTCGGTAAAGAGCCAGGTGGTTAAGAAACACAGGAAACTTTCCCATAGTCTCTTTCACCATCTGCCAGCTGTTGAGAGGAAGAGGTGCAGTTAAGGGAGAGGAGGCCTGGGCTATGAATGATCACATAGAGAGGCCATACCAGCTGCCTTGGGCCACTGGCCCACTTTCAGGAGGACAGCTTCTACAGTAATCATGTTGGATATATGAAAATTGGCCTCTGACTCCACCTCAACTCCTTTCTGACTTCTGTCCTTCCGTGGGGTCACTGTCCCCTAGTTTTCTTCTCCTTCTTCCTAGACTATTAAAAGCTTGAGGCATGTGCCTTTCAAAATAGTTTCTTCAATAAAAGTCTTTCCCAATAAGACTTCAAAACTCAGTAAAGGAAATATAGGCACTGTTATAGGCAGAGAGGGAGTGATACTTTTGAAAAAGGAACTTGCCTACAGCCCTATAAATCTCCTACAATTATTAATATCCATCATTTATTAATGATTATCACATGCTGTGCTAAGGACTATATATGTGCTTTCGCTGAATTTTTTTCTGCAGACTTGTGAGGTTGATATTCATATTTGTCTTCTCCAAGACATCTTGGACATCTAAACTAGGGACCATTTCTGGGAAATCTGCCAAGCTGTCTCCCTCTTCTTTCCTAAATTGGTTTAAAACATCTGCTCATTTTCCCCTGGCATGATAGTTCCATTCTATTCTTTGCATCCCTCTGGACTGTAAACTCATGTCTGAGAACATCCCTGTCTGTCACCTACCTGCCTACCTAGCTAGTCCTCTGCTCGTGTTCAAAGGGATTTGAGGCAGCCTATGTCTTATACATATTTATAAATCCCACAGAACTTAACTGAGCAACTTTTTCATAGAAGATGCTTAATAGCCATATATTTGAATAATGGATGAATTCCAGTGATTTAAGTGTTACATTCTAACTACTCCTGTAGTCCCCAAACCTAACTGCATGTCAGACTCAAACAGGAGAATTTGTTACTATATCAACATTTCGGAGGATGGGTTTCAGAAATGTCTATTTTTAACAAGTTCCCCAATTGACTCTGAAGCAGCCAGCTTGATCCCAGCCTGCAGACTGGCATTTGAAACCCCACGGAGCATTCTGTCTTTCTTCACCCCAGAATCCTATAATATCACCCCTTTCCCCCACCATCCATGCTGCACTAACCATTTTCTCTTAACAAACAAACACCAGCAACCAAGCTGGTCCATCCTGAGAGTCTCACCATGAGACAGAGATATACCCCGAAGTCTAGAAAATGGTAAGCTCTACTAGACATCAAAACTTTCCCCTACCGGGCTTCCCTGGTGGCGCAGTGGTTGAGAATCCGCCTGCCGATGCAGGGGACACGGGTTCGTGCCCCGGTCCGGGAGGATCCCACATGCCGTGGAGCGGCTGTGCCCATGAGCCATGGCCGCTGAGCCTGCGCGTCCGGAGCCTGTGCTCCGCAACGGGAGAGGCCACAACAGTGAGGCCCGCGTACCGCAAAAAAAAAAAAAAACAAAAAACTTTCCCCTACCAATCAGCTCCTACCTACAAATGGGTGACCACTTCTACAACCCCCTCCTCCCCCCAAAAAACACCAGAGCCACATTTCCTGCGTGTGTTTTACCATGTTGCCTATTTCACCCAGCAATAGACCCTTGAAAGTCTCCACAGTGAGTTTTGCCTTTAAATTCTTTTCACATCATCTTAGTATTTGGGGATCCCGTGTTCTCAGATGACCTGAATCCACTGTTTTCTCATGCTGACCCTACCTGCAGCATACTCTTTGGGTTAGCTTTTTGCAAAGAGGCTATTAAAGTAGAACAGGCAGATTCAAGGAAACCACCATCTGGTTTCCACACTGCAGATGCCCACATGAGCCTTGAAAAACCTAGCTGGGGAGGAGGTGGAAGATCCTGTGGGCTGGCTGATAAAGGAAGAAATGAGAAGGTTACTTTTTTTCCTTAATGTTCCTACAATTGATCCTAATCACCATAATGTGAGAGAGAGAGGAAACTGTAATCACCCTTAGAGAGTCTGGAGCATCTAAGGCTTAAGAAACAACCTGAATTTTGTGTTCTGTATTCTAGAGGCACATTATATGGCCACCTTGGTAGCTCTTCAGTGCTGCCAAGAATGGAACTCTTATCTAATCAATTCCACTTTTTCTCTTGTTTGTACTTTCTGGCCAAATTCCTCTTGTGACAAAAGGAGTAAGAAGACGTTCCACCTCTATGTATATATGTGTATACCTTTTCATTACCTGTGTATCTATAACTTAGGTAATGAAACTTATTTTCTCCATCTCTCCATTTGCTAAAGACAAGGTAGAAGTCTGGCTCTGAAAAATTGATTTTGATTTAAAAAATTTAGAATTTTAGAGCTGAAGGAAACCCAACCAAACCTTTTGCAGGAGATAAAGTTGAAACCCAGAGGGACAAAGTAAGCTGCCCAAGTTCACACAGTCAGTTAGAACCAGCTCCATAGCGATGTCACGGATGGGCCCCCCCACCTCTCTTAAAAGAAGGATATGTTGCGTCTGCTGCTGTGAGGGCAGTTGGCAGAGAGCCTTTAGCAGTCAGCCTCTGTAGGGTGAACCTCGGCTGCAAAGAGCCGCCTCTCCCGGGGACAGACCCTTCCTGGGGCGGCTCATATCCAGTGACTGACTGAGGTGGAAGCAGAAAAGCCCAGCCTTTTGACCTAACGTGGGACACCTTGAAGGGCCATTTTAGCTCCAGAGCTCCCTGTAGGGTTGGCTGAGGCTGTCAGGCCGCCAGTGGGGCTAGTTTCTCCCAACGCTTTCTTTCCCCCTTTTCACAAATGTTGATCCTAAAACCACTACTGAATGAACATCCAGCACACTAACCTTCATTTCAGAGAGTGCTTGCAAGAGAACACAACCTTGAATAAGACCTAAAATAAAAATTGTGTTTAAAATAAAAGCTGGTTCCTTCTAAAATGTCCATTTTAGAAGTACGTGTGTGAGTGTGCATGTGTGTGTGTGCGTGTGTGTGTGTCCCTGAGTGTAAACGTGTATATATGGATACATGTCCATATGCGTCCAATGTCTCTTCATTTTTTAAAAACTTATCCATTTTGGGGGTGGAAAAACACCTCCTAATTTTTTTCATCATGCACTGTCAGGCTTTCGCCTCTCTAGAGAGATGGTGGTCATCTGGTCTACATGAATAATGGGTCTGGCATTGGCGTGGCTTGGCTTAGCGTGTGCAAGATTATCTCATACTGACGTCACATCCTAGCAGCCAATGAGGGACTGGATGAGAAAGCAAAGATCACGGGAAGAGAACCACTAGGACCCCTGCAGTCTTCCACCTCACCTACGGACAGTGACCCCAGAAAAACAACCTATAGTCACCCTAGTTAAAGCCAGAGCAATCTATCACACATCAGAAAAAAATGCTGTATCTCTTCATATTTTCCCCATCCCCACCGTCTTCATGGTTTCGAAATTGCACTTCTAGATGCAGTTGGACACTCCGTTGGCTGAGGCAGTGGTCGCTCCTTTGTGCCATCTCAGCTCCAGACTCTCTCCTGGCTTCTTAGCTGCCCCCGCCTCACCCCTTACCTTACCTTGCCTTCAAGAAGCCTGACCGCAAGTCAAGGACAGTCACACCCCCCATCCTCCACCCACCCCGGACAATACTTCTTCCTTTTTCTTGTGCCTTTCCCATCTCACTGGGTCTCATATGCTAGCTGAATGATCTTGGATAACTCAGTGTCCTCATGTAGAAATGGGGTCATGGTTCCTACCTCACAGGGTGTGGTGAGGACCGAATGGGATTGTGTTGTGAGGGCTTTAGCCACAGAGCACTTCCTAACAGTCAGTCTCCTGATCCAGTCCCTCAATGCTGATTCACTTCTCCTTCAACCACTGTCCTATCCCTGTCCATACACCTCCTCTCAGCAAAGGAGGGGTTCATTCATAACACTTGCTCCATTTTTAAGACATGATGAGGTTATATGACTTCAGTCAGGCCCAAACTTACACCCCAGAATTAATCTGCTGTACCTAAGGATATCTTTATCAATTATTATGCATACGTAAAATAGCCATGCACTTAAAAGTATTCTCACAAACTTGACATTTGAAAGGGAATTCTAAATGTATACCACATTTCAACCACTTTGCAAATAACTTAGGTTTTTTTCAGGTCTTTCCGGCTCCTTCTACTTATATCCCATGAACATCACATTGTAAAGTCTTGACACACTGACATTTTAAAGAGCTTTCATTTTAAGCCGTTCCTCTTCGAAGATTTCTCGCCACCATCCCCCGTCTACTCCGTCTTAAGAATGAAAATATCAGAGGGATAAGGGAACAGATACTATAACTAAAAACAGAGTTAGGTGCGTGTTTGATGAACAGATTGCATTGTCGGGTTATAGAAAGGACAGACTGCTGCTCTTATAAAACTTTAGAAGACCCTAAATTTGTTTTCAGTGGGGAATAATCAGGATGGAAAAGAAGAGAAAAAAATAACATGAGGAATAAAAATAGAGGTAGATATTATATTCAAGAATATAGTATATGTTTTTGGAGACAACCATTATAAAGCCGAAAGTTGATAGATACGGTAAAACAAAACGAAACAGATTATCAAGGGTTTCTCTATGCCCTTGGTAATGCCATCTACCTTATAAAACATATATAATGCTGTGACACTTTTTAATTTTTAAATTATTATTATTATTATTATTATTATTATATTTTATGTGAATTTATCAGTATCATGATTTGGGGCCTAATCCTATTCTTCAAATTTCTAACAGAAACTCCATAGAATAAAGAAATGTAAAAGTTTCCACAAAATTCACACAATGACAGTATAAGGCATCCTTTCCCTACAATATGGGTCTTCAGTACTTCTGCTAACAATAAACTAACACTTATGGAATGCTACTTTGTGCCAGACACTGTTCTAAGTACTTACCGTATTAACTCACTTATCTTTCTCAATCCTGTGTGAGCCGGCTACTTCACTTTATGGTTGTGTAACCCTTTGCACTTTACAGTTGAAGAAACCAAGGTAGAGATGACTCTGGTCTGAGACGTGGCTCTCTCTGCTTCCGGTGTGAACTCTGCCATCGCTCGTAACAAGACTGTGAGTCTCCCGGTTTCAGACTGTCAGTTTCTCCTCTGTAAAATTGGGCCACCCCATGGCATCATCTCAAAGGATTCTGCTTCCTCTGAAATACCCTGGTTTCGTGCTTCTATATTTTGTTCCTAGAAAGCTGGATTTGGAACTCCTAAAACATCTTTTTTTAAACAGAAAACAAGTAAGACTTATAATGAAAGCCTCAGCATTCGTCTGAAGGTGTAGAGCTGTGTTGCCTGCAGAGTTTGTCTTGGGAGGGACCAGTTTATACTGCAAGCAAAAAAAGAATAAGAAGTTATGGTTGAGGGGGTCACCACATCAAAAGAAAAATAGCTATATACATATAAGCTTAGAAGAGAGTAGGATGTGAACAAGCCTTCAAGGGTAGGTAAGTGGGGGATGTAAGAGGGGAACTGAACACTGCAACATATTTTCCCTTTGAGAAGACCATCTGTTGAAGTTGTGACCATGAGAACAATGTCGGATTTGAAGGATCTGGAATACACGAAGGGAAAGAGATGCTGAGAAATCTTTTGACGGAGCAATTTCCAGACAAGCAAGGGAAGTCATGT
This sequence comes from Kogia breviceps, assembly GCF_026419965.1. NCBI lineage: Eukaryota > Metazoa > Chordata > Mammalia > Artiodactyla > Physeteridae > Kogia > Kogia breviceps. The sequence continues at coordinate 5,074,927 of NC_081314.1, forward strand.
GACTTGCCCTTCTGGTCCCACAAAAGTATGCAGGTTCTTGGAGGGCAAACTGTGTAGTGTACTCTGGCTGAAAGAAAGTGATTCAAGGCCCACGATAACAGAGCCCGCCGCAGGGAGGAAGGCGGACATGGGGAGTGCAGGCATTCAGGCACGCGGGAACTGTGATAGGAGAAAGAGTATGGATTCTGTCAGAATAAAGAAGGAGCATTTAAATGGGGCAACGACAGAACATTAAAGCTCTTGAGACCTTATACATCTTCGACCTCTCCTACTTCCAGGATACAGACAGGATACAGACACTGAGATACAGACCCTGAGACCCAGGGAAGTGAACGGACTTTACAAAGATGGCTGCTCTCGAAATCAATGCATTGAGGATTAAAAAGAGCATGAATTTGAGAAACAAGATTGACAGAAAATATTCTCGTTTACTCTCTTAAAATATGGGAATAACACCAAGAAGGAAAAAAACAAAACAAACAAAACCTTTCTCAACAAAGGCACCAAGTGGTCATCCTTGGGCCCTTCAGCAATCTGTTTTGAAGGTTATATTGTAGTATTAATTTATCATGCCTTCTAAAACTACTGATAATGCTTTTTTTAGGTAAGAAATTATGAATCAGCTGAATGAACAAGCGTATCTACTGTTTCTACCATATCTAATTTAGGGTAACATTAATAACCGAAGATGCTCAGAGTGCAACAATGCAAGCAACAGAAAATATGTTCTTTTAAAACTTACCAAACAAACCCGAACAATCCTCCGTACAGGAAGGCAGCTGTGATACAAGGGCTCGAGAAACAGAAGAAAAGGAATGGAAAATCTACCCATGGTTATTTTTAGCGGTTGTAATTTTAAAATTTTATGTGTTAAAAGTGAAAAAGAATTCCTCAGAATGGAAATTAAGATTCATCACCGAGAAGGAAAAATAATGGTGTGAGTTTTCACTGTTTTAAAGAGTGTTTTAATCTAGCTTCCAGACCTATGACCTACTATAGTTCTCCATGCCTCACGGTTTTTTAAAAAATGGAAAAATATGCACATAGTAAAGTGCCTTGGAAGTATTTTTTATGATTAGAAACTGAAGTTCTGAGCAGTGAGCCAGGCCTCCGGGTCGTTCTCCTGGAGCCAGTATTGAGCCCATTGCGTAGATCTAAGGAATGGAGCTGTGGCATCTTTTGTTTCGTCTTCTATCTTAGATCAGATTGTCACTAACATTTGGTCCCTGCCTTTCTAAGAGGAACCAATTTCTATCCCTGTTTTTTGGCTCCGGATTCTTCCTGTGAAATTATGACCCCACATGCTGTAAGGGGACCAGGAATGAAGGTCGTCAGAACAGAAAGGGCCTTCACTTTCTTTTCCTTTAATTAAGAAACAGTTTAAAAACCGAACAGCCCATGGACCTCGGACATGCAGAGTCTTGGGGGCAGCTTCGTGCAGCAGGCAAGAGGGGGAAGGGGCGGTGACTGACACGCCGCTCTTCTGAGAGGCTGCCCTCCGCTGCCCTGAGGTCTCCCCCAATGAGGCCAAAAGCACCCCAGAGCTGAGTGCAAGCAGCAGGACAGCCTGCCTTCAGAAAGAAAGTCTCTCCTGGTGGCTCTGAGGACCTAACTGGCCCGAAGGTCATAGGTAAATGCTTGAGCTGGGATTGGAGGCGTTTCAGCAAGTCTGATACCTCTCGGTAAATATCCTTTCTGAGAGTAGCCTGACACGCCAGCTTATACGGTCTGCGGCTGCCAGGTGGCTCTTGGGCCCTTTGGGGCAATAGCTATCCCTGTACGGTCAAGCTCTTTCCTCTGTGAGAAGAGGTCACCCTCCTCAGATGAGACTGAAGAGTAGTTCTGAGTTCAGTAACACTGAAGAGTAGTTTTGTGTTCCTCCTTTGCAGAGCTTACTCTGAATTTAAAAATTATTGGGGACCTGTTTTGGAGGGTTTCGAGCTAGCATTTTTAGTGATGATTTCTCCCTCAGATTAATTTCTTCATCTCCTTCACTTCATTGGGCCACCACGATTTCTCCCCTGGATTACCGTGACTGGTCTTAATGAGGCTCGCTCCCTCGTTTCTGTCCTCTTCCCCGCCATCTAAAGAATCTTCTCAAATCACAAATCACAAATCTGACCGTGAGCCTCCCATGCTCACAGCCCTTCACTGCCTCCCCTTATCCTCTGATGGACATCAAGGACCACTAGAATCTGGCTCTCCCTGTCTGTCCTCTCCCTTCATCATCTTCCTCTTCCCACCATGTCGGGCTCCATACACTTCCTGCTTGGGCCAGGCCTCCCCCATTCTGATTTGCCGGTGCCCAGTGCGAACTCATTTTTAGACATCGAGTCCAATGCCCCGCCGTGGGAACCCTTCTCCGGCTCCCTTCGCCTGGGTCAAGCATCCCCCTCCGCTGGCTATTCCAACCTGTCACTTCTGCGCACAGAGGGCTTGACTGTGTACACGTGCATCAACCTCACCAGACAGTGAGCTCCTAGAGGCCAGAAGCTGGGTTTCGTTCTCGAGTCCCCAGAGCCTGGTCCAGGGCTTGACACTTGCAAGAGTATCTTGACATGTGTCTGGGGCATGAATGAAGGGTTTCATCGAGCCCGAGAACCGGGGGGGAGGAGCTGCTGACCACTAGGAGGGAACATGGCTGCTTCTTCCATATTCCTTTCCTCACCGAGGCCAAGACGGTGCCAGGACTCCCCAGTCTCCCCTCGGCAGCCAGGGAGAGGGTGAGGAGAGGGGCCTTTGTTCCTCCTCCAGATGGCTGGAGCTGGGGTAGAGCCCAGCAGCTGTGTTTGGGTGGAAGGCGAGAGGACAGATGGCCTGGTGTCTGTTTGCAGACAGCCTGAGAGACTGCAGCCCTGGTGCAAGGCATTCTCCGAGGTGGACTCCACAAGACAGTGGTGAAGTAGGGAAAACGGCAGGGCGGACCGCTGTGTTAGCATTCACTGCTCAGACACTGGCCGGAGAGACTGCTGGGCAGCAAAAAGAGAATCCTTTATGCACAGGACCCTTGTGTTTCTGGCGGTGGCTTTTAACTTTTCATTCTAAACAGAGCCTTTCCTATATGAAAACTCTCTTAATTACTGTCATTTAAAAATTGGTTTAACACGAGCTAGCCTCATTAGGTTTCAGTTTTGCCTTCTGCAAATTTTGGCAGCCAGTGAATTATTCATTGGCGGTAGGGGTGAGTGAGCAGGGCTGGGGGACTTCTGCTCAAAATATTTAGAATCAGAACACGATACAAGGTCTAGTCATTTGTACCAGGGAAGCAGTCACGTGTTTACAGACTTAGATGGAAATGGGCTCACTGCTCTCCTTATATCATCAGAAAATTATTTATGTTTAAAAAATGGGTAAGATCCTCAGAGGACCAGGGTGAGAGCTGAGGGCAGTGCTATGACCTCCTGGCTGACTGCTCCTCCTCTCCAGATCCAAAGCCAGTCAGTCCAAAAAGCAAGGCACAGTGTCACACTTGTGTCCCAGGGATGTGTATGTGGCTTCCCTAAGATGCCAGTTGGTAATGGACATGCTTATGAGACAGCCCCTTCAAAGTCTATGATACTTTGATCATCCATTTTGATTATCTTTTTCTTAATTAATCACTCAAGCCACAACTCTAAATCACTTTTTAGTTTCTGCATGTCGTAAAACAGAGCATGGGAAAGATGGAATGTCATGGCGCTTTACATAGTGTGGGTATAAATTATCCCTCCCCAAATAATTTTTTTAAATAAATTTATTTATTTATTCACTTATATTTGGTTACGTTGGGGTCTGATGCGGCGTGCAGGCTTCTCACTATGGCGGCTTATCTTGTTGCAGAGCACGGGCTCTAGGCGCATGGGCTTCAGTAGTTGTGGCACATGGGCTCAGTAGTTGTGGTGCGTGGGCTTAGTTGCTCCACGCATGTGGGGTCTTCCCGGACCAGGGCTCGAACCCGTGTCCCCTGCATTGGCAGGTGGATTCTTAACCACTGTGCCACCAGGGAAGCCCCTACCACCATATAATTTTTAACAGTAATAAGGAATCTAGTTCTACCCAGAATCATTTGGGGGTATCCCAGTGAGGAAACTGGAATTGTCTTCTTTCTTCCCCCCACCTTGCCCCTCACCCTTCAAAAATCCACATCCCCACTTAATAGATGAAGGGAATCCTTTAAAGTCTGAGCATCCTAATATCCGTGGTTCTTTAAGGCACCTGTAACAAAACAGAGCTATGGCCAGAGGAGCTTCCGACTCCCTTTCCTGTTCCTGGCACTTTCGAGTTCTCTTACCAAGTGTTCTTGGCTACCAGATAGGCCTTACTTAGCCTGAGGGGTCCAATATGGTAGCCACCAGCCACATGTGGCTTATTAAGTCAGAAATTTAAAGTAAGTAAAATTAAATACAGTGAAATAGTCCCTCAGTCACACTAATCACATTTCCAGTGCTCAATGGGTACATGCCGCTAGTGGTTACCTTATCGGACAGCACAGATACAGAGCATTTCCATCATCACAGAGCGTTCTGTTGGATAGCACTGCTTAAGACGATTTAACTAGGCAATTCACTTCAGCATCGGTTCAGGCTTGCTTGATTTTATGGCTGAATTGACCCATTGTTTGAATTTATTAATCGGTTCAGTTGGGCTAACTGTGCACTCCGGCAGCTGTTGAGGAGATGGCAAGAGTGATTTGTTCCATAAAATGGCAGTGGTAATAGTAAAAGCATGAATGATAGTAATAGCTGACGTTTACTGAGCGCTTACGATCCAGGCACTGTGCTAAGCACTTCATCTGTGTTACCTCATGACCTTCACAACTCTCTTATTATCCCAGTTTAACAAGAGAGAAAATTAATAGCAGAGATGGGGAGAGTCTTTAACGTTCGTCTAATCCGACGCTCTCCGTTGGCAGAGCTGACTCTGGAGTCAGACTGCCTGGGTTTACTTGAGTGACCTTGAGCGAGTAACCCTCTTTGTGCCTCAGGTTCCTCATCTGTAAAGTGAAGGAAATGACAGGATCTCTCATAAACTGTTGGGAAAATTCGACATCAATAGTTCACATAAACTATTAAGTGTTAACTGCTTTTTTTTTTTTTTTTTTTTTTTGTGGTACGCGGGCCTCTCACTGTTGTGGCCTCTCCCGTTGCGGAGCACAGGCTCCGGACGCACAGGCTCAGCGGCCATGGCTCACGGGCCCAGCCTCTCCGCGGCATGTGGGATCTTCCCGGACCGGGGCACGAACCCGTATCCCCTGCATCGGCAGGCGGATTCTCAACCACTGCGCCACCAGGGAAGCCCGTGTTAACTGCTTTGATTGTTTATTACAGGTACGGAAAACCCAGGGAGATTAAAGACATGCCCCAAATCACACAGCTAACACCAGCTTAGCACTCTTTCTGTTATACCTGCATATAAATCACCTTGGCCCTCCCTTCCACCTATCCACATGCTTTCAACTAGCCTGCCCCCTTTTGTCATCACCACTCGGCGGCCAGCTGCTAGTATCAGAGTGACATCAGCGCTTTTCCACTGGCAAACAGCGCAATGACTGTTCCATGCAGGCAGCCAATTACCAGGGCTTTTTGGCTTGGTGATAATTGGAGAATAACCTAGATGATCTCCAGGGTCCCTGTCACTCCCAAGAGGATCTGAGCCAAGAAAGTAAAGGCAGTTTCCCCGGTTAGGTAAAAGAGAATAAATCTTCTGGCACAGTTGTATGGATCCAAGATAAGACTCCTGACATTTTTCTATAGGAGGATAATAGTTGAAGAAGAAAAATGAGGAAGGGAAAAACAGGTAGTTCACAAGACTGGCCCAGTCCGTGTGGCCACCTATCTAGGGCATAAATGTTTCAGGCCTTAGTTAAGCGCTTGTAGGTGTGTTCGTGTGGTTCCCAGGCCCAGGCCCGGCCAGAGAGACTCTCTTTGGTTTACTCCTGTGCTGATTCAAGATGCTCACGCTAGAGGATATCAACTCACTGAGGGTCTGTGTGTTTGGGTCTGTCTGCCCTGACCTGGAAATTTGAGGGCAGGAGAAGAAAATTCTCTTATGCATCATCATAAGTGCATACAGATCACTGGAATTCTTATTAAAATGATTCAGTAGGTCTGGGGTGAGATTTTGTATTTTTAATAAGCTCGTAGGTGATGTAGGTGCTTCTGGTTCAAGGTCCACACTCTGAATAGCAAAGATCTATAGGACTTTTATGGCAACAGCTGGTAACTGGAGATCTCTGAACTCAGAATCTTCCCGGTCAATGTCATCTCTTCCGGTCCTGCTGGTGTAGATATCTGAGGCTTAAACTCAGTTCCCTTCCAAGCATTTGCACAGGCCCCAAAATGCTTCTTGAGAACAGCCTTGTCCCAGCCTGCCCCCACAGAGGTAGGCCACCTCCAGATCTTACAAGGCAAGGTAATCCTTAAGTAGGCTAGCATTCACATCTACTTCTTTCTCTTTCTTGTCATTGCTAATTTAGGTGGTAAGGGCTACCCTCTGGAGGGAAGGGAAGGGAAGGGAAAGCCTCGTATCCAATGTATATAAAGAACTCTTACAATTCAACAATATAATTAAAACATTCTCAACACCATTGGTTTTTCAGGGAAATATGAATCAAAACCACAGTGAGACACTACGTCATACCCGCTAGGGTGGCTATAATAAAAAAGAGAATAGCAAGTGTTGGCAAGGATGTAGAGAAATTGTAACCTTCATACACTGCATAAGGTAAAATCATGCAGCCACTTTGAAAAACAGTCTGGCAGTTCCTTAGAATGTCAAACATACAGTTACCATTTAATCCAGAAATTCTGCTCCTAGATATATAGCCAAGAGAAATGAAAATGTATGTCCACAAATAAGCCTGTACATAAATGCTTATAGCTGTATTATTCATAACAGTCAAAAAGTAGGAACAATCCAAACGTCCACAAACCAATGAATGGATAAAAATATGGAATAGTCATACAAGAGAATTGTTTTAGCCCGTTCAAGCTGCTATTACAAAATACCATAGACTAGGTGGCTTCAACAACAGACTTTTATTCCGCACAGTTCTGGAGGCTCGGAAGTCCAAGATTAAAGCACCGGCAAATTCAGTGTCTGGTGAGAACCCGCTTTCTGCTTCACAGATGGCTATCATGTTGCTGTGTCCTCACGTGGAAGAGGGGCGAGGAAGTTCTCTGGGGTCTCTTTTATAAGGGCACTAATTCCATTCGTGAGGGCTTCATTCTCATGAACTATTTACCTCTCAAAGGCTCCACCTCTTAGTACCATCACATTGCGGGTTAGGGTTTCAACAAATGAATTTGTGAGAGGGGACAGAAATATTCATTCCATGGCAGGAATATAATTTTCAATAAAAAGGAATGAAAGGGCTTCCCTGGTGGCGCAGTGGTTGAGAGTCCGTCTGCCGATGCAGGGGACACGGGTTCGTGCCCCGGTCCGGGAAGATCCCACGTGCCGCGGAGCGGCTGGGCCCGTGAGCCATGGCCGCTGAGCCTGCGCGTCCGGAGCCTGTGTTCCGCAACGGGAGAGGCCACAGCAGTGAGAGGCCCGCGTACCGCAAAAAAAAAAAAAAAAAAAGGAATGAAAAACTGATACCGGTCACAACATGGATGAACCTTGAAAACATTATACTAACTGAAGGAAGTCAGTCACAAAAGGCCACATATTGTATGATTTCGTTTATATGAAATACCCCAAACAGGCAAATCCATAGAGACAGAAAACAGATTAGCAGGTTGCCAGAAGCTGGGGAGACGGAGATTGGGAAGTTACCGTCCAGGGGTTCTTTGGGGGATGATGAACGTGTTGATGGTTGTACAACTCTGTGAATTTACTAAAAACCACTGATTTGTACACTATAAAGGGTGAATTTTATCATATATGAATTATAGCTCAATGAAGTTGATAAAAATCTCCTAGGGGTGGAGGCTTGGGGAGCACATCTTGAGAAAGCCGTACGTCCACTACCTCCATCCAGGGGTGGTACTCTGCTCCCACAAGGAGGCTGTGCTTCCTCTTCTCTGTCCTGGAAAACTTACCCCTCATTATGTGCTCTCTCAGGTCTTGGTAATATGTCTATATTGAAAGGAATCCCACTGCAGATTTTTGAGTGTGCTGATATATTGCGTTTTTTCATAGGTTGTGAAACCCTAGAAAAATTTCCAGACCAAATCTGATTAAATGAGCTTAACATCTGATGCTGTGAGAGACTGCTCTGTGTCGTGTCAGTAGCGTGACAACAAGCCTGCTAGATTTGAGTTAAAGAAGTTACGCGAGCTCAGGTCAACTGGCATTTCCCATTCTGCTTTTGAACAATTCAGTTCTCACTTAGAGTCCGTGGACCTCTGCGAAGCCAAACCAGAAAGAGGTTCACACGAACTTTGCTTTTAGAGAATGATGGCTTTCTTTCATTTAATAAAAACGGGCACCTACTTCACTGTATCTGTTCAAAAAGAGCTGACAGTTATTATTTGCTGCTAAGTAAGACTGAAGTCCATGTCAGGTCTAGATGGCTATCAGTATCCTTAAAAGGATGAATATTCCGTCCCAAACACAAAATTTTAAATGTAAAAAGAATTAACAATGTGTGCCTGCCATTAAATTGCTCTACCACAATGTGAAAAATCCTAGCTAATGGATTTCTTTCACCAAAGCTGGCTTTCTGTGTGGACAGAGACACTGATTACTTACAAGGAATGATTTGCACCTGGCCAGCTGCGCCCTCTCAACCCTCTACTCCTGGCCCTTCCCGGACTCAGTCTCCATCAGCTGTGACTGTGTTACATAGTTAAAGTTTAAGTTATTGGGACTTTACTTGGTCCAGTGGGTCAAAGGCCATGCTCCAAATGCAGGGGGCCCAGGTTCAATACCTAGTCAGGGAAGTAGATCCCACATGCAGGCTGCAACTAAGAGGTCACATGCCACAACTAAAAAGCCCACATGCAGCAACTAAGAAGTCCGCATGCTACAACTAAAAGTTCACGCATAGCACAACTAAGACCCAGAGCAGCCAAAATAGATAAATAAATAATAAATAAATGTTTAAAAAATTTTAAAGAAAGGTTAAGTGATTGCTCTTTTTTTTTTTTTCTTTAAAATACAAACACCCTGGGGACAAGAAGCGTGTTTAGCACTTGAGAATCACCAACACTTTGGCCGGCTAGATTCCCTGAATTGGTCTATCAGATCCCTTTTGTCTCCCTGATAACACAGAGCAGCGCCCAGAAAGAAAAAGGGGGGTGGTGGGAATTCTGACTGGGAATAAAGAAACACAGAATAAAGAGCAAAGGGCTGGGTGTCAGAAGGTCTGGCTGAGCTCCTGGGATCAACAGTTACTTACTTCTACGCCTTAGTTTCCTTATTTATAAAAAGAGACTAATGGTGGTAATGACATCTGCCTGCCAGCCTCACAGCTCAGTGCTGGGGTCAATGTGGTTGTGAAAGGCAAAGTAATTTGTAACCACTAAACCAGCCTTTGCAAATGTGCAGTCCAGGCAGCGCCTGATGCACCCCCCGCTCTGTGCTGAACAGTGTTGAGGGGCCCAAACAGATCACCAAATTGCACACAGACCTGGAAGGTCCTATTTCCTACATACTTCCAGTGGAAAACACGAAATAGATCTTTTAAAGTTTTTTTCCCCAATATCTTGCTAAGAAAATTTTCAATCCTATGTAAAAGTTGAAAGAAATTTAGAGTGAGCCCACATATGCCCACCACCTAGATTCTATAATTAACATTGTACTATATTTGCTTTATCCCACATTTCTCCATTTTTTTCAGGATTATCTTTAAAATTGGGTTTGCCTTGCATGTCACTTATTAGGATAATTTATCTGGCAACCAACATGTACAAAGGGGGAACCAAATAAAGCTTTTTTTTTGGCATCACAGTCGGGGCTGTTATGTCTAAGAGCCTCAACTGCCAAATCCTCTTATTCCTCCCCCCCCCCAAAAAAAAATACAGGAAAGATAGATTTGGTAAAACCAGTAATATCTTAATGGTTCCCATCACCCATTCTAGGTAAACTATGAAGATCTTTATATTTGGGGAAAACACAAAGGAAGGAAACAAAAGGATTTTTTTTTTTTTTAATTATTTATTTATTTTTGGCTGTGTTCGGTCTTCGTTGCTGGGCTCAGGCTTTCTCTAGTTGTGGCGAACTGGGGCTACTCTTCGTTGTGGTGTGCTGGCTTCTCACTGCGGTGGCTTCTCTTGTTGCAGAGCACGGGCTCTAGGCGGGCGGGCTTCAGTAGTTGTGGCACGTAGGCTTAGTTGCTCCGTGGCATGTGGAATCTTTCTGGACGAGGGCTTGAACCCGGGTCCCCTGCATTGGCAGGAAGATTCTTTCCTTTTTCTTTTCTGTATTTTAATTTTTAAAAATATCTTTATTGGAGTGTAATTGCTTTACAATGGTTGTTAGTTTCTGCTTTATAACAAAGTGAATCATCTATACATATACATATATCCCCATATCTCCTCCCTCTTGTGTCTCCCTCCCACCCTCCCCATCCCACCCCTCTAGATGGTCACAAAGCACCGAGCTGATCTCCCTGTGCTACGTGGCTGCTTCCCACTAGCTATCTATTTTACGTTTGGTAGTGTATGTATGTCCACCCCACTCTCTCACTTTGTCCCAGCTTACCCTTCCCCATCCCCGTGTCCTCAAGTCCATTCTTTACATCTGGCAGGTGGATTCTTAACCGCTGTGCCAACGGGGAAATCCCTTTGTTTTTTTGTAAGTGTCATTGATGTGAACAGAGAGGGAGGATGTACTTTTTCAGAAAAAAAAGGAAAAGAAAAGAGAAAGACTTGGGGACTTCCCTAGTGGTCCAGTGGGTAAGACTTCATGTTCCCTATGCTGGGGGCCTGGGTTTGATCCCTGGTTGGGGAACTAGATCCCTCATGCATGCTGCAACTGAGTTCACATGTCGCAACTAAGGAGTCTGCATACCTCAACTAACAAGTCCGCATGATGCAGCTAAGAAGTCCACATGCTGCAACTAAAAGATCCCGCATGCCACAACTAAAGATCCCTCATGCCGCAATGAAGATCCTGCATGCTGCAACCAAGACCCGGTGCAGCCAATAAATAAATAAATACATAAATATGAAAATGAATATTTTTAAAAAAGAAAAGAGAAAGACTTGTCTATTATTAAAAGTCCTGAAATAAAACCAAAACTACAAAAAAAAAAATTAAACAGGCCTGAATATTGGTTTAAACTGTATGCTCTGCACCTGAAGAAACGTGCAAGAAAAAGACTATCTTAAAAAGAAGTAAAGCGTTGTCTGCCCAACAATGGTTTCTGTATCAAAGAAAGAGAAGGTTCTGGAACACTATAAACTGGAACAGAAACTTTTTGGTAGATAACTATAAACACCTCACAATAATATTGAGCTGTGTTTCCCAAACTTAGTCTTTTAAGTATCCTTTCACTATGCTTGCCACAGCTGATTACCTCCTGTGCTCTTATACATTTTTCTTTAAACTGACTTGGTTCTTACCTAAATATATATTTTTTCAAAAGAAACCTTACATTATTTCCAAACATGGAAAACAAATATTATTTTCCATAAACTGACAGCTACTTCAAAAATAAGAGCCAGGAAGACCAAACAGTGTTATTAACTTCTAGCTCCATCTTGTTCTTTGACAAAAGCTCTGAACTTGGGCTCATTCTCTTTTTTTTTAACGTTTTATTTTTATACAACTTTTAAAGGTTACTTTCCATTTACAGTTATTACAAAACATTGGCTATGTTCCCCGTGTTGTACGATCCATCCTTGAGTCTATCTTATACCCAGTAGTTGAGGGGGTGAGGGGCAATGTAGGGGTGGGGGAGTGGGAGAGGTCTGTTCTTATTAGAGAGTTGTTAAGACTTTCAAGTGGAAACTTTCTTCTTGATTTAATCAGAAGCACTGAGGGATAATTTAAAAGAGAATTAATTTCTCAGTGTGTGATTCAACATCCTATAATACTGAGTCCTTGTACTATTTTGTATATTGCTGGGGGTGCACATTGCACACTGAGGTCAGTGTTTAACAGTGTGTATTACACTGTCTTGGTAATACCTTCTGTGATCCTCCAAATCCTACTTTTCTTTGGAATGGAGTTAAAGAGCGTTTGATCCCTGACTTCCCCAGTTACCAGAGTGCCTTTCTTTACAAATGTCCATTATGCAACAACCCTAGCAATTCAGGGCAGAGTTATGTCATAGCTTCATCCCCATTCTTTACCCGCTGAACATCCTCTGTGCTTGTTCTCCAGTCGTTTCCCCCAGCCCCTCATTCTCCACACTTCTTTGACCAGTTCTCTGTCCTGGAGATCACCACCTAAAGACTGGCTTGGATTCAGCTAAAAAGAAGCAATAGGGCTTCCCTGGTGGCGCAGTGGTTGAGAGTCCGCCTGCCGTTGCAGGGGATACGGGTTCGTGCCCTGGTCCGGGAGGATCCCACGTGCCGCGGAGCGGCTGGGCCCGTGAGCCATGGCCGCTGAGCCTGCGCATCCGGAGCCTGTGCCCCGCAACGGGAGAGGCCACGGCAGTGAGAGGCCCGCATACCACAAAAAAAAAAAAAAAAAAAAGAAGCAATAGCAGAAGATGGAAGCACAGGAGGAGAGTTGCCAGGGATTTCTCATCCAACTCCCTATTTCCTTGGTGAAATAGTTCTGGCAGTATCCTCACCTCTCCGTAACTGTGGTACCTGCAGAGGGCCCTACCTTCATGGCTCTTTTACCAGCTTCTGTGAACACCGGTTCCTAATTTTGTTCCTTCAGGCCTAAAAGTGATAATGACATCCTGTTGATGATGAATCAACAATAATTTAAATCCCTTGTTTGATCCCTCAGTCTTATTGATACTTTTGTAATAATTTCTTATTAAATTATCTTCATATGAACCATCTAAGTGGTTCTTGCCACTAAGTGGTTTCTTGCCAGATTCCAAGTGATACAGATGGAAACATTTCACTGCATATACTTTTGTACATGTTTCTATGTGCTTGCATTACCTATTCAAAAAATAAAAACAAGTTTTTAAAAATCAAAGAAATAACAATATTACACATCAAAATTTGAGACACAGCTAAAGCAGTGCCTAGAGGGAAACTTTTAGCTTTAGTTTGACAATTAATGATCTAAGCTTCCATCCCAAGAAGCTAGAAAAAGAAAAGCAAATTTTAAAAAAGACAGGAAATAAAGACAGGAACAAAAATTAAAGAAATAAAAATAGAGATGGAAATAAAATTAAAAATTGGTTTTTTGAAAAGATCAATAAAATTGATAACCCCCAAGCATAGATCAAGAAACAAAAAACACAAATTACCAATTCCAGGAATAAAAAAGGGGGCATAATTACAGATCCTAAATATTTTTTAAAAATTTAAGATGGTAATGTAACAACTTTACACTAAAAAATTTGACGACATAGTTGAAATGGAAAAATTTCTTGAGAAACACAAATTACTTAAATTGACACAAAGGAAATAGGAAAAATAAATAGTCCAATACTGATTAAAGAGAGAATCTGAAATTAAAATCCTCCCTTATCCTCTAACTGCCTCAGAAAACTCTGCAGGCCTGAATGGATTTATTGGTAAATCTTTTTCTGAACATTCAAAGGAGAATATATATACTTTTTGAGAAAAAAGAAGAAACAATTCCAAACTAGTTTTATAAGGCCAGCATAACCCTGATACCAAAAAGTTGCCAGGGACATTATAAGAATGTTATAGGCCATTATGTCTTACTTAAGAATATAAATACTAAAATCCTAAACAATATAATATTAGTAAATTGAATCCAGTGAAAAATAAAAAAGGCTATACATTATGACCAAGCCAAGTTTTACAAGGTTGCAAAATTAATTTAATACTCAGATATCAATATAATTCACCAAATTAACAATATAAAGGGGAAGAATTATAGGATCACCTCCATACATGTGGAAAAAGCATTTGACAAAATTAAACAGCCATTCATGATAAAATCTCTTAGTAAACTAGAATTAGAAGGGAACTTCTGGGCTTCCCTGGTGGCGCAGTGGTTGAGAATCCGCCTGCCGATGCAGGGGACACGGATTCGTGCCCCGGTCCAGGAAGATCCCACATGCCGCGGAGCGGCTAGGCCCGTGAGTCATGGCCACTGAGCCTGCGTGTCTGGAGCCTGTGCTCCGCGACGGGAGAGGCCACAACAGTGAGAGGCCCGCATACCGCCAAAAAAAAAAAAAAAAGAAGAGAACTTCTTTAATCTTATAAAGAGTACCAATAAAATACCTATAGCTAATATTAAATAAATGATAAAGTACTGAACTCCTTATCACTGAGGCCAGAAATAAGACAATAATGCCTACTTCCACCATTTCTATTAAACATTATATAGGTGGATCTAGCTCATGCATTAGGCAAGAAAAAAATTAAGAGATATAAAGGTTGGAAATGAAGGTGTAACACTTTTTATTCACAGATGATATGATTGAATATACATAGAATTATCCAGCAGTCTTAGAAACTGGATTAGACTAATGTTAAGATATCAATTCTTCCCAAATTGATGTACAGATTCAATGCAATCCCTATCCAAATGCAGTTGATTTTTTGGGGTGGAAATTTATAATATTTATATGGAAATGCAAATGGCCTAGTACAGCCAAGACAATCTTAAAGAAAAAGCACAAAGTTGAAGAGTTTACACTACCAAATTTCAAGAATTACTGTAAAGCTACAGTGATTCAGACAGTGTGACACTGGCCTGAGAACAGGCAAATAAGTCAACAAAATATAGAGTTCAGAAATATGCCCACATATATAGATATTTGATGTGCAATAACAACACAATAGCAAAAGAATAATCTTTTTAATAATAGTGTTATAGCAATTGTATATCCCTGTGGAAAAAATGAACATTGCCTCTTACCTCAAATCAAATACAAATTATCAATTTGAGAATGCTAGCAGATCTATACGTGAAGACTTCTAGAAGAAACGTAGGAGAATATTTTTCATGAATTTGGATTAAGGAAAGATTTACTGAACAGGACACAAAAATTACTAACGGGGCTTCCCTGGTGGCGCAGTGGTTGAGAATCCGCCTGCCGATGCAGGGGACGCGGGTTCGTGCCCCGGTCCGGGAGGATCCCACGTGCCGCGGAGCGGCTGGGCGCGTGAGCCATGGCCGCTGAGCCTGCGCGTCTGGAGCCTGTGCTCCGCAACGGGAGAGGCCACAACAGTGAGAGGCCCGCGTACCACACACACACAAAAAAATTACTAACGGTAAGAAATTAACAAATTGGGCATAATTAAAATTAAGAGCTTCTGCTCATCAAAAGTAAGACACCCATAAGGGAGTGAAAAGGCAAGCCACAGCTCTGGAGAAAATATCTGCAATGCATATAACCAACAAAAGCTTTGTATCCAAATGTATAAAGAACTCCTATAAGTCAATAAGAAAAAGGCAAACACTTGAATAGAAAATGGGCAAAAGACTTGAACAGACACCTCACAGAGGAGGGCATCCAAATAGCTAATAAGCATATGAAAAGGTGCTCAACATCTTTACTCCTCAGGGAAATGCAAATCAAAACACAATGATATAACCCACCAGAATGGGTTATAGGGCCTTATGTGGCCATCAGAATGGCTAACTTCAAAGTCTGATGATACAAATCATTGTTGATTAGGATGTCAAGCAACTGGAATTCTCAGCCATTGCTGGTGAGAGTATAAATTCCTCCCCCTCCTAGAAAGCTATTTGGCATTATAGACTAAAGCTAAGTATATAACTATCTTAAGACCCAGGAATCTCACTCCAGGCATATACCCGAGAGGAATGAAACCTCTCTACTAGAAGACAAGGATGAGAATGTTCATAGCAGCTTTTCTCATTATAACCCAGAATTGGGAACAACCCAAATATCCATCAACAAGAGAATAGGTAAATAAATTCTGGCCTTTTGTACAATAGAATACTATACAATAATTTTTTTAAATACACAAAACAACATGAGTGGATCTCACAAATATTAAGCTGATCAAAAGAATTCAGACACAACAATGGTACACACTATATGATTTCATTTATGTGAGATTCAAGAGGAAAATGGTGTAGTTCAGTTAATAGCAATCAATCTCAAATGTACACAAAAGTAGCACTTGTAGAGTACCTAAAGATAAAATTATCTCAGCTCTTTAAAGAAATGGACATGGTCAAAGGAATTAATTGTCCTGACCATCTGAACTCTGTGCCTCATAATCTAATCACCATCTAATGAGAGAGACTGAATAGTAGCAGTGATGTTCTTAGAAGCTCATAAACAGCTTTTTGAAAAAAGCCTTCAGCAAACATTACCTATCAAACCCCTGTGGTGGAATAATATTTTAAGATATCAACCACTGGGTACTCACCTTGGCCCGAGGATTTTCCACCGTGGCCCTTCTTCCTACTCAAACTCAATGCACTTTGCCTCGGGGTAGGAGTGACCCAGCAGAGGGAAAAGAAGCCTTTGTAGTTCTAAAAGCCCAACCCACAGTGGGGACAAGAGAGAGCCCAGGGCATAGGATAAGAGATTCCAAAGAATATGGAATGACTCAGAGCCAGTTTTCCCCACCTTCAGAACTAGCTTTAAAATGTTCCGCGGGTGGATGGGAGAAGAGGACTGGAGGGAAAGCATAAAAAGCTGGGACCCTGAAGAGGTACCCTATGCCTTGCCTTCCCTGGGCTGCATCCTGGGAGTGGAAGCCAAGGGAATGATAGATACCCCAGGAAGGTTAGAGGAATTCGAGCGCAGAAGGTGTCTCTTCTTAATTTCCAGTTGGAACCTGAGGGGTGATAAGCCGCCCCAACTTATCCTGCACAGGTCAAAAGCAGAGGTGAGGGGAAATGGTTATGCGGGGTGTCTAGGTCAATGGCCCCCAGCAGCCTCCTTAGAATTCCCTCATGCGCCCAAGCAGAAAAGGGAGATGCACAAAAAAGAAGTGGACTCCAGAGTGGGCTGAGAGAATCAAAACGAGCCATACTTGGAGAGGCCCAGAGATCTGCAATGGGGGTGAGATAACCTCACACAGGAGGACCAGGAGAGGGAATGCTGCACATCCAAGCAGGGGCCAGCCTAGTAGATGGTTATCAATAGCCAGATGGCCCTTCCCACAGCTGTGACTTAACATAAGCCACCTGGAGCTCAGTGAGAATGGGGAACCTCAGATTGACTGAGATTCAGTTTCTGCCACCAGACAGGCAAATAGGAGATGGCTGCCACCCCTGTGGATAGGAACCAGGAAGAGATAGGAAGGTGATTTTTTTGTTTGTTTGTTTTTTAAAAAATAACTTTAGATACAAATATTAATCAATGTTCATTCTAGAAAACTATAGTACACATAAGCAGAAAAGTAAAACATAGATCGCCTATAATCTCACTACCTAGAGATAATAGTTATTATTATATGAACCTTTTATTTTCTTTTACAAAAATAGGATTTTATTGTGCCCATCAATTTAGAAGCTTCGTGGGGGGTTTTTTGACATTAAGATATAGCACAATCTGCTTGAGTGGTCATTACCTGCTCTTCCTTGTCATCATTTTCAATAATCATAGTAGTGAGTGTTACAGGCGTTCTATAATATTTTTTAAACACTTTACTAATTGGTGGGCATTCTTACTACTATAATCAACAGTGTAATGAACAATTTTATGTTGAATCCTTGCTCGCATCCTCGGCTATTTCCTTGTTAACCTGGGGTTTTTCCACTTCCTTTAGCTCCTTGTGTTGGAGCCAGGCATACGTGGCAAAGAAAACCTAGCTGGTCATGCTAGTCAATCAGCGATACAAATTGGAACTGGTGAAACGGGTTGGGTGTACTGCTGTAAAAACCAGCCAGCCCTAGTTTTGACTCTTAAAATTATTCCTGTTCCCTGGAGACTATGTCCCCAACTCAAACATCCTCTGGCATACCGAGTGAGGGAACTGCCTCATGCATTATCTAGTTTTTTTTTTTTTTTTTTGTGGTACGCGGGCCTCTCACTGTCGTGGCCTCTCCCGTTGCGGAGCACAGGCTCCGGACGCGCAGGCTCAGCGGCCATGGCTCACGGGCCCAGCCGCTCCGCGGCACGTGGGATCTTCCCGGACCGGGGCACGAACCCGCGTCCCCTGCATCGGCAGGCGGACTCTCAACCACTGCGCCACCAGGGAAGCCCTCTAGTATTCTTAAGAGAATACACTGTCATCCTTGCCTGACGAGAGGAGCCCCTGGCAGCACGGGCTGCGCTCCTGTTTATACAGCATCGCTTTATACCTGCTAGTGGATACCAGATATATTAAGTCAATGAGAGTCATTTGCATGCTGCAAATGGGATCAGGATATAAAATGATTTGCTTTTTTTTTTTTTTTTTTTGCCCTACGCGGGCCTCTCACTGTCGTGGCCTCTCCCGTTGCAGAGCACAGGCTCCGGACGCGCAGGCTCAGCGGCCATGGCTCACGGGCCCAGCCGCTCCGCGGCACGTGGGATCCTCCCGGACCGGGGCACGAACCCACGTCCCCTGCATCGGCAGGCGGACTCTCAACCACTGCGCCACCAGGGAAGCCCTGAAGTCCTTTTTTTGTACAATGAATCTTCTTATATAAAATCTACAGGTCAGCTTCCAAACAGAATTTTTAAATATATCTGGCAGAGAAGTTTCATAAGAACTACTCTTCTTCTGTTGGATCTTGTCTTATGCTCATCTCTGGTTAAACAGGGCTCAGAAAGAGGTTAGTAAAGCTCCTAAATGATTGTGCCATCCCCTGTTTTTAAGATGCCCCAGCTCCTTGGTTGCCTACACAGGATGAAGTCCCAACCCCTTAGCACAGAAGATTTCCTTGTCCTGCCGTATGTGGCCCCAAACCTTCCTCCGCAGCTTTATCTCCTGCCTGTCACTCCTTTCTTAGTGAGCCACTGTGGATTATAACAGTTTATATCATAAGTGGTTTAAATATCTGTCTCCCCCTTCCCATAACTTATCTCTTTAACCACAAGATCCTGTCCCTCTCCTCTGCCTACATCTAAGAACCTAGTACCTGGTATACAGTAGAAAATCCGTAAATATATCAGTAAATCAGTTTGTCATAAAATAAATAGCTAACATATGATAAGAAGGGCTAGCATTTATTATGTTCCAAGAGCTTTACCTGTGTTATCTCACTTAATCCTCACAACAACCCACCAACTTGGCACTCTTATTATCTCCATTTCATAGGCGAGGAAATGAAGGCACAGAGATTAAAAAAACTCGTCCAACGTTACAACAGATGGCAAAACAGGATTTGAATCCAGGCAGTAAGTTTCCAAAAGTCCTGGTTCTTCACCTACAATGAGTGAAATTTATCATAGAATAAATGCTGTTAACCACGTCACTGGGACAGAGATCACATGTGGGGAAGCAGTTCAGTTTTCTTGATAGGTGCAGGGGTTCCATGGACTGATTACTTCTATTAAAATTCTGTTTTTGCTACTTAGTGGCTTGGTGAGTTTGGAAAAGTTATTTAAATGTTCTAGGCCTCTGTTTTCCCATCCACAACATGTGGATAAAAGTGGCCCCATCCTGATGAGATTACAGTGAACATTAAATGATATAATCCTTATGAAGTGCCTGGCATATCATAGGAGCTCAATAAATACTGTGTACACATAGCTATTATTTCCAGACTGCTGTTTGCTGTCCTGGAGAGAATAATTCAAATGCCTTGGTAAAAAGGCCATCCATTCTCCAGTCACCTGCTTTGCACACGAGTCTGTGGGTGTATGTGTACTGATCACACAACATGAATATGAAATGACAAGGTCCCTAATCCACCTAGAAGGCCTCCCACGGTGAATTCTGCATCAGCATTGGGGTTACCGTTTTCCAGGGTAGCACCAAACAGGGCTTCAGGGTCACACTGCCCAAGAGCATCCCACAGCTCTCGGGGACCCTCTAGTTCCAACATCCCATCAGTCAAAGATTAAGGCCTCTTCTAGACCTCAGGCAGTCAGTCACAGGAACTTGGGAGTTGAGCAAGGCAGCTGATAGGCAGCTCCACCCATCACCCAGAAAAGAGCTCTCCCTTCAACCCATGGCTGATAAGACACCAGCACACAGCATCCACCCACAAAACTCTTTGGACTCCACCTTCCAGAGATGAAATTCTCACTGTGCTCTTCTCCCACCAGGAGGGAGCCCGGTGGGATTTGCCCATGATCTCAATCTCATAGCTACCTCTTGGGGTTTTTTTGGCTGTGTAGCTTGCGGAATCGACCAGGGAGCGAACCCAGGCCCCCTGCACTGGAAGCATGGAGCTTACCTAAGCACTGGACCGCCAGGGAATCCCACCCCCCCCACTCTGTTATTTCTCATGGGTCTAGGCAGCTATGACCTGAAAATATAGCTCTGGGTGGAGAAAATATTGTCTCCTTTCTTTCAGCACCAAAACTCCAAGTTAAAGCCAAAAGCGAACTGAACTTATGAAGAGTAAATGGAGAAATCAGCCAGCACAATTCCGCAGGGTGCTGGGAGAAAGAAAGACGCAGAGTTAACAGCATGAAAGTCTCTCAGAGATGAGGCAGCAACTGCCCAAGACAACAAAGACAACCAATAAATACAGAGCCCCCAGTCTGTACAAGCAGGAGATCAGGTCCTCTGCTCCGAACTCCAGACTAGATTCAGCCTTGAGTATTACTCAGACTAACTGGTAAAGAAAAGGTCTGAGGGACATTACAATCTGCCTGGGATAACATGAGTCAATGGAAGGCTATCAGGACCTGCAGTCTTTCCTCTGTCTTTTCAGAAGAAGTGGTTGCTGGGAGGGGTGCAATGACTCATAGAATGTTAGCGGTAGAAGGAATCTACCCAGCCGCGTCCCCTCATTTTACCTGGAGAGGAACTAAGGGTCAGAGTGAATCCATTTGCCCAAGGTCACAAGGCATGACTGCTTGTCCATCGTTCTATTTTGTCCCCTGACACTTTCTACCTCCTGCATTTGACTCACCCTTAGCCCTTCCATCCCACCCACTATTCATGCCTAACATGATGCAGGGTGCGTGTCGAAGCTGTAATAGCCTTGTGTGCTGCCGAGTGGGAAACAGCATATGACAGAGTTTCATAGGAAATATCATGGCGTCTGTTTTTCTGCCCACTTGTGGAAATCATCTTCATTTTGGACCCCACACGTAGACTTAATTTTCCACCCAAAGGAGAGACCACAGATCTCCCAGACCAGAGAGAGAAACTTCCAGGGCTATGTCACCCAGGTTATCAAACAGGGTGGGGGGTGGCAATCAAGTTGCCAAACACTTGATACAGCTATTCTTTTGCTACACATGGCTAAGGATTGCCAACATTTTCTTAGCAAGAAGAGAAAGAGAATCATTATCAAAATGTTTCTAGTAGCTTATACTGAGTACTTACCATATACAGGCAGGATTACTTAATCCTCAGCAACAGCAGGAAGTTATTGTTATCCCTATTTTAAAGAAGAGGAAATTGAGGCACAAAAAGGTTAAGTAACTTGCACATAGTAAATAATCTGACTTCAGAACCTGACTCATCATCATGCTTTTGTCAAGTCTCTTGTAAAACTGTGTCTATTTCTTGCTTCATAGCCTGGGTTCAGCCATTCTCATCAAGTTCTGTTCTCCTCATCAAGTTCTAAATGAAAGTACCCCTCCAGCTATTATTACGGATCAACACCTAAACCAAATCTGTTTGTAACAGTAGAGATGCTGGTGTTCAGTTAATTTGCAGTCCTTACAAAATGTTGCTTTGACAAGACTTTTTTTCTGTTTGAATGTGCTGTATGTTCCATAACCAATATTAGCATGCTGGTATATTTCCTTTCTGCCATTTTCCTTTTTATTTAACATGTGTGGAGGAGGAAAAATTTTCTCCTCTACCCTCTTATGTTTAGTGTCTGGGGCTCTGCAAATTAAAAGGACAGATTAACAGGAAAATAAAGAGAGTTTATTTGTGTGTGCCGTGCTCATACACACCGGAGAACCCAGTAGTGAGTAATTCTGAGGGGTGGTTAGAATTTGGGGCAAATATACCATTTTAACAAAGGGTGATAAATCTGTAGGGAAGTGCAAGACAAAGGAAGAGGGGGTTGGGCTCCTGGCAGTGGTAAATTGTAAGAAAGTAAATATGTGGGGAAACTAATGGAAGATAAATTATTTCAGTAAGATTTGTTTGTGCAGACCCATCTCAGGGCCGACTTTCTGTCTCCCGTGATAATGGTTGTTCTCCTCCTGGTCCAGGAGCGAGGAGGAGGAACATCTTCACAAAGAAAAATTTATATCCTGCTTTTAGGCAAATAAAGGCAGGGCAGAGAGCTCTTTCTGTATTTGCTGTTTTTTTAGTTGCCTTCGGCTCATAGCAATACTATACCAAAGTGGCATATTTTGGGGTGGCATATCCTGATCCTTTTCACATAATAAATTTACGTGCAGGGCACATTCAATTTCTTAACTGCTTCATCCCCCCTCATTGTATAATATATTGTTTTGTGTGGCTATGTAGTCTTTATAATTACCATTTTTCAATGAATAAATAACATTTCATTGCATAGATCTAACATTGTTTGCTCATGACGATAAACAAATAGGACACAGAAGGCCCTACTATGAGATATTTGGGCTGTTCCCAAATTCCTCATGTTATCAATAACTGTGGTACACTTCATCTTTTCTATACTTACCAGATATATTTTATTCTAGGTTAACAGATTTTTAATTCTCTTAACGAAGCTCAGAGCATGGTTTATATCCTCGTGAGTTTAGATAGGAAGAGTTGAAGAAAACGTAGATGGGCCATGAGACAATCCAGAGTCTCAGCCAGTTCAGTGAACACCATGAAAAATCAGTAGCAACAAGCACCTGCATAAATCAGTAGCAACAAGAGGAGAGAGTTGTCACATCAACCAAGAGAATACGTGCAAGTGATATAGGAAGGTTAGAGACATCACCAGGACTCAGTGTCCCAGCTGGAGAGACAGCTCTCCTATCACAGTGAACACTGGCTACCCATCTACACTGGAACAGTTCTTCTAACATGACAAGTTGATCATGATTCCCAGATCACCTGGGGGCATTCTCATTTCTTTGCAATAACCACAGTGCACAGTGTGCGCGCACACACACACACACACACACACACACACACACACAATCTAGAAATGTCCATTTTCCTGCTCATTCACGTAGCAAAGGTGGGAAACCTTGGGATTAGGAGGTAGGAAGAGCTTGATTAGGATCTTGGCCTCAACCCTTGCCACCAAATTGACTGTTATCCAACGTGACTATTTCCAGTCTTCTCACGCGTGAAATGGGAATTACATTTAAGGGAGTAATTAAATGGATTTTTTTTAAAAGTACTTTAAAAACCACAAAACGGTACATAAATGTTATCTCTTATGTATCGTTAGGGCATTTAGAAACGCTGGCTTTGGGGACTTCCCTGGTGGTTCAGTGGTTAAGACTCTGTGCTTCCACTGCAAGGGGCACGGGTTCGATCCCAGGTTGGGGAACTAAGATCCTGCATGCCCTACAGTGTGGCCAAAAAAAAAAAAAAAAAAAAAATGCTGGCTTTGTTATATAATTAATACCCATCTTAGGGGCTGAGGGTAGAAGTGATTACATAGCCACAGTCTGGTATTTTATACTTCCTTAACAGGGTACTTAACAGGATAATTTGAGATTTGTAAAATGGGAGATATCAGTAAATGGTTTATTCTTTTGCTATAGGAGATTCAAAAGAAGGAGTGGTATTTTCCCCTTCTTTTTGCCCAGTCGTGTTCAGAATCTGAGCTACATGCCTCCATGGGCCTAAACTGCTTTCCTGATGCTCAGCACCCAAAAGACCCCCACCTACTTCCTTGCCTTCTTTTGGGGAGGTGGGAGTGCATTTTGCTCAATTACTTATCTATTGGACCCTTGGGATCCCTGTAGACATTTGAGTTTGTGAACTCCCATTCTGAGAAGTCGTGATCAAACTTTGGCAATCTCTCTCACCTCCTTGCCCATATGCATGATAAATTCAGTTGTCAAATTCTCTGGTTCTATTCTTTGAGTTGAGTATCTCTGCCCTAGTCCTCCCACTGCTGTCCTAAACTGTCCACATTACATTACCTCTTGCTTGTCTAATGTGATCATCTAATTGGCCTCCCTACTTCTAGTTTTTCCTCATTTCAATCCATCTTACACATCACTGCCAGAGATCGATTATATCCCTAAACTAATGTTGCTTTTTGCCTCAAAATAAGCTGCTGTCTCCAAATTGCTTGAAACATTAAGTACAAACTATTCTAACATGATATTCAAGGCCCTCTACAGAATGTCCATGTGTCAGAGATGATCAATTTGTCCTCTCCCTCCTTCTTAATAAGAGAATATCTTTTCCTACTGAATATTAGCTGGACACAGGGCTGTTCTGAATAAGGACTACATTTCCCAGCCTCCCTTTCAGTTAGGGAGCCATGTGACTTAATTCTGCCAATGAGATGTAAGATGTGATGTGTGCAACCTCTGGGAAGCACCTTAGGGAAAAGACCCATACCTTTTTGCCCTCCCCTTCCTCCTTCCTGCTGTCTGGGATGCAGATGTGGTGTCTGAAACTCAAGTGGCCATCTTAAACCATGAATGGAAGCCACATGCTGAGGATGACAGAGCCTGGTTCCCTGACCCTTGGAGCACCACATCAGTCCTGAATTGACTATCTTGGGGCTTGTTTTATATAGGCAAGAAATAAACTTCTATCTTGGTTGTTGTATTTTATTATATTTTCCCAAATAGTCATCTTTAACAGTTTTATTTCGGTATAATTGATATACAAAAACTGCACATATTTAATGTATACAACTTAATGAATTTAATGTATACAATTTAATAAACTGTACACAATTTAATATGCATACACTTGTGAAACACTCGCTGCAGTCAAGGTAACAGACACATCATCGTCTCCAGTAGCTTCCTTGTACCTCTTTGTTGCTGATATTGTTGTTGTCATTGAAGAACACAACATGAAATCCATCCTCAACACATTTTTAAGAGCACAGTACAGTATTCTTAACTACAGGCACAATGCTTTTCAGTAGATTGCTATAACTTATTCACCTCGCATAACTGAAACTTTATACTAATTGAACAACTCTCCATTTTCCCCTTCCCCAACCCCTGGCAACCACCATTTTATTCTCTACTTCTATGAATTTGATTATTTTAGATACCTCTTATAAGTGGAATCATATAGTGTTTGTCCTCCTGGCTTTTACCACTTAGCATAATATCCTCTGGGCTCATTTATGTTGTCACATATAATAGGATTTCCATCTTTTGTTTTTCAAGGCTAAATAATATTCCATTGCATGAATATGCCATAGTTTCTTTATCCATTCGTTGATGGACATTTCGGTTATTTCTGTATCTCAGCTATTGTGAATACTGCTGCAATGGACATGGGAGTGCATACACCTCTTTGAGATCTCAATTTCAACTCCTTTGGATACGTACCCAGAAGTGGTACTGGGGTCCAAATATGCATTTTAATAAGAGATTTATTGAGATATAATTCACATACCATAATTTTCACTTTTTAAAGGTGCCATCTTCTCCTGTAATTGTCCCCTCTCCTTTGGATCCATAACTTTTTGGTTGTTTATTTGTTATGGTTGGCCTTATTTTATAATTATTACACCCCTGTCACATCTCTTCTCCTCATATCCTATAGTACTTGGCATTTTTAGTAGCTCAATTGTTTGTTAACTTAAGAATTTGTATGCTATTTGTGAACTTATGAAAACACTGGTTAAGTTCAAATTCCAAGATGAACAAAAATCAAATATATTTCAGAAACGTATACATACTTTGACATATTCCTAGAGAATGGGCATTTTATTCAAGGCAACACATTGAATTTAAAGAAGTTTAGCAATGTTAACACAATATCGTTCAAAACAGGATCTTAATTAATAAATTTGTCAATTGTTCTTTCATTATGCAGATTTTAGTCAGGGTCTTGCCACAGAAAAAAATGGGCACCTCTTATGGTTAATAAATCTTATCAATCCCATTTTGCAAATGAGGAAAATAAAGCCCGGAATAAAAAAGTGTTATTTCAGGAAATGGCATCTCATTATTTGCTATTATCTAAAAATTTTAATCATAACCAGTTTCCTGCAGCTCTGAGAATATTACTTCCCCTACATCAATCAGCACTTCTCAAAATATTAGTTATAGAAGACTATAGATGCTTAATCAGCATATGGATTCTGGGGCTCCACCCTATTCCTATGAATTAGAATCTCTGGGGATGGCGCTCTGGAATCTGCATTTTTAATAAGCTCCTCAGAAGATTTTTTATGTACATCGGAGTTTGAGAACCTCAACTCTGCATAATTAATAATACACTACACCAAATATTTCAGCCCTGCTTGAGCATCAGAAGCCCCATGGAACTTGAATTATCTTATTTCTAGGCTCCAGTCCCATATATTCTGAGTCAGCCAGCTTTGAATCCTACTCCATTCTGCTCTCACTTCACCAAGGCTCAACTATCCAGCGGTTTGGAATAATTGTTTTGCAGACAATGCATTTAGATGAAAAATCAATCATCTATAAGATCATCTAGGGCACTGAATAGTATCTGGAAATAGATAAAATTCCTTTATGTTCTTCATACTAAGCCATCCCTGCTATCGAAGAAAGTTGGAATACTACAGATAGATAGATAGATATAGAGATATAGAGATATAGATATACATATATATAGAGAGAGACATATACAGAGAGAGAGATATTTTCAACAATATTGTGTCAACTTCCTTTTTTTAAACCAGAAAAACCTGTTAATTAGGAAAAACTACACTTTACTTAGCTTTATTGTAATAAGAGAGAACATCACCTTGACAGACAAGATTGTGTCTCAAAAGGGGAGACTCAAGGGGGGGATATTTAGAGGATTTTAAGAGGCATAAATGACTTGGGGATAAAAGCCTTGGGAGGCAGGAAACGGATTGGGCAGAGTTTACAACACAGTAGCTTTGGGTTGTTGGCCACAGAGAGGACAGGGTCTTAAAGAGTCTTGATGGGCAAGTTGTTAATGCCTGGTAAGTAAGTCATTTTCACTGGCTCCCAGTCTTATTTTCCAGGAGCAAATACTTCCTGGAGCAAGCAGGTAAATTATTTGGTCTGGTCCCCGGATCGCTGAACACAGGAGGAAAGTGTGCTTGTTTCCACCCTAATTGAAATGAAAATATTTACCCTGAAGCCTCAGTTGTCCCTAAAAACCCACTTTCCAGAATTTTACAGTCTGTGATCACTGTGGTAGAAATCCATCAATTAACATTTGTATTTTGTTTCACAGTTTACAGAAAGCATTCCCACACATGGTGTCTTTTGATACAATAACTTGTGAAGTAGTTAAGCCAGGTCATTTAATATTCCCATTTTACAGATAAGGAAATGGAAACTCAGGGAAGTTATGTAATTTATCCTAAAAGTAAAGTGCTTTAGCTAGGAACTAAAGCCCGCTATCCAGACTCCCAAATCCATACTCCTCAATAGCACCACAAACAAGTTTTACAATGTTACATTGGAGGCTTAAAAAAAAAAAAAGAAACAAAAGAAAGAAAAAAAGTGCTGAGGAATCTGGAGTTAGCCCTTGAAGTTTGTTCAATGTAATTTGGTTATAAGAATACTGGAAGGACCTCATTATAACTTGGCCACAACTCTAAACTTCCAGAATCATGGACCCTAGAGAAGGAGCTATAACTGGTCAACAGCAGAGTGCTAATTAGCCAAGTATACATCAACTGAGAAATAGGAAAAAAAAAATGACCTCCTGAGTGCAAAAAGCACTGCATAGCACTTTTGTCCAGGTTGCTATTAGCTCCTTAAAGCAGACAACCTAGAAGCAAGTTCTGTGGGTTCCGAATTATAAATTCTTAGAGTGAAATGTGTTTTTCAAGGACACAAAGCCCAGCAAGGCTGACCAGGAAGTTACACAGTTTTCAAGTGGAAACTTACTGGTGGGACTTAATGAGCCATGTGACTTCCATTAATGAAACAGACCACATTTTCCAATGTCCCTTTAAATTGCAGATTCATCTTTAATCAGATAAACAATGATCACAATCCCCTCTGCACTAGAAAAGCACACTCTGTGATGATCTGAAAAAAAAAAAAAATCACAAAGTCAAATAAGGAAATAAATCACACATGTGGTAGTTCATTATATGAACTATCTCTTGGAAAGTGAATGTCCAAATAGCTTAAGTAATTATCTATGGCTGCTTGAAGAGTGGAGGAAATCAATTGTCCCATGTGCTTTTCTCAGGCAGGGCCCATACTCTTAAACCGGGGGCTCTCAACACTCACTGTACCTTGTAATCATCTGGGGAACTTTGAAAATTCCTGATTTTCAAGCCTCACTCCAGACCACAGGAGTTTTTTAATTTCCCCAGGTGATTCCAAAGTGCAGCCAGAATGTAGACACAGTGCTCAACACCAGTGGTTCTCAAAATATGGTCCCCAGATCAGCAGCAGCATCTGGGAACTTGTTACACATGCAAATTCTCCTACCCCACCCCTGACTCTCTGTAACAGAAATGCTGGGTGCAGGACCTAGCCATCCCTGTTGTCACATGCCTCCAGGTGATTCTAGTATAAGCTACAGCACTATTCAGAAACACTGTTCTCAATGTAAGGGCTGTGTCCCTCTACCTGCAGCTTAAGGGAACCCAAGGCTGACCTGCCCCAAACACTGCTTGAGACCTGTGGCTTTTGTCTAAAGACAGAAGCCACTGTTGACACACAACACCCAGGCCTCTGGCTTTAGGTAAATGGTGAAGCACCATGTAAGTGTAAACTGTGGGGCTTTAAGGCAGAAGAGAACAACAAGTCCCAGGGCCCAACTCCAGGGCTGGTCCTGTGAGGCAGGCTGGTCTCATACAGAGCATCTACTGAGGACCACAGTCAATAATCCAGGGCCAACATTTGGGGATTTCCTCCCAGGATGCATTACACCTTCTTCCGACTGCCAAGATTTTTGTTCAGGGATTCACCTCTTCCCCTTTTAGTCCCTGAGTGGAGTCTCACTTCTCAGGAACCAGGCCAGTCCCCTAAAGGCTCTGGCACTGAGGACCTTGGCCCCGCCTTCCTCTCCACTCCATCTCCTCCCACCCTCCTGACCACGCGAGCCAGCATCACCCAACAGGATCATTCAGTTCCTTGGCCACGCACTTCCTGAACTTCATTTCCAGTGACCTTTCCCCAGACTCAAGCTCACCCATCCCTGCCCACAAGTCTTTTAACATCAGTCATTCAAGCACCCCATCGCCGCCCTCAGCCTCCTCTCCTTCCAGTGCCTTTGCTTGAATGCTCTTTGTTGACCTCACCCGCCTTTCTCATTCTCTCCCTCTTTTGCTCCTCCTGAGACAATGAATGCCCCTCCCTCAAGGTCAGGGAATAAAAAATGCACACGTTTCACATCTCCAAACACTCTTTCTGTCACTGCTATTTGAATTTCACCAGTTTCCTCACATCTCTGCCACTCTAATACGATGGAAGAAGTCCCTTCTGCTTTCAAAGGCAAATCTCTAATTGCATTGTGGTCCCTCCCTCCACCCCTTTTCTAAGAAATTTCACGTTACTCAGGACCTGCCCTTATTTTTTTCTACTTTTTCAATCTTATTCTCAAAACTGGATCCTGCCTGTCGTCTGTTAAACATGTACCAGTCACTCCTGACTGAAGTCCTCCCCGTAAGAAGATACATGCAGGCACTCTTCTGTTCCCACACTTCTTGCTCATCCTTCTCACAGGAGGTGTCCACGTTTCCTCTCTTGATGGGTTCATCATTTGTTCCTTAGCCCTTGTGGTCTGGTTTCTGTCCCCCACACTAATGTTCCCTATGAACTCAGCTCCATGTGGTTAAACCCTGTGGTTGCTCTTCAGTCCTCATTGTTCCTGACTCCTTAGAAGCATTTCACACCCTTGACCACTACCTTCCTCTCCTCCTTCCTTATTATCTCCACCAGTTAATCCCCCCTAGAAGATAAACTACATGAAAACACAGGCCTTGTCTGTTTTGTACCTGCAGTATCTACACCCTAGAACAGTTTTGGCACATAGTAGGTGCTCATTTAATATTTATTCAATGAACAAATGAATCGATTGCATAAATTTTCATCTCATTATAGTACAGGAAGGAAAGTACAACTAGAAAAGAACATATTATGGGGAGTGGGGTCTACCCTCATATTAGGTCTGGAAGTCTTCTGGCTTCCAGGAAGCCACACTCTCACACTCTCTACATCTCCTACCTCCCTTCCCAATCTCCTTTGCCAAATGCATTCCCCTTCTCTCACCCTGATGTTGCGTCATACTTCAGGAATTGTTCCTAGACCCTATTTTCTTCTCACCTTACATCCCCTCCCCAGGTAACATCAGCAGTGTCATTTACCATCTACATTCCCATACCACCTTCAGTTAGATGTCCTCAGCCTGGTCCTCTCTTCTGAGCTCCAGACCAATATATCCAGTATATCCCTTCCTGCTCAACATCTCCACATGCATGACCTATAAGCACCTCAAATGCAACATGTCCAAAATTAAGCAGACAAACTAGTGCTTCCCCATTCCCCATATCTGCTTATTTTCCTTTGCTCTCTGTCTCAGCAAGTGACATCACCTTCTGCCTAGTTACTCATGCTTCCTTCTCCCTTAATTCTCCTCCCCAGAATCAAGGATAATGATTTTAGACATTGTTATAATAAATGGGATTCTGTCTCTCTCAGGGCCCTCATTCTTTTTCCCCCTTATCTACTAGATGCAGGTAAATCCCAATTATAGTACACACACACAACTTTTCTTTACAAACTTGCTTTATCTGGAGTTATTAAGTGTCTCTTTTTCTGTTTGTTCATTTCATTTGTTTACTAGCTGGGTCTTCCCACACCTCAAATAGCTCTGTAAGACATTTCTCAGCACAATGCCCCACTTCGTCAAACTTGATACATAGTGCATCCAATCCATTTTCCTCCCAGGGATAGTTCTTTCAGAATCCTCTCTTCTCTCTTTCTCTTCTCTCCCTGTTCCCCTGTTCCCTGGACCCCATGTCTTCTTCTTTCCTTGGTTTACTCTCTCATTCTAATGAAGCATTTCCTTTAGTAGCTTCTGAGAAGCATCAAAAGTAAATTTTTGAGACAACATGTCTGAAATATCCTTAGTTTATCCTCATATTAGGACACTAATTTGCGTGAGTATAGAATTCCAGGTTGAAAATAATTTTCCATCAAAATTTTGGACTTGTTTTATTGTCTTTTATTTTTAAATGCTGTGGTTGAGACATCTGATGTCATTCCGACCTCCAATTCTTATATGCGACATGCTTTCCCTCTGGAAGATTTAGAGTGCCTCTGTTTAGCATTGGAGGCCCTTAATTTTGTGATGGGCTTTGATACATAGCTCTTTTTCATTCATTCCTTAGACCTTTACAATCTGAAAACTCATGTCCTTCAGTTCTGATAAGTTTTCTTGTATTATTATTAGTTTTTAATATATAATTTCCTTTCCAGTATTTTCGTTTTCTATTCTCTCTTTCTGGATTTAAAGTTTTATTCTGTTTTTTTGTATCATCTCTTTTTCCTCTAACTTTTGGCTTCATATTTAATTTTGATTTTTCCCTTTCATACCAGAGGTTTTCCTTAAAAGGCTGTCATCCTTGGATATTGTAATTCAGCTTAAGCTACACTGTGTGTTTGAATGGAGCTTGTTGGTTGGTGGGCTTTACTGTGGGGCAATTGTATGGCCATCTGGCTTTTTCACAGCGACCCTAAAAAGTCAATTTCTGAATATCTTTATTCTGTGGTGGTTCAGTTTCTCCAGAGAAGATCCTCTGATCTCCAGCTTGGTGGTGTTTATAAGCTTCCCTTGACTTCCTGGAGTAGAGGTCTGGGAACTTCCAAGGTCTCACTTTTCAGTTAGCAGACTTTAACTTAATCCCTCACTTTCCCCAAATCTGTGTCTTGGTTCCTGGATACAGTAGCCTTCTGGTTCAATTTCTTCATAGGCTCTTTCTCATGTACCTCTGAGCTTGACGGAGTGATAACATGTAAAGAGCATTAAAATGAATTTATCTAGGCAGAAATTTTGGAATCTGACCTTTCTTAGGTACTGACACTATCTCCTCAGAGAGAGATGGCTGTGAAGGCTGGATACTTGCAGGATTTCATGGATATCATGTCCTTCCATTGCCTCCAGTTTTAGAGTCTCTTTACTAATTCCCGTGTTCCTTTTGCCCATAGTATTTTATGTCTGAAAGGAATCCAGCCCTATTGGTATGTAAAATTTTGGTATAACTCTTAGACAATTATTTATTTGTGTCAGACCTGTGCATTGGGGTTCAGACAAACCTCCATTTTGTGCATTGTTGGGGTGATGGCAGGTGGAGAAGTGGAAAGAGGTTGGTGAAGAAAATGTAATGTTTGACTGAAAACATCTTTGTGGGACTGTCCCTTTGACCAATGTTTCTTTTTTTTTTTTTTTTTTTTTTTGCGGTACGTGGGCCTCTCACTGCTGTGGCCTCTCCTGTGGCAGAGCACAGGCTCTGGACATGCAGGCTCAGCGGCCATGGCTCACGGGCCCAGCCGCTCCGCGGCACGTGGGATCCTCCCGGACCGGGGCACGAACCCGCGTCCCCTGCATCGGCAGGCGGATTCTCAACCACTGCGCCACCAGGGAAGCCCTGACCAATGTTTCTTTCCTGGTTTCCTAGTGCAAGTCTACTGAGTAGTCATTGCCCATTTTAAAAGTCACTGGATTTTGAAAGTTGTCACTAATTCTGGCAACAAAAAAAGCTTGGTGTTTCACTAAAAGAACTTCAAAATTAGACCAAAAGAAGATTTTTGACGGGGTGTGGGAAATGGAGCTGATGACTCTTGACACTTGAACTGAAACCATTAACACTGTGCTATCCATTATAATGCACCTAAGTGACTTTAAATTTTTTATGAGCCTCATTAAAAAGGGTTAAAAGAAAGAGGTGAAACTCATTTTAATAATATACTTTAATTCACTCTTTCCAAAACATTATCACTTCAACACGTAATCGATAAAATACATCATTGAGTTACGCAACATTGTCAGGTGTGTCCTGAGTCTTTGAAACCCGGTGTGTATCGTATTCCTCCAGCACATGGCAGCTGGGACTTAGTCACATTTCAAGTCCTTAACGTGGCCACTGGTCACTGTATGGGACAGCAAGGCTCTTAAATCATTCAGTACCAATGGGAGGCAATGGGTTGCGACTATAATCTGTAAAAGCTTCCAGTGAAAAATTGCTGCATTGGAACCATTCAAATGTAAAGCAGGTGTGTCTGTCAACAAGCATTGCTCCGTTGAGCTGAGAAAAATCTGGGCCTGCTGAACGTAAGGCCTTGGGAGCCACTGAATGGAAACAGGCTGTCTATCTGGAGGACCAGCTCCCATTAGCTGAGGAAGTCCTGGGCATTTTCCTTTCCTGAGGCATCCAGTGTTTTTCCTCAGTTTACAAATTAAGACTTATTTTCCCACTTTCCAACGTGTCCTGTGTAGCAACTAAGGTATATTTTATGAGTCTCTTGGGAATTTCTGGAATTCAGATGGAATTCCATCAATGGTGTGCTAATGAGCAAAGCAGGACAGACTCCGTCTTCTCTCTGGGGTAGATGGGCCTGAACCCAGTTACAACTAATTTCTGCATGAATTGAACAAGCGTGAATTCAAATAATATGCTCCTTTGCCTCACAATATATTAAGCTTCTGGGGATCCCAAATGTATTATCAAGATGACCTAATTCATTTGCACTCTACAGACAGGCTGTTTGGGTTGGTAAATATCCAATTTTATCTGTCTGCTTCATTCCAGGAGCTATTGTTTATTGCTTCTAAGAGAGACAAGGCACGGGGCGGAGAGTGGGGTTACCCCCTTTCTAGACCAGCTGGGCCCTCCTGTTCCAGGTTCTAAGACTACCTTTGCTGCTCCGTCCTCCATGCTTCTCACACACAGGACTGAGAGACATTCATGGAGACGGAAGTGCACACAGAAACCGCTGTTTGACTTACAGAGGATCAACAGGGTTTTTTGGTTTGGTTTGGTTTGGTTTTTTCTGTCTGCGTGAAAGATGGTACCTTGAAATTTTCCAGTCCTGCCCAACTCTTCAGACAAACAGCCTGCTTGTTGTCAAATCGCCAACTCAGGCCAAGGCACCTGCTGCCCCTGGTCTGCCTGACTGCCAGCAGCCCTCTGCAACAAGCCGCTCACACTTCTAAAAAGGTGACATTTCAGCAGTCTGTTTATGACACGGCCAAAGGAATATTTATCATGAGGTGCAAACAAAAGAGGCACTGGAGAGAAATGTTTTTCGCCAGGTTTTCCAGAACCCTGAAACCTGCCTCCCAGCCTCCCGGACACCTCTTGTTTCCCTGAGCAGCCCCACAAATATCAAAAGAACACAGTTCAGCAGAACCGTGGCCCTGGAAGGCGGACACACGCTGTGTGAACATTCAGGCCAGGGAGTCTGTGATGGTTAGACGTGTCAGAATCTGCCACGACTGTGTCCAAGGGATTATTAAAAGAATATGCTGAGGGGAAATTTTTCTGATTACAGCAAGAGTCCAAAAGGTTAAGGAATTGCTGAGTTAAAATATCCCTGACTGACTGGAGTTGCCCCTGGCATTATATTACATTTTGACAGGCCGCCCATGTTGGAAAACAAACAGACACTTCCTTCAACAAGATGGTGATACATCAATTATTCTCCAGGAGCAGCGGCCACTGGAGCATAGATTTAAGAGCATTATGCAGTTTTCTCTAGTGACTTAGCCAGCTTGCTGTCTGCGAACTTCTTTGAACCTCTTTGGGGAAATACCAGAATCAGAAGTTAATGTCCTGAAAAGAAGCTACCCTCAGAACATTACTCATTAACTGAGAACACCTGAAAATAACCAGAAAGATCTGGCTGCAGTCATTGATGCCAGACCATTATGGAGCCACTGTCTCTTTCCTCCAGAGGTCACCAGCCAGGCCATCCATGACACATTTGGAAAACCAGGGAAATAAACTCTGATGGACCACTTAGCCTGTGTTACACTGTTCAAGCTCAGAAGGGTGCAGAGTTACAAGGTGTTCCCAGCACCACAGGATTCCCCCAACACTAACCTCAGTCAGATGTTTACGGCCAAGGTACAATCCACCTCAGGTCCAAACAGCTCTGGCTGGACTAGACGCCTTTCTCTCCCTCCTCTCTCTCTTTCTTCTCTCCACTTTTGCTCTTTCTCTCTCTCTCAACCAGCAAATGGAAATGGAGATTTAAGGAGCTGGGGCAGAGATGGGAGTCAGATGAATTTCACGGTGTCCCGGGCAAGGAGAAAGACAAACCCCTTTGCCCCTAATAATTAAAAGCTACTCGGGCGAGCTACTGTCTGGCTGGAGCAGGAGGTGTGTAAGGGATGGAGGTAAGTCCCATACTGACATATTTGTTTACCTGACTGCTTCTTTCCTGGGCTGTGGGCACCTTGAAGGCAAGAGCTATGTCTTAAGGTCTTCTTTTAAAACAATGTGTATTTTTTTCTAACTATGGAAGAAATCCATGCTCATTATAGAAAAACTGAAAAATACAAAAAGATATTTTTATATAGCTTTAGAATAGTATTTGGAACATAACAGGCACTCAATAAAATTGTGTTAGAAGAAAGGAAGGAAAGAAGTCAAGGATTCAGATAACTGTGACATCAATCTCCTCATTAAAGTGTACATAATTCAGCAGTGGTCACGTGGGGCACTGAATCAGGAAGTGCTAAAGCCCAGAGCTGTTCAGGGTGGAGCTCAGGCTCACAAGCTGCCTGTAGCTCTGGCTGCCACGCCTGTCTTTGGACTCAGGAGTTTATCAGGAGGTATAAAGTGAATTTATTGGATTGCAAGGAACTGAGATTACTTAGCTTGGAGAGGAGAAGCCTTGGGAACAACTTAAGAATTACTATGGCAATATTATCTCTATTATAAAAAGTAGTAAAGTTTATTAGAGACAAATTGGAAAATATAAATAAATCCCTTGGAGTTGCAAGCCTGTTGACAGTTTGGCACGTTCTCCCCAAGCATGTTTTCTAAACATACGTTTTTGTCATGTGTTCTTATTCCATCTTTGGGATCATGCTTATTCCGCGAAGGGTCACGAGCCGTCACTGGTGATGAAACCCATGTGGTGGGTCTAACTAGAACTGGAAAAGACCCAATGGAAGCTCATATAAAATACCAAAATGCATGACACCCAGCATTGGCAAGCGTTGTTTCCTGCAGCCGTTGTGTTAGTAATAAAAGTATGTATAAGATGTCCTGGGTCAAGAGGCAAAATGAACTATGTGGACAAAGAGGGTTGCCTGTCAGTCCAGTAAACAACAAAAGTTGGCTGCCATCAAGCCATCAGCCACGTCACTACCGCCAACCAGGGTGCGCCCTGCCGGGAGTTCAGGACTCAGGATGGAGGAAAAACAGGATACTGACCCTAGACAGTTAAGATGCATATCAAAGCAATAGTTTCCATGAGGCCAGACTCTTTCATCTTCCCATAGGTAGAAAAGCATTACAATCATTAACTTGAGATGTCTGTGTTTTGTGATTAGCAGTGATCTTTTGATGTTCCACTACTGTTCTCCCTCCCCACCAAAAAAAAACTCCTATATATACCGGCTCCTCCCTTACCTCTTTGGAACAGTTCCTCAGAGCTATCTGAGAGGCTGCCTCCCCAATTCCAGTCCTCAGTAAGGTCCCCGAATAAAACATAGCTAGTAGCCACTTTTAGATTGGGCTTTTTTTTTTTTTTTTTTCGGTACGCGGGCCTCTCAGTTTTGTGGCCTCTCCCGTTGCGGAGCACAGGCTCCGGACGCGCAGGCGCAGCGGCCATGGCTCACAGGCCCAGCCGCTCCGCGGCATGTGGGATCTTCCCGGACCGGGGCACGAACCCGTGTCCTCTGCTTCGGCAGTCGGACTCTCAACCACTGCGCCACCAGGGAAGCCCCTGGGCATTTTTTTTTTTTTTTCTTTTTTTTTCAGTTAACTGTTTACTCTGGGTTGTGGTCAAAAGGTTTAAAAAATGCTGTACAATATTTCTTTCTGCATGTTCCACCGACCAGTTCAATAGAGAAGTGGCTATATGCCATTGTATTGTTAGTGGAGACATCACTGTAATTAGTAGTCTAATATGCCACCAAGTTGATGTACTATAATTTACCTAATCTCCTATTGCTGGGCATTTAGGTCACTTCATTATTATAAAATATACAGAAATTTTAAATATTTCTGCATAGTTTTTTTGTACTTTTAAGATTAGATTCCCCCAAATAAAATGATTATATTAAAGGATATGACTTAGGAAATGCTCAGAGAGCTCCATGCTTAATGCCAGAGGCACAGACACTATTTTGATAAGTTATTCTTCCCCCATCCACAGCCCACACTTTCAAAGACTCCTATGGGAGTTGAAGTGCAGCTGGCAATGTGCGCTTTGTATTTTCTTATTGAGAAAAGTTATCAAGAAGTAAATGTAAGTCAAGCATAGCCTATTAAAGCTTTGTTTCTGTTAAGCCATCTCTCCCGACCTAGGACAAATACTTCCCAAGTGAGGGTTGTATGCCATTAAGATAACCTTATTTGATGGATATACATGCCATTAGATGACCTTGAATCAATACGATATTACTTACTCCTTTACTGTTTCTCTCCCAATCCTCAAGTCTCTGTCAGGTGCTAGTATATCTTTAAACACTTGCCCTTTTCCCTGTATTAGGATGTGATTGGTTGCTAAAAACAGAAAACCCAACTCAGGATGTTCTCAAGGACTGAAATAGCCTAGAGGGCAGGAGGGAGGAGTCCTGGCTGGTCTGCTGAGCTGGATCTGGGGCCTCTAGTATCTGGCCTCACTCTTGGGCAGCAGCAGCTCTTCCCATGGCTGAGGCTGCTCCAGGGAGGGCATTTGCACTCAACATTGGCCCCAGTCAGCATCCAGAGGAAGAGATGCATTATCTTTCAGGGTCTCTCAAAAGAGAGAAAAAAAAATTGTTTTCCCAAAAGCCTCCAGGAAATTTCCTCCTCATGTTTCATCAGCACAAATTGGCTCACACGGCCTTTTCTGAACAATCCTAATGGCCAAGAGTAGCCCTAAGCCTTAAGCCTAGGTCTGAGGCAAAGGGTCAGTGTGCTAGGTGACTAAACAAGACTCTCCAATCTCTTGTTAACAGGGAGCAGACCTCTGTCTGGATACCTTTAGGCAAACAACAGTGTCTGGCTTACTTTGAATAATACAAGTGTGTTTGCTTCTGCTTTTCTTTTTTCTCCCCCATTGCCTTCTCCTGATGGCAAATACTACTGATTTCTTATTTACAGTTGTAATAAAAAAATTTGCTTTTAATTATCATTCGGTTTTAAAATGTTATTTAGGAGATGTGGATGCCTATCTGGAGTGTGGAGTCAAAAGTACCTCTCTGAGTGGGGGATGGGAATGTCTGTTTCGCAGTCATCGCGCGAGAACGGGCCATGCTTAGATCTCGTGATGTTTCGGCAGCTCC
The DNA here is from genome assembly GCF_026419965.1 of Kogia breviceps. Classification (NCBI taxonomy): domain Eukaryota; kingdom Metazoa; phylum Chordata; class Mammalia; order Artiodactyla; family Physeteridae; genus Kogia; species Kogia breviceps. Next base: position 5,113,506 of record NC_081314.1, read on the forward strand.
AGACTAGAAGCGGAGGCAGCTTCTCGCGAGACCCCGTGCTGAGGGCTCTGTGCGGCCCCGTGTGTGTCGGTGAATGCGGGTACGTGGAAGCGGTCGCTGCCATTTCAGAGAGCTTGCTGCTGCTGTCACGGGGGTGTGTCCTGAGCTGCCGAAGCTGCCGTCTTGAACTCCGGTCCAGGCTCCTCTGATCCCATTGTTTCTTTTAGATTCACTGGGGCCTGTCCGCTCTGAGAGCCCATAATTTGGAGTGGGCGGTTCCACGGACTGGGGCCTAGAGACCTAACAGTAGCAACAACCAGTGGCCGCCCTCCTCTTTCTGAGTACGGCAGGGACCCAAAAGCCTGCCCAGGCGTGTAGAGAAAATGGCAGACGATACTGATTTTGAAGCAATGCTTGAGGCTCGTCAGAAGACTTGCCTAACAATATCTCACCTCTGCTCTCGTGAATTTCACCTTTGATGCCCGTGTGAACGGTTCAGTCAGAAAGATGAGAACAAGTTGAGCAGTGCTAACGGCCATGAAGAACAGAGCCCAAAAGTACTCTGCGTTAAAATTTAGATCTTCTTCTATGGAAGCGGTCAAATCCAGTTATAGCAAAATACCTTTACATTAGAGTCCACATGTTACCAGAAGCGGGGGATCTGCTTCTAGGGCCCAAGAGTGGTCTCTTTAACACTTGGAAGTGAATTGCCCGAGGAGACACACGTACTGACAAAGCAAAAGACTTTATTGGAAAGAGGTGCTCAAGGGGAGATCAGTCAGGTAAGTGAACCCTGGAGAACTGCTGGCGCGCAGTCTCAGGTTTTACGGTAATGGGGTGAGCGTCCAGGTTGTCTCTGGCCAATCATCTTGCTTGTGCCCATATTTGGTCTGACTCACGGTCCTGGTGGCGCCTGTGCATCTCTCAGCCAAGATGGATTCCAGGGTGAGGGTTTCTGGGAGGTTGGGCTGGTGTCTCCTCCCTCCTTTTGACCCTTCCCGAATTCTCCCAATTAGTTTTCCGAGGCAACACCGTGTTCCATATTGGGACCTCCTGTTGTGAGACAACAGGTGCAAGCAGTTATTATTGTGCCTGGCCAAGGTGGGTGGGTTCCGTCAATGATCCCCTAAAACAAAGGTCCAGCCCAGTGGACTACTTACTTCAATGATGTTCAGTACAAAATTCCACTGCCACTAAAGACTTTGGAAAGTCTCTTTTAAGTTGCAACAGAACTTGTCTATTAGTGTGGATTTTGATGACACTTCTTTAGTTAACTTAATAAATGTTTTTGGAGCTTCAAAAAAAAATAAAATGTAATTTAGAGAAAAAGTTTAATTAAAGACTAGGACGCGGGATAGGTCCATGAATGTGGTAAGAATTATGAAGGTGATAAGAAAATGAGAACTTTGAGGAACATCATCAAACTATTACTTCCAGACTAACAGATGTTTGGGCCTTCTAAATACAGAAAGTTAGATGTACGAGGCATTATCAGATCAGCTTCTCAGTTCCTATGGTTGTAGCCTGATGGGTTCTCAACCCCAGCTGGATGGCTTAGTCTGTGCGGGCTGCTGTAACAAAATACCACAGACCAGGTGGCTTATAAACAACAGATATTTATTTCTCACAGTTCTGGAGGCTGGCAGTCTAAGATGAAGGTGCTAGCATGGTTGGGTGAGGACTCTCTTCCAGGTTGCAGACTTCTCTTTGTATACTTATGTGGTGGAGAGGGCAGGGCAGCTGTCTCGGGCCTCACTTGTAAGGGCATTAATTTCATCCATGAGAACTTTGTGTTCTCACCTACTCACCTCCCAAGGGTCCCACCTCCTAATACCATCACATTGGACATTAGGATTTCAACATATGTATTTGGGGGGGATAAAATATTTAGACCATAGCACTGGATTAGAATCATATAGGAGTTTTGATAAAGCATAGTTCTGGGCTCCACACTCCAAAGATTACAGATGGTCTCCATTGGGGTCTGACTATCTGTATTTTTGTTAAAGCCTCACAGACTATTTTAATGTACAGCCAAAGTAAGGACAACTGCTGAGAACTTGGGTGAATCCTTTTGAAACTGGAAGTTTAAGGGCAACATGAATTTGGTTTGGTTTGGTTTGGTCTGATGTCTCCATCCCAGAAATGCCATGTTTGTATCCACTATTAACCCAGTCAGAAGGAACATAAAGATGTACACTGTTGGCCAGAGAGCAAAGGGGACAAAAGCTTTTCTAGAGATGATAAAACACATGTTGAAAATACTGCTTCCCAATTAGTGTTCTCACAATAAATTTGCAAGGATAGTTATAAATGCAGGAAGATATTAATGTTAGTTTGTGATGTCTTCAATGTGTGCTTTGGAAAAAAGTATACATTAAAGCTTGGAGTATTTGAAAGTGTTTTTAAAAAATCAGTGTCCCTTTTGTTATTATTTTCTTGGTGATATAAAATATTAACCTAAGGGTGTTCAGCTTCAAACTTCAGGTGTTTATCTGCTCCAGATTTTAGTTAGGTGTTTGAAGATGAGTATTGTCCCTGAGAGGCCAGAGTTAACTACGTTTGCAAAATGCACTCATTGTCAAATTTATTTGAAAGGCCATATATTTATACATGGGTGCTTTTCTGCTGCTTGTGGCATTTACAAAATTAGGTACCTCACTCTTCACTAGTCAACAGTAAGATCAATGTAATTTAAGAGGTTACTAATCTTCTTCTTCCACACTTCCTCCCCATGAAATTATACTTGTACCTTTGGTCTTCCTTCTGTATCATGAGAGTGTTGACATTTTTGATCTAACTACCTTGTAGCATGAATGTTAACGAAGGGGCTTTGAGTTCCTATGTAAGAGCTGTTTGAAAATGATTAAAGAAGACGATTTAGGTGATAGAAACGAACTTTATTTAACACTTCGTGAAGCAGACAGTGTTTTTTTGTAGAACTGCAAAATGAGGTGGAAAGCAGGAAGCTTTTATGGGATAAAGAATAAAGAGCAAGTAAGAGAAAAACAGAAACTCTCTGATTGGCTGTACCACATAGTCCAACACGTAGTCCGTTGATGTCTGGGGTGAGAAGGCCCAGAGTTGGCTTGGTGTTTGGGAATTGGCTGACTGCTTATATTACGTTTCCAGTTGAGTGGAGCATTTATAGGGACACGAAAGTTACGTGAGATTCCATTTGCTGGCGTGGCACCCCAGGCAGGACTGTCTCCATGTTGGACCTAGAAAGTTATTTCATCAGAACTAAGGTTGAAATGCCAGCAAAGGAAGAAACCCAGGCAAAGGATTGAATGAAACGTCTGAAACTCTGAAAGGTGCCTTGTTTGCTAGGGATGTTCTCATAAGGGCCCTGGTGCTAGACCAGGAATGAGTGAGTTATTGAAGAGGGACCGTCAGATGAAGAGAATGTGTCCACCACCGTTTGCTCCACTTTCCATCCTGCTCATGTTTTTTAAATTCAAAATTCATTTATTCAACAAATATTTAAGCACCTGTATGTGCCAAGCTCGGGCACTGAGGTAACAAATGTGAATATGGAGACCACCCTTGGAGGCCTAAGTCAGGCTAGTAGGCAAGACCTTCGTCCCCAGCTAGAGAGTTCTTAGAAGAATGAGGCTGACGTTCAGTCCCAGACTAAACTTCTGTTGGGGGTCGTAACAAGCAAGGAGACCTTAGGTTGGAAAGATAGAAGTCCTTCAGAGGGTGTCAGAGAAATTTGTCCCCTGGAGTGCTCTCACGTATCTGGACTGCCTCTGACCCAGCAGGCAAGACCCTGTCTCACATTTTGTCTCCTCTCCTTGCCCTCCTGACCACCGCTGTTCTTCACGCCATCCGCTGGCCCACCTTGGCCTGGCCTCACTAAACTACCGTCTGCACCTGACTCTCTGCCCTTCCTGGACCTCTGTTCCAGGAGCCCATACCCTTGGTGTGGTCCTCAAAATTTACATCTTTATTAGAAGCCGTTAACATTGAAATGTTATTTAATATTCCAGAATCATATCTGAATATCACTTTTTCACTCTTATATTCCACATTGAAAAAATATTTCACCAAAAAAATTTTCTTTAAGAATTAAAAAATTGGAAGATCATTTTAACCTAGATCAATTGTATTCCTTGATGCAACTGTAAGTCTGTGTATGGTCTTATACCGTGATACACACAGATACTCGGACATTGAAACTAACAAATAATATGACTGTAGAGCATCAAGAGTATTCCTACTACAGAGGTACCAGAAGGATGTATTATATGTATTAACATTTTTTTCAAGTTGTAAAGAAAGTATTTGAACTCGGCATCATTTGAAGTGTGATAGCATAAACAGGATATTTAATTCCAGAGAAAAACCATGCATTGGCACCTGCTAACTAGCCAAATTGTGTGTGTGTGTGGTTTTTTTTTTTTTTTTTTTTTTTTGCGGGGTACGCGGGCCTCTCACTGTTGTGGCCTCTCCCGTTGCGGAGCACAGGCTCCGGACGCGCAGGCCCAGCGGCCATGGCTCACGGGCCCAGTTGCTCCGCGGCATGTGGGATCTTCCCGGACCAGGGCACGAACCCGTGTCCCCTGCATCGGCAGGCGGACTCCCAACCACTGCGCCACCAGGGAAGCCCTGTGTGTGTGTTTAATAAACTGTTACTTATATTCCAGTTTTACTTTTTGACCAGTGTGCATTTAAATGCATGTCTTAACTAGATGTTTTTTAATACAATATTTATTTGCTACTCACCAAAGACAATATCCCTTGAAACTCAGCATGGAAAGTGAGCTTAGAGAGGCTGAGGAGTGAGTAACTTATCAGTACTGATGACTTTATGGTTAGGTTTGTGGGCAGAGAAAAAAACAGGAGAAAGTCATGCAAAACAAACTATTACCTGTCAAATTCTTTCTTTTTTTAAAAAATTAACATTAGATATCAGAGCCCCCCCAAAATGAATTTTTCTCCTTTCTAATTAAAAGCACTCTCCCCGGCTTCCCTGGTGGCACAGTGGTTGGGAGTCCGCCTGCCGATGCAGGGGACGCTGGTTCGTGCCCCGATCCGGGAGGATCCCACGTGCCGCGGAGCGGCTGGGCCCGTGAGCCATGGCCGCTGGGCCTGCGCATCCGGAGCCTGTGCTCCGCAACGGGAGAGACCACAACAGTGAGAGGCCCGCGTACCGCAAAAAAAAAAGCACTCTCCCCTAGTTGATGTTTAATGCTTACAATGACCACAAGGGACACGTTTGTTTGCATCCATGTAAGCTGCCTTCATTTAAGTTTAATGTTATAGCCCTGGAGGGCTATTCATTTATTTAGTTGCCTCTGGTCAGAATGGTTCCTGGGCACTTTAGAGGAGTATTGATCATTCAGCCGCTAAATTATTTGCAGAAAGGTAGATGAAACCACTTTGTGTCTTTTCATAAAAATCATTTCAATGACAGTTAAAAGAGTTTTTTTTACACCTGCCAATGCTGCCTTTTATGTCTATGTTCTACTTTCTGCAGAGTGTATCTATTGTCACTCCATCATATATTTAAATAGCATAGGTCTCAGAGATTACGGTAAAACTCAAGAGGAAATGTGGGACTCCCATGGGGGACAATTTCAATTGCTTTTTGAGGTAGTTATTAGAGCTGTTCCCAAATATTCCAGCTCTCCCTCCTTCCGGACTCACCATAGGACGTAGTTCCCTGCAGTGGGAGGTTGGGAGTGGTCAGGAGACTTGCTCTGATGCAGAGATGGATGTGGAAGTTGTGTGTCACTTCCAGACAGAAGGTTTAAAAGCCAGTGTGTGCCTTTATACATTCTCTCTCCCCACAGCCAGTCTCAATCCAGACACTGGCTTACTTTTCAGCCTGAGTCCCAGACAGAGGACCATGAAAAGGTGGAACAAAGCTCCTGCTGACATTTGATAGACACATGGCATAATTATAAACGTGAGCTGTTTCAAACTACCGAGATTTGGTTGCTGTTTGTCATGGGAGCATAACCTACACTCTCCTATTTTATCTTTTTTTTTTTAAGTCTCAAAGAGAAACTATCTTGTAAGTGCCAATTAAAAGGCAATTTTGTTTCACAATAACCAAATGAGAGCATTAGCTCTTATTAAATTGAGCAAATTAAATAAAGTTCTGTATTTATATAATGACCCAGTTGCTTCTCCCTATCAGTAATATTTTCATTCTTAAATAGAAGGAGAAATCAGGGAAGATTTTGGGCCACAAACTGTCATTGCCACTTTCATTATGAAAATTTTTTCCATGCCGTTTTATTACTAAAGAACACATGCCCCTGGGCTTCCCTGGTGGCACAGTGGTTGAGAGCCCGCCTGCCGATGAAGGGGACGCGGGTTCGTGCCCCGGTCCGGGAATATCCCACATGCCGCGGAGCGGCTGGGCCCGTGAACCATGGCCGCTGCGCCTGCGCGTCCGGAGCCTGCACTCCGCGACGGGAGAGGCCACAGCAGTGAGAGGCCCGTGTACCGCAAAAAAAAAAAAAAAAAAAAAAAAAGAACACATGCCCCTGAGTAAGTCACTTCATTTTTCTAGACCTCAGTTTCCCTATTATGGAGAAGGAAGGTGTTGGAGGAGACTTACTGGATGATCCCTGCGGTGTCTTGCGGCAGTACCATTCTGTACTTAATGCACAGTTCACAGAAATCAATAGGAAAATTAAGTGGAAACTAGAACTCATATCTTTCAGCTCTTCTTCTAGTGTCTGAAAAGTGTTATTAAAGCTTAAAATAATTTTGCTATGAGACTATATCCTTTTATGAGAGAGAGGCCTAGAGTGAAAGAAAGAGGATTTTCAAAGAAATAAAAATGTTGGAAATTTTGGGTTTTTTTTTTAAACGCTTTATTTTTTGTTTGATTTTTTGAGTGAATGTTTATGTATAATCTACATCCAGAAAAATGCACAAGTTGTAAGTGAAGAGCTCAGTGAATTTTCACAGAGTGAACATGCTCTTTTTTTTCATTGAAGTATAGTTAATTTACAATGTTGTGTTAATTTCAAGTATACAGCAAAGTGACTCAGTTACATATATATACATACATATGTATGTATGTATTCTTTTCCATTATAGGTTACTACAACATACTGAGTACAGTTCCCTGTGCTATACAGTAGGATCTTGTTGTTTATCTGTTTTTTTTTTTTTTTTTTTGCGGTATGCGGGCCTCTCACTGTTGTGGCCTCTCCCATTGCGGAGCACAGGCTCCGGACGCGCAGGCCTAGCGGCCATGGCTTACGGGCTTAGTTGCTCCGCGGCATGTGGGATCTTCCCGGACCAGGGCACGAACCCGTGTCTCCTGCATGGGCAGGCGGATTCTCAACCACTGCGCCACCAGGGAAGCCCCTGTTTTATATATAGTAGTGTGTATCTGTTAATCCCAAACTCCTAATTTATCCCCCACCACACACTTTTCCCCTTTGGTAAACATAAATTTGTTTTCAAAATCTGTTTCTGTTTTGTAAATAAGTTCATTTGTATAATTTTTTAAGATTCCACATATAAGTGATATCATATGATATTTGTCTTTCTCTAACTTACTTCACTGAGTATGATAATTTCTAGGTCCATCCATGTTGCTGTAAATGGCATTATTTCATTCTTTTTATGGCTGAGTAATATTCCATTGTATATATGTACCACATCTTCTTTATCCATTCATCCATCAATGGACATTTAGGTAGCTTCCATGTCTTGGCTATTGTAGGTAATGCTGCTATGAACATAGGGGTGCATGTATCTTTTCGAATTAGAGTTTTCATCTTTTCCAGATATATGCGCAGGAGTGGGATTGCTGGATCATATGGTAGCTCTATTTTTAGTTTTTTAAGAAACTGTTCTTTGTATATATGTACCACATTTTCTTTATCCATTCATCTGTCGATGGGCATTTAGGTTGCTTCCATGACCTGGCTATTGTAAATAGTGCTGCAGTGAACACTGGGGTGCATGTGTCTTTTTGAATTATGGTTTTCTCTGGGTATATGCCCAGTAGTGAGATTGCTGGGTCATATGGTAATTCTATTTTTAGTTTTTTAAGGAACCTCCATACTGTTTCTCCATAGTGGCTGTATCAATTTACATTCCCACCAATAGTGCAAGAGGTTTCCCTTTTCTCCACACCCTCTCTAGCATTTGTTGTTTGTAGATTTTCTGATGACGAATGGATAAAGAAGGTGTGGTACATATATACAATGGAACATTACTCAGCCATAAAAAGGATCTAGAGACTGTCATACAGAGTAAAGTAAGTCAGAAAGAGAAAGACAAATATCGTATATCAACGCATATAGGCGGAACCTAGAAAAATGGTACAGATTAACTGGTTTGCAGGGTAGAAATAGAGACACAGATGTAGAGAACAAACGCACGGACACCAAGGGGGAAAAGTGGCGGGGTGGTGTTGGTGTTGTGATGAATTGGGAGATTGGAACTGACATGTATACACTAATATGTATAAAATAAATAACTACTAAGAACCGGCTGTATAAAAAAATAAATAAAGTAAAATTCAAAACAAAAGAGAGACTGTTCTCCACGAAGTGTACACACTCTTGTAACCAGCCCCCAGAAACCCGCCCTGTCACTACGCCTGACACGGGTACCACCTTCCTGACTTTCACTAGGCTGACTTCTAATGGCAGAGATTAGTCTTGCTGCTTTTTAACATCACTGAAGAGCACCACACGTACTCTTTTGTGCCTCCCCTCCTTAGTTAATGGTAGATTCATCGGTGTCTTTGCATGAAGTTGCACTCTGTTCATTTTCATTGCTCTGTAGTGTGCTACTGTGTGGATTTACTGCAGTCCGTCCATTCCACTGCGATGGACACTTGGGATGTTTCCAGGTTTGGGCCAGTATTAATAGTGGACATTTTAATGCATGGCTTTTGGTGGACATTATTTCCTTATATTTTCAAGTTTAGGGTTCAGGAGGTAGACATCCTTAGACCTAAGTAAGAGGATGTAGCTCTGTTGCAGAAGATTGCATTTTGGAGCATCTCACTAGGAATAGAGGGGAGTAAGCAATTCTGGAGTCCCAGGCAGGAGAAGAGAGAGAAGGAGGGAGGGAGAGAGGGAGGGGGCGGAAGTTCTGTGGAGTTAGAGGATTGAGTGCTACTGCTCCCGGCAGGAATGCTACATCCCTTTAGTTTAATCCTTTGAACCCTCAGGCAGTGACACCCTGTGGAATTCCCTAAAAAGCATTTTCTGGAGCAGCATTGTTGTGTCAAAGTAGGAAGTCAGCAAAAAATGGTAGATGCTTAGAAGAAAAATATTTTTTTCTAGACTTGCTATTCAAAATGGAAGGAATCTGTAAACAAACACAGTATGTCAAATACTAAATAAAAATGCGTTAAAATTCATAAAGGAGAGGGAGAATGTGAGCAGCTGCTAAGCACCTGTTTCCCTTTCTGATAGATCTTGAAACTTGCAGCCTCCCCAAGTCCACCACCAGTCCAATTTGGGGTGTTAATCATATTAAAAAATGGTAACATATCATTAAGTATGACTTTTTTACTTGTTTTCTCCATAAAACCATGAAATTATGAGAGAATAAATAACAGGCAGCAGGCCCATAAGCTTGTTCAAATGTCATACTTGTTTTCATTCCTGAAACTTGGGGTTTTTCTTGGCCTCCCAGAATGCAAAAGCCTTCTGCCATCAAACCCATCCCAGTTCACCCTGAATTTCTAGCTCCTCTCTTTAGTCATGTTTTCTTTATGCATGTTTGGATGAATTGACCAACTAGCTATTGGCCCAAAGAAAGCAGTGGTTTAGTTAAATTAATGTAACTTACTGAGTTCTTTATGTACCTACTCTCTAATCCTCCCTGCAATTTTGGGTGTTATGATCTCAGTTTTACATAGGAGAAAACGGAGGCTCAGTGACCTGTGGCTTAAAAGATGCAAGATCGAGGTTTGGACATGAATCTGCCCTTGACTACTGTCTTTCCACGGCCGGGACGGGGGAGCGGGGTAATGTCTGTGCTGGGACTTATATTCTCAACCCAAAGCTGTAGAGATTTAACAGATTGTGCATGGTATCCTTAGAACACTGTTTTTTTTTTTTTTTTTATCTGAAGGCTATTTTGGCCCCCACGGGACAGTTGGCAATGTCTGGAGACAATCAGGAGGGGGATACTACTAGCATCTAGTAGGTGGAGGCCAGGGACACTGCTAAACATCTTCCAATGTGTAGGACAGCCCCACGACAAAGAATTATCTGGCCCCAAAGGCCAGTAGTGCTAAGGTTGAGATACCTGCCTTACAGGGGTTTTCTGCATCATAATGATGTTTATTAAGCTTAAGAGAGTGATACCTTGCATTTAAAAGGGGCAGTGAGGGATAGTTGAAAATACATTAAGTATCAGAAGATCTGTGTTCTGGTCCCAGGTCCACTGTTAACTAGCCTAACTTTATGAAAATAGGCTCTGTAAACCTCAGTTACCCTATGACTGAATGATGATAATAGTATTATCTGCCTCATCTGTTTATTTATTAATCCAGCAGATTGGAATTTATTACCCACTATGTGCCAGGCACTGTATTAGACACTGAATATGCAGAAGGGAGCAAAATGGGCACTGTCCCTACCTTTATATAACTTAGTGGAAAACAGAGATACGATAAGAACTATAAGGTGCTCTGGTAATCTAGAGAAGGGACACGTAATCTAGTCCCGGGCAGCAGAGATGTGACATGTAAGTTGACAACTGGAGAAGAAGAAGTTAGGTAGGCAAAAGAGAAGGGAAGAAAGTAGAGGGCACAGTGTTTGCAAAAGCCCAGAAGTGAGAAAATGCAAGGGACCATCGTGAACCTGAGAGGTGTTCTGTATGACTAGAGTATGGAATTCCATGGGAAGAAAGAGGCATGCCTGGGGAGGGAATCCCTGATCAGCTCTTGGAGGACCCTGTGGACCAGGCTAAGGAATAGAAACGTCAGCCTGGGGCAGAGGGGAGAAAATGGCAGGTTTTAAAAGCAAGGGGATGACATGATTACATTTGAGTTTGGGGAAGATCATTCAGGCTGCAGGGTGGAAAATGGATTCTAATCATGCTGGGGACTGGGAGACTGGGTGGAAGTTTGCTGCTGCTGTCCCAGCAAGAGATCATGGTGGCCTCAACTGGGGTAGAGGCAGTGTGATTGACAGCTGCGAGTGCATTTAAGAGAAAATCAACCAATTCCCGCTACTGAGGGGTTGACAGGATATCTCTGTCTTGGAGCAGCAAAGCTTCCAGAATGAGGTATGACTGCCAGTGCTATGTCTAGAAGCTGGAAATATCGATTGCATTCTATGAGGACCTGTATCTTTGTCTCACTAATGTGAAGTCTTTGTGGTGTCTGATTGGCAGAGCCTAGGTCACATGTCTGCATTCAAACTACAAGGGATGTTGGGAAAGTGAGTATCTGGCTTCTCCCTGAGGAGAAAGCCATTAACTTAGGAAGGATGTTTAAGAAAGAAAGACAAATGTGCCCTACAGTACCAGTGGAAAGTGATTTGTTAGAGCCTATTTAAAAGCAAACCTGAAAATATCTTTCAAATTAAAAATAGTCTTCCTCTTACATACCCCATTTCTCAGAATCTATTTCATAGAAGTAAAATTCCCCATACATAGCGAATATATGCATAAGGATATTATAGGAACAAAATTTTTTGCTATTCTTAGTGGCAAAATAACAAAGCGAGTTAGAGCTAAACCACCTGGGACTGGGATTCTATGAAAGGCTGAGAGGGACATGCTAGGGCACCTCAAATAGTAACTTCTTTGTATTTCACACAAATCTTGATTCATACCATCTTCGGAGGAATGAGAGGAGGAAGGTTTTTTCTTAGTTCCACTGACTCGCCCCTTTTTCTTCAACAGCCCTGTCCAGATCCAAGTCACTGAATATTTTGCTCACAACAGCAGCTTCACTCAGGGATGAAGTGACCACTGATAGCTGGGAAGGTACCGAGCTTTAGTTTACGCAGTTTCCCACAAAAGTCTAACTCCTGGTCTTGGATCAACCTTACATCACCCTTGGGCCAAGGGATTCTCTGTGACCCTTCCTGCGGGAAGCCAGGTACTCACAGCGAAGCCCCTGAAGTAAATCCCTGGGTCTCCGCTGAAACTCTCCTGCCTACAATTCCTTGACTCCGTGGATAACAGCTTGGTTGTAATAGCTTTGCGGTCTTACTCTCCGTGGGCTCCTGTGACACAGCACCAGAGACTGGCTGACTTAAACAACAAAAATTTAAGGAGTTCCCTGGTGGCTCAGTGGTTAGGACTCTGTGCTTTCACTACAAGGGTGCGGGTTCGATCCCTGGTCGGGGAACAAAGATCCCGCAAGCCACTGAATGCAGCCCCTGCAACTCCAGAAAAAAGAATTTAAAAAGAAAATTTATTTTCTCACCATACCGCCCCTCACTGTGTCCTCGCATGGTGGAGAGAGGGAGGTCTGGTGTCTCTTTCTCTTTTGATAAAGGCAGTCATTTCAGCATGGGGCTCCACCCTCATGACCTCATCTATACCTCCGAAAAATCCCACCTTCAAATACCATCACATAGGGGAGTTAGGACGTCCACATATGAATATTGGGGGCACACAAACATTCAGTTCCTAACATGGTCTGTTGAGTGTGGTCATCAAGAACACAAGCTTGGGCTTCCCTGGTGGCGCAGTGGTTGAGAGTCCGCCTGCCGATGCGGGGGACGCGGGTTCGTGCCCCGGTCCGGGAGGATCCCACGTGCCGCGGAGCGGCTGGGCCCGTGAGCCATGGCCGCTGAGCCTGCGCGTCCGGAGCCTGTGCTCCGCAACGGGAGAGGCCACAGCGGTGAGAGGCCCGCGTACCGCAAATAATAATAATAATAATAAAATAAATTAAAAAATAAGAACACAAGCTTTGGGGTCAGACTGAATCCTGGTTCTGCCACTTCCCAGCTATATGTCCTTGAGCAAGTTACTTAGCCTTTCCGTGCTCCAGTCTCCTCATCTATAAAATGGATTAGGTACGGTATCAATTCCATAAGGTTGTCATGAGGATAAATTAGCTAACACATATAACATGATATAGAGCTGTGTCTCAAAGGTACAAGGAGCTCAAAAATGTGATCATCGTCATTCCCTTCTCAATCCAGGTATGTATTAAGTTAGTATCTTCCCCAAGTACTCAGCCTGGTCGAAGTACTCCAGCAACTTTCTTTCTCTCCCAACCTTTGTTCTATCCTTTGGTTTAAAAACTAAACAAAGCTGTATTTATTACATAAGCAATATTATAATAATGGAGATTCATAAAGGACACATGGCTAAACTTCTTGAGGGAAGGAGGAATTTCAGGAATACTCTAGATCCAGCCCAGTTTGGGAATGGTATGGAGGGTGTCCTACCCCAGTACTGTTCTGTACTTGCAATGTTGCTATTTTCCATTTTCTAAAGCTCTATTTAACCATTGTAATTTGTGGCTTTCTTCAAAGCTAAGTATAGAGCAAAATATAATAATGCAAACTGGCTCCTGCTGAGCTGAAATGAGTAGTGTTCTCTCCCCAGATTCTCTTGCGAGCTTTAATAACTTCTCTGTTATTTTCCAATATTGTATACCTGTTCCAGAAGTACTCATTTTGGCTTTCCTAAACTGGCTTTCCTCTGCTGGGAAAACGACCAAATTATTCTGCTCCCATCCTCCTGCCACACCTCTGTTTTTTGGTTTTCAGCTCTCATTCTGGCTTTATAATCCAGTTAACAGTTGTTGATCATGGTAAGAGGCTATAACTGAGTCAGCACTGGAGATTGAATGACTTGTCAGAACATTTCATTAGAGGAAAACCATTTCTAGGACCCAGGGAAAGAGAATATCAGGGCCATCCATGTGCACTGTCCTTGCTTAGGAAGTTACAGAGTAGGTTTCAAAGTAAAGTTAGCTTGGCTCATGTTCTTGGTGTTTCGGGGTTTTTAAAAACTTACTATTTTATATTGGGGTATAGCCAATTAGAGATGTTATGATAGTTTCAGGTGCACAGCAGAGAGACTCAACCATACATATGCAGGTATCCATTCTCCCCCAAACTCCCCTCCCATCTAGGCTGCCACGTAACATTGAGCAGAGCTCCCTGTGCTATATACATTAGGTCCTTGTTGTATCCATCTTAAATACAGCAGTGTGTACATGTCAGGGTCATGTTCTTTGACTCCATGACACACTTCCTTTTTTTTGTTAGTTTTGAAATTGAAGATTATCCTCTAACAGAAGGGAGGAAAATTTCCCTGTCTGGGTTGAGGCATGGACACTATGTTTAGACTGTGAGCTCTCAGAAAGAGCAAAATATTAATGCTCAGAATGTCATGGGAACTCAGAAAACATGAATTCAAATCTACAGGCAGAAAGAAAGTGCCATGCTTGAAAAAGACAGTCGGTTGGTCAGTGGTTACCATACGGCTGCTTTTATAGATAATGTGTAGCTATGTCTATTTCTATATTCGGATTCCTACGAGAAGAAGAATGTCTGGCCATTTCAAAGTACCAGTGTAAGAAGGGTAAGGAACTGGAGCTGAAGTTTAGGATGAAAGGGGCCAGAGAGAACCGCCTCCTTGCTGGAATGTGTGCGGCTCTGGAGTACTTTCCGGGAAAGTCTGAGCTACTCTTCTACCCACATTCCCTCTGGACCCAATTGCCTACAATTCCTTGAGCACTTTGTGTTCTTCAACACCATCGTGCCCTTGTTGCTCTGCCTGAAGCATCTCTTCCCACAGGTGCACTCATTGCCCTCCCTAGACCGCATTCAAATGATGCCAAGTCTTCTCCACTAGAATTAATCCCCTCCTCCTCTGCATTCTCATAGCTCTCTGTTCATACCTCTCGTACTTATCACACTCCACTGTCCATGCTTCTTCTAAAGTCAGACCCAGAGTAATGGATTTGGGGAGAATAATTTATTTGGGAGGAGATTCCAGGAAGCACTGTGACAGAGTAGGAAGTGAGACCGAGAAAGGAGAAAAGCTAATAAAGGGTATCTTAATGAGCAGGCTACTACTGTGAGCATCTGGGCTCAGCTCCATTGGGGACCCCCTGAGAGTCTGAGTGGCATGTGCTCAAAAGTGTTCTACTGAAGGGCAAGGAACTGCCACCTTCATTTGATGTGAGTTGTTCTGGAGATGTTATTTCTCTGATAATTCCAGCCTGCCTCTAAGGTGCTGCGCTACTCCAAGGCTAAAGAATGCCTTCATGTGAAGTGATGCTGGAAGCCATAATTCCTGGTGGAACTATCCAGAGTGGGAGAAGGGGGAGCCCGAGGGGATATGGACTTGACAAAGACAGCCTGCTACAATGATTGACAGTTGTGTAAGCTCTTGGGAGGCAGGGAATGGACTATACTCATCTTCATACACCCCAAATACCCAGTATGCAGCCTTGTACCTAGTAGGTGCTTAATCACTGTTAAACAAATGAGGTTAATTAATATTTAATATATATCTGATGAACCAATGATACATTCAACCAATATATATTGAAATACTGACCATGTGCCAGAGAGTAATCAGTCAGGCCTTGTCCCTACCCTTGGGGAGCTGACAGTCTCACAGAAAAGACAGGCAACAAATAGTTACAGTGAGGGTGATGAGTATATTGACTGACATCATCAGTGTACTTATCACTCATTGGTACCCCCTCTATCACCCTTCGGTACAAAGCCTATCATTTGAGTCTCAGCAGATTAGAATTTTATCTTCTAAGTTTATTTTTCAGATAGAGAGTAGGAACAGAGAATAATTTTGATAGAGCTTTTTCAATGTGATTTCACATTCTGGGTTGATGGACTTGGACTTGAATTTGAAATAGGCATAAAAGGACATGATAAATGGAAATGTAGAAATACAACTTCCTGATTCCTTTCCATTTTTTACTTGAAAAATGATCTGTTAAAATAGCTAAGTAGATTCTTGATTCAAGAAACCAGAAGAAAAAGGTTATTTTCTTGCCTTGCCTGATAAATAATACTCAGTGAATGCTGAAAAGAAGCTCAGAAAAGGAAAGAAAAAATGTCCCCCAAAGTGGGCTTATCTGTTCTGATTTCAGGTTGAGATGAGGAGGCTGAACAATATAACCAACAGAACTTTTGACCGTAGTATTTTAGTTTTCTAGAAATTTAAAAAATAATGCCTTTGAGGACTTCCAGTTTCCAGCTTGGTATGTAAGGGACTTGGTGTTTGCCCAGATGAATTGAAAACTTATGTCCACAGAAAAACCTATGCACAGATATTTATAGCAGTTTTATTCATAACTGTCCAAACTTAGAAGCAGCCAAGATGTCTTTCAGTAGGTGAATGGATACAGAACTGTGGTACGTCCAGATGATGGAATATTATTCAGGCTAAAATAAAATAAGCTATCAAGTCATTAAAATGACACAGAGGAAACAAACAAATATTGCTAAGTGAAAGAAGCTGATCTGAAAAAGGTTTATACTGTATGATTTGAAGTATATGATTTTCTGGAAAAGGTGAAACTATGGAGACAGTAAAAAAAAAAAAAAAAAAAAAAATCACTGGTTTCCAGGGGTTGTAAGGGAGGGAGAGATGAATAGGAAGAGCACAGAGGACTTTTAGGTCAGTAAAACTATTCTGTATGATACTACAATGGCAGAATTAGATACATGTCCTTACAAATTTGTCAAAACCTGTAGAACGTACAGCACCATGAGTGAACCCTAATGCAAACTATGGACATTAGGTGAAATGATGTTTTAGTGTAGGTTCACTGATTGCAACAAATGTACCACGGTGGTTTGGGATGTTGATCGTGGGGAGGTTGTGCATGTGTGGGGATACGGAGTATATGGGAACTCTCTGTACCTTCTGCTCCATTTTGCTGTGAACCTAAAACTGCTCTAAAAAATAAATTTTATTAATTAAAAAATGATTGAATTGTTAGAAATACAAACCTGTATTTCGCCAAATTAAAAATAATTCTTTTTTTGAATCATGGTACAACTAATTAACTTCTGGGTGACATAATTTGACATGAGAATTCATGGTGCCTTTTTACATTTATATTTAAACTAAATATAATTCAATAAAGTACTTATTATGGATTCTACTGCCACTCACTTTGACAAGTACTATTGAGAAATATTAATCTTAAAATACATAGTTCAGAGATGCTAGATCATCTTTATTCATGAAATTATGTTCCCAGAAACAGTCCAGATTTCATTTACACAATTTGTGCTTCCCTGCATCTCATTCCCACATTTGTATTCTCTGCCTCTCTTCATAAGCATAAGGGCTCCACATAATGGGACGTGATTTGCAATATACATTTAGAGAATGGTCCTAAATTGCTTTGGATTGTCAGCTCAGAGTATATATTGGTGGGTAATTGTTAAACTATTATATATTATTCTAAATACAGATGATAACTGTTTTACCAGTCTTATCTATCAACAAAGAAATTTTATCCACAGGGAGATTAGGCAACTGAATGATCATCTTGTGTCAGACTTTGCAAGAATAAAAGAATGCAGCAAATTTCGGGGCCAGCTCTTGCCTAACTTTTCCTTAGATTCAGAGAACATTTCATTAGTTTCTGATGACTTACCCTGAATAACACACACGTTTTTAAGTGAGATCGCCAAGACTTTTGTTTTTGTTTATCTTTTCTCTCATTACTTTGTCTTTGATGAGCATGCATTAAGGATGTAATAAAAACACTTTTAAAGGGGCAGAATTTTTATTTGTTTGTTTGGAGAGCTTATGAATGAGAAATTTCTCTCAGGAATTCTTAACCACTTTTGCTTCGTGCTGCCCCTAGGCAGTCTGGGGAAGGTTATGGACACCTTCCCAGAGTTAGAACTGGAAGAAGAAATGTTTACTGATTTGAATAGAATGTAAGCCTGGGATCATACCCTAAACTGAGTCAGGGCAATGAATGAATGAATAAATCACAAACAAGGGAAAGGAAGCTGGTAAAGGATATTCCTGAAGCTCATGAAGAGCTTCTGATGGAATCCCTGCTGCTTTGTTACAACAAATGTTTTTTTAGGAAGCCAAGCTTATCTTTTTCATCATATGTACGTTCCAATCAAGACATTTTAAATATGAAACATCCCCATTTCCCGTAAGGCTGGTTTAATTTGCAGACATTCACAGAAAAGAAGTTAGACCCTGACAGATGACATTGCTCCAGGTGCGTCCCTTCCAGTTGGGGTTGCGCAGGACTCCAAGGTGAGCATCATCAAAGGTCCTGCCAGGGGTTTGTGCCTTAAGTACATGAGAGTGACCTGGCCCTGGTATTTGGCAGGGCCTCAGGGTATCTGGGGGCAAGACAGGAATTCACAATGAGAAAGTTACTTGGGGTCTGTGGTGGAGATCCTTTCAATTAAAGGTTTTAACATTTTGCACAAGCAACCGCTGGGGATTCAGTCACTCCCATCACCAGCTGTGATGGATGGCAGGCTAACACAGCAAATGGCTCACCCAGGTCACTTGCAAATATCATTAAACTCAGACACTCTGCCTTCTCTAGAAATCTCCCCACGCTTCTGATAGGGACATAGGTCAAGAAGCTTTAAGAAATGTTGATTTCACTTAGATAAGTACATAAATGCAGTTTTCAACAGAAATTATTCCTGTGGCTTGTTGTGGTCAGAGCAATGTTCATTCATCTTGTGGTCTCTTCCTAAACTGGGCAGCAACCTGGTATCAGGAGCAGAACAGACCAGCTACTTATTTTGTGACTCTAGGCAAATCACTTACCTTCTCAAAGCCCACTTTCCCTCATCTCTGCAATGGGAGTAAAATACCCGGCTCATAGTTTTCATTCTGATTCAAAGGAGGGTCCTAGTCAGGACCTAAGTCACTATTATTTATGAGTTTAACTCTAAGGAGCTGTATGTATGAATGGAGTTATCTGTGTTTCTATATGTGTATACATTGGTTAAGTACATTATCTATCTATCTGTCTATCGTCTATTTATCGATACATATACATGAGCCAACATTTAAGAACCGAAAAATGGCATACAAAAAGTGCAGATTTCCTGTTTCTTTTGAAAGTAAAATCAGAAAATCTGGCAACATTGGGTAAGTGGTGACGACTCCCTGAGCCATGGCAAGTACACACAGTCCCCCCACTTCCTGGGCCACGCCCCTTCCTCTGTCGCCAGCTCTTTGGTCATTTGACGGTGCCATTTTCCATCGGTGCCTGCCACCACCCCGTCCCTACCACAGGTCTTGGAGCAAGAATTCTTCAGAAAGGCAGAAGCAAACTGCAGCTTAAATAGAGCGGGGATGGGTGTTTACTTTCAGTGATGGACCTCCTTGGTCTCTCAACTTGGTTAGTTAAACTTAGAAGAGAGGGATTCGGAGGAGATGAGTCGTCTTTTAGTTAAAAGTTATCTTTGGCCTAACCCTGTTCAAGCAGGCCCTCTGCTTTTCTCCATAGCTGCCCGGCTGAGCAAATGGTGTTGCTGGAGATGAGGATGAAGCGATGGGTCCCCGGGCATATTTTCAGCTCTGACTGCTTCTCCGTCAGGGCAACTCCATCCTTAGAGAGTGTGTTGGTAACCTGTGAGACTTTTTGTTTTGGTTGTCACATGATTGGAGGGTACCACTTGTCTTCAGAGGACAGGGAGAGGGTAGTAGATGCCCTGCAATGTACAGGAAAATGCCCCACAACAAAGGATTTGCTATATCTCCCACAGCTTTGGAGTGTTCTGCCAGATATTTGTATAGGTGAAAAACATAACTATCTTAACCTAGAACCCAACTCCATTATACACACAAATACAAAGTGTTCTCAGATGGTTTTAATAAGCACCTCCTTTTCTAGGAGTTCAGGTACCGTGTAAATTGAGGGAAGAGTGCACTTGGTCTCCATTTCAGAAACTATCTGAAAGCATCACTGTTCAATGTATTTGGGGTAACAATTCAACCAGCTGAGTCAGTCTGCTGGTATAGATGCCTTACTCAGGGTGTTTTTACCTATAGTGGTGAATGTCTGATTACTTCATTAAGGATAGTGTAGGCAAAAATTTGTACTTCGATGAACAACTGTGCTATCTATAGCACACCGCTCTGAGTTATCTGATTCTGATTCCATGGGAACAATTCTACAACTCTGTAAAATGTAGATAAGTGATAACAATGCAAGATAATTTTTGTCTGTAGACATCTGTGTTCTGTCCTGTCTGGTAGAGGTTCAATTAACCTCTCTTCCCCACTGCTGACGAAACTAGTTTTTCCTCCATTTATACATCATTTCAGTATTCCCAATTTATAAATATATCCATTCTTTCTCTCTTGAATGGGTTATAACATTTGCCTGGTTCCTCTTTATGAGTTAATTACCATAAATACATTTTTTTTAATCTGGGTGAGGGTCATGGTTTTATCTGTTTGTTTGGTTTTTTAAATTATCTTTTAACAGTTGCCTTGTCTGAGTATTTGCAAATTGAGAAACATCTCTTATTGAAAATTACTTTCCTTAGTTCTCCTTTTATAATAAAGTGTTTTATTTTTTAATGTGTGATATATAAATTTCATTTCAGGATAATAAAAAGGGCATTCAAATATTTGTTATAAAAGGGAGCATGGGATCTGAAAGGATTGCAATCACAGATTCCATCAGAAATTCTCTGAACAAGCCCACATATGTAACTGATCAACTGGGTCATTATTTTTCCCAGTCAGACAGAAAGTTCTAGAGCTCCAAGTTATTTAGAGAAACCGGTGAGCTTTGAATTGTTTTGGGAACCACTCTCCTTCTCCCAAACTCCAGCTTGGTTTGGAGAGATAGAACAGTTATAAAGTAGCCATTTATGGGTACCAATGACCCAAGTTTCTTTTTTCAATAATTTTCCCCAGATCATCAAAAGCCAAGAGTATTCCCGACAAACTACATTGTCTGGCTATCTTAGGTAATATCAAAAAATATTAAATAAAGTCACTTTCCCTTATTCCCCCTTCCTTGATTCATATTTTTTCATCACAAAATGGGAACGCCCCATGAGTGCTTTCCCCACATCACCTCCAGGGAATTCTGATTCTGACTTGCAGCCCTGCAGTTAAGTCTTAGGCCCAGCTATTGTAATACATGTATCTGGTGTCACATTTTAGAGTACAGAAAGGGTGGAATTTCAGGCTGAAATTTCTTTAAGCTCAAGAAGAAACAATGAAGTGGCTCACCCATCTTGATGCCATAAATTTCACCCCTAGCTTCAGGCTGACAGTGATGAACGAAAGAGAAAAAAGATCCACTCCTGGTTGTTTACTACTAAGATATCACTCTTCTTTTTATTAAATAAACACTTATTCCCCACCCCCAAAATACAGAAAAGCTTGGCAAATAAAAATAAACTTTAGAAAATTTATGAGCCTGGTTTATATTTTGCTTTATTTAGAGAATAATTCTCATGTATTTTTTTCTTGCACCTACTAAAAAGAACACGCATAATAAATGAAACTAAGCTTGGCAGGAAATCCGTCAATAAGGTTAATTTAAAGTGTAGGCAGGATTGCAAATCTCCATATGGATATCAATGGGTTTGTTCTTGTTTCAAAAACCAATTGACTCCCAGACATCTGAACATGCCTCTCTGAAGAACCACCAGATAGAAGGAAATTCCAGCAACTTAAACATCCACGTCTACATCCTGATGATACGTTCTCTGAGAATTCATTTTTAGGATCACTTAAAACACAAAAGTAAGGCTTAGGCTAGATATTGGGCCATTTGCGATAACCAGGCACTCAGGACTTGGGCTGCCTGGGTTCTAAATCTGGCACCATTATTCTATTACATCACAAGCTCTATGACTTTGGATAAGATATAAAAATTTCCTGGGCCTCAATTTCCTCATCTGAAAAATAATGACAGCATACAGTGCTGTATAACATCATATATCATATATATGGTTGAAATGACTGTATTGGAATCCATAAAATATTCTTAGCATTGGCTGGGCATTATAACAATTATGAAATATTTAAGACAGTTTTTAAAGTATCATAACTTGTGAGGGGGGATATGTGCAGAAATATGGGAGAGTGTAATTTTAGAGATTATTTTAAAAGAGCAGCTCTTTTTAGAGGAGGTAAGGACATAAAGCCTCAGAAAATGGTAGAAATAATTTGTTTTTCAGCATGAGCAAACTTGTTTCTCTGCAGAGCTTTACTATTTTCTTGACCTAAGTCCTCCACCAAAGAGGACTTAGGACCAGGGAGGACTCTGACCCCTGGGTAAAAGACAGCTTTCCTGCTGATTCCATCAGGATTAAGTGTGTGCATAAAACATGAAAAACAAGAATCTTGGGAAATGAAGGTCTTAAATGTTTGCAGAAGTAAGACATTTCCTAACACCTTAATGTTTTAATCCACAAACTGAAGAGCATTAAAGACGGAGCACTAAGGCAAGGAAAAGAAATAAAACACATCTAAATTGAAAAGGAAGAAGAAAAGAATCTCTTCACAGATGACATGATCTTATATGTACAAAGCCCTAAAAATTCCACACAAAAAAACCCCGTTAGAACTAATAAGCAAATTTGTCAAAGCTGAAGGACACGAAATCAAGACACAAAAATCAATTGTGTGTCTGTACACTAACAATGAACAATGTAAAGAGGAAGTAAAGAAACAATTCTATTTATAATAGCATCAGGAAGAATAAAATACCTAGGAATAAGCCTAACCAAGGAGGTGAAAGACTTGTACACTGAAAACTACAAAATATTTCTGAAAAAATTAAAGAAGACACAAACAAATGGATAAACATCCCATGTTCATTGATTGGAAAACTTAATATTTTAAGATGGCCACATCACCCAAAGCAATCTACAGATTCAGCACAGTCCCTGTCAAAATTCTAACAGTGTATTTTGCAAAAATAGACAAATTCATCCTAAAATTCATATGTAATCTCAAGGGATCCTGGATATTCAAAACAATTGTAAGGAAGAAGAGCAAAGTTGAAGGACTCACACTTCCTGATTTCAAAATATATTATGGAGCTACAGTAATCAAACAGTTTTGTACTGGCATAAAGACAGATAAATAGACTAATGGAATAGAACAGAGAGCAAAGATATAAACCTTTGCATAAATGGCCAAGATATAAACCTTTGCATAAATGGTCAAATGACCTTTGACAATAGTGCCAAGAGGTGTCCTCTTCCCAATGTGGAAAGGACAGCCTCTTCAGCAAATGGTGTTGGAAAAACTGGATAACATGTAAAACAATGAAGTTGGATCCTTATGTTACACTATACGCAAAAATTAACTCAAAATATAAGACCTAAAGCTATAAAACTGAGGAAAAACCAAAGGGGGAAATTTTCATGACATTGGATTGGCAGTGATTTCTCGAATATGACCCAAAAAGCACAGGTAACAAAAGCAAAAATAGACAAATGGGACTACATCAAATTTTAAAACTTTTATATATCAAAAGACACAATCAACAGAGTGAAACGGCAACCAGCAGAACGGAAGAAAATATTTGCAAGTCATATATCTGATAAGGAGTTAATATCCAGAATATATAAAGACCTCCTACAGCCCAGCAACAAAACATCAGATAACCTGATTTTAAATGTGCAAAGAACTTGAATAGTTGTTTCTCCAAAGATGAAATGTAAATGGTCAGCAAGCATATGGAATGATGCATAATGATGACTAATCACCAGAGAAACGCAAATCAAAGCCACAGTGAGATATCACCTCACACCCATTAGGATGGGTACAGAAAGAAAGAAAGAAAGAAAGAAACAAAGAGAGAGAGAGAAAGGAAGATAGAAAAAGAAAAGAAGTTCTGATCTTCATGTGGACAAATTGGAACCCTTGTGCACTGTTGGTAGGATTGTAAAATGATGCAACCACTATGGAAAACAGTTTAGAGGCTTCAGAAAATTAAAAATAAAACTACTATATGATCTAGTGATCCTACTTCTGGTTATACATCAAAAAGAACTGAAAATGGGGTCTTGAAGAGATATTTTCACACCCATGTTCATAGAAGCACTACTCATAATAACCAAGAGGTGGAAGAAAACCAAAGGTCGATTGACAGATAAATACATAAACATAAATACATAAACATATATAGTATGTACTATATACCTATAACGGCATATTATTAAACCTTAAAAAGGAAGAAAATCCTGTCATATGCTGCAAAATGGATGAAGCTTGAGGACATTATGCTAAGTGAAACAAGCCAGTCACAAAAATACAAATACTGCATAATTCCACTTATAGAAGGTATCTTAAAATAGTGAATTAATAGAAACAAAGTAAAATGCTGGTTATTACTGCCTGGGGGGAAGTGGGAAAAAAGGATTTGTTATATAATTGGGTATAGTTTCAGATTTGCAAGATGAAAAAGTTCTGGATATCTGTTTCACAACAATGAAAATACATTGCTGAACTGTACACTTAAAAATGGTTAAGATGGTAAATCTTATTTAACACAATAAAAAAAATGAAGAGAGTTAAATGAGATGCATGTGAAGGATTTGTGAGGGTGCTTGACATGTAACAAATGCACATTAAATACTAGCTATTAGCTGTTAATGGGGTTATCAAGTGCAAGTTCTCCAACATGGTTCTTTCTGTACCACCCCCTCCCCAGCCTTTCCTCCATAGGTGCAATGTGTTCTTCTCAATCTGCACTTGTATTCTGTCCTGTGTCATAGCTACGTTTATACCTTCATACTGTCAAAGACAGGAGCAATGAATTGTTGAACATTGGGTTCCCTGCTGAGTTCTACCCACTGCTAGGAATATAGTAGATACACATGTTTTTAAAAGTTAAGATTTAGTTTGAAGTCGGGGAGCCTGATTCCTCCAGCTCTGTTTTTCTTTCTCAGGATTGCTTTGTCTATTTGGGGTCTTTTGTGTTTCCATATGAATTGTAAAACTTTTTGTTCTAATTCTGTGAAGAATGCCATTGGTAGTTTGATAGGAATTGCATTGAATCTCTAGATTGCTTTGGGTAGTACAGTCATTTTCACAATATTGATTCTTCCAATCCAAGGACATGGTATATTTCTTCATCTCTTTATGGCATCTTTGATTTCTTTCATCAGTGTTTTATAGTTTTCTGAGTACAGGTATTTTGCCTCCTTAGGCAGGTTTATTCCTAGGTATTTTATTCTTTTTGTTGTAATGGTAAGTGGGATTGTTTCCTTAATTTCTCTTTCAGATTTTTCATCATTAGTTTATAGGAATGCAAGAGATTTCTGTGCATTAATTTTTTATTGTACAATCTTACCAAATTCACTGATTAGTTCTAGTAGTTTTCTGGAGGCATCTTTAGGATTTTCTATGTATAGTATCATGTCATCTGCAAACAGTGACAGTTTTACTTCTTCTTTCCCAATTTGTATTCCTTTTTCTTCTCTGATTGCTGTGGCTAGGACTTCCAAAACTATGTTGAATAAGAGTGGAGAGTGTGGACATCCTTATCTTTTTCCTGATTTTAGAGGAAATGCTTTCAGTTTTTCACCATTGAGTACGATGTTTGCTGTGGGTTTGTCATATATGACCTTTATTATGATGAGGTAGGTTCCCTCTATGCCCACTTTCTGGAGAGTTTTTGTCATAAATAGGTGTTGAATTTTGTCGAAAGCCTTTCTGCATCTATTGAGATGATCGTATGGTTTTTATTCCTTAATTTGTTAATGTGGTGTATCACATTGATTGATTTGTGTATATTGAAGAATCCTTGCACCTCTGGGATAAATCCCACTTGACCATGGTGTATGATCTTATTAATGTGTTGTTGGATTCTGTTTGCTAGTATTTTGTTCAGGATTTTTGAATCTATGTTCCTCAGTGATATTGGTCTATAATTTTCTTTTTTTGTGTGATATCTTTTTCTGGTTTTGGCATCAGGGTGATGGTGGCTTCATAGATTGAATTTGGGAGTGTTTCTCCCTCTGCAATTATTTGGAAGAGTTTGAGAAGGATTGACTGCAAACTATACCACAAAGCTACAGTAATCAAGACAGTATGGTACTGGAACAGAAACAGAAATATAGATCAATGGTACAGGATAGAATGCCCAGAGATAAACCCATGCACATATGGTCACCTAATTTATGACAAAGGAGGCAAGAACATACAATGGAGAAAAGACAGCCTCTTGAATAAGTGGTGCTGGGAAAACTGGACAGCTACATATAAAAGAATGAAATGAGAACACTACCTAACACCATACACAAAAATAAACTCCAAATGGATTAAAGGCATAAATGTAAGACCAGACACTATAAAACTCTTAGAGGAAAACACAGGAAAAACACTCTTTGATATAAAACACAGCCAGATCTTTTTTGACCCACCTCCCAGAGTAATGGAAATAAAAACAAAAATAAACAAATGGGACTTAAAAACTTTTGTACAGCAAAGGAAACCATAAATAAGATGAAAAGACAACCCTCAGAATGGGAGAAAATATTTGCAAATCAAACAAAAGATGAAGGATTAATGTCTAAAATATACAAACAGCTCAATATAAAAAAAAAATCCAATTAGAAAATGGGCAGAAGATGCAGTGCAGCTAAAAATATATATATAACTCATAGAATGGCATAAAGCTTTTGCAAATCATATGTCTGATAAGGGCCATGTATCCTGAATATATAAAGAACTCTTACAAGTCAACAATTAAAATTAAAAAAAAAAAACAAAGAAAATGGGTGGGTGACCTAAATAGCCATTTCACCAAGGAAGACATACAGATGGCCAAGAGGCACATGAAAAGATGCTGAACATCACTATTAGAGAAATGCAAATCAAAACTACAGTGAGGTACACCTCATGCCAGTCAGAATGGTCATTAATCAAAAAATCTAGAAACAATAAATGCTGCAGAGGGTGTGATGAAAAGGGAACCCCCCCTGCACTGTTGGTGGGAATGTAAATTGATACAACCACTATGCAGAACAGCATAGTTCTAACAGTTCTAAAAATAGAACTACCATATGACCCAGCAATCCCACTCCGGGGCATATACCCACAGAAAACCATAGTTCAAAAAGAGACATGTACCACAATGTTCATTGCAGCTCTATTTACAATAGCCAGGATATGGAAGCAACCTAAGTGTCCATCAACAGACGAATGGATAAAGAAGATGTGGCACATATATACGATGGAATATTACTCAGCCATGAAAAGAAACAAAACTGAGTTATTTGTGGTGAGGTGGATGGACCTAGAGTCTGTCATACAGAGTGAAGTAAGTCAGAAAGAGAAAAACGAATACCGTATGCTAACGCATATATATGGAATCGTAAAAAAAAGTACTGATGAACCTAGTGGCAGGACAGGAATAAAGACGTAGACATAGAGAATGGACTTGAGGACACAGGGAGGGGGAAGGGTAAGCTGGGGCAAAGTGATAGAGTGGCATGGACATATAGACACTGCCAAATACACTGCCAAGTGTAAAATAGATAGCTAGTGGGAAGCAGCCGCATAGCAGAGGGAGATCAGCTTGGTGCTTTGCGATGACCTAGAGGGCTGGGATAGGGAGGGTGTGAGGGAGATGCAAGAGGGAGGAGATATGGGGATATATGTATGCATATGGCTGATTCCCTTTCTTGTACAACAGAAACTAACACAGTATTGTGAAGCAATTATACTCCAATAAAGATCTATTTTTTAAAAAAAGGTTTTTTTCCTTTCCATTATGGACGCAGCACATCATTGATCCAGAAAATATGGACAATAGTAAAGTAAGAAACGGGAAAAAAAATTTTCCAAAGTCCCACCTCTTAAAAGCAATTGCAGTCAGTATTTCTTTTTTTTAGTAACTATTTCCTGAATTAAACAGAGTGAAAATAAAACACCAGCTGTCTTAAAAGGAAGGTAAGAATTTACTATTCAAGTAAATTCGGGAATTGTTTCCTTGAGAATATTTCAGGGTAGGTTGAGGCACCTGGTAGCCAAGAACTTGATAAGGAAGTTGGAATAAAAGAGACAGTATAACTATGATAATACAAATATAGCTCTTTTAGTTAATATTATTGTGGTTGCAGTAGAAAGAACCCAGCTCTGGCAACTAAAGCAGAAAGATGAATTAACTGACGTCAAAGTATAATCTTCAAAAAGGCAAAACATGACTCTCCTACTGTATGATATAGTGTATATGTATCATAGATTTATTTAGCTAAGTAATGAGGGAACCAACAGGATGGTAAAGCTGGTTCAAAAGAGGATACATTGAGATCGATGTATACGTGGTCAGTAAGAGACATGATGTTGAAATCAAATTGCTAAATTAGACAAAAATACCAAAGCAGTACAACTATAGCCTCTGTGGGTCTCCATTCCACTGGACAAAAATTATTTGCTTTTCTCTTAGACAAAAATTATATGCAACTTAATTTTAATAAAATTTTAGGAAACGGGGCCCTAATCAATAGTCCACTGTGGTCCTAAGTTCCTTCTCTACTGTGTCACATAATCCTTAGGCAGGCCTATTGGACACTTGTCCAAGTGTCCAGCACTTGTCCAAGTGTACTATTGGACACTTGTCCTTTCAACAAGTGTTGAAAGGACAGTCATCCATCCTCTTGCTTTATTTCCAAAGGTTTGATCTTTTCTTTTTTAAGTGAACCCAGTTTAAAGATTTTATTTACCTTGTTATTAAAGAGAGAATTGGTAAGATATTACCACCAGTTCAAAGGAGGAACACATTTATAGATCAGGAATGTTGAAATGAATATGCCAACAAAGGCAAAACTGATGGTTTCTACAGTGAGTAACAGAAACCAGTTAATCTTCTATTGGATATAATTTACATGTCTATAAACAAGAATTATTTTGCATTACTATTTTTTCTTTCTTTTTTTATATTGAAGTATAGTTGATTTACAATGTTGTGTTAGTTTCAGTTGTACAACAGAGTGATTCAGTTATATATATATTGGGTTGGCCCAAAAGTTCGTTCGGGTTTTCCATAAGAAAACCTGAACGAACTATATATATATATATATATGAATGTGTATATATTACATATATTTCTATTCCTTTTCAGATTCTTTTCCCTTATAGGTTATTACAAAATATTGAGTATAGTTCCCTGTGCCATACAGTAGGTCCTTGTTGGTTGTCTGTTTTATATATAGTCGTGTGCATATGTTGATCCCAAACTCCTAATTTATCCATCCCACCAGTTTCCCCTTCGGTAACCATAAGTTTGTAAATCATTTTTTAAAAACTGAGAGCCTCGAGTCACTGAATAATCATTACTGACAGATACTGAACATATGCCATGGATCAGGCCTGAGCTAACGCGTTGCTTCATTCTCACAACAACCCCTGCGAACTGGTACTGTCATTCCTGCATTTTACAGATGAGCGATCTAAAATGTAGAAAGTCATGTCATTTACCCACGGTTATATGGCTGATAAAGTGGCAAAGCCCAGACAGGGTGTGTCTGACCAGTCTAAATGCCAAACAGGAGTCTCCCTGGCTCTGGGCTTTGTGCGGGTGGAGGGAAAGGAGGTTTGCCATGAAATGGAGGGTGATTCCCTCTTGATTCTGAAGTTCCTACCAGGGCTTATAGGAATCACGCTGGAGGGCGACTGAACCACTGGGTCCTCGCCTTAGAGAACCAAAGGGTAATGAACGCTGGACACAGAGTCCGCAAGAATTCAGATTTGCTTCTGGAGCCAAGTGCCAGCATCATCCTCAAAGCCTAACTGAGGAAGTGCTTGGAGCTTTCGGAGGGAAGCACTCCAAGTGTGCTGTAACATTAGTATTACTGGGCACTTTCTGAAAGACTGGTTACACTAGTTAGAATTGAATAAATGCTCCTAAATGCAATTAAGGTTGTATTGTATGTTAACTTCCTGGATGAGCTAAGAAAAATACTCATTGTCTTGTCTCTCTGGGAAATAACTACACATTCTTAGAGGATCGGTCTTCTTGCCACAGTCGTAGGGGACAAACAAAGAGGGGAGAGCTAGAGCTCCCCAGCCCAGCTGAGGGTGCCACTTCAGTCCGCCCTACCGCCCCACTCCCACTCCCCCCCGCCCCCCCCACACACATAGAGCTCGTCACTCCAGCTCCCCTCCTCAGCATGGAAGTTTCCCTGAGAAAGCCCATTGTGGTGAGGTTGGGAAACGCAGCTTCCCGCCTGGTGCCAAATGCGCTCCCCAAAGCAGATGGCCTTCAGGGACCTCGAGGCAATGGCTAACTGGGAGCACGTCGTGGCCCCAGAAAAAGGAAGAGGCCTCAGAAAGGGCATGGTTGGAAATCCTCGCCTCCTAGGGGAGCCCCTCAAACCAATCCTCATCCTTTCCTCAGGTGAGTGGGATAAGCCCACCTGCTGATTTTCCAGTTGCAAGGTGCTTCCATAGTGGACTGAGTGTAGTGGGTTTCAGCTCCCCTCTGCAGAGAAGTTTTGCCTTTTGTTTGACAGCTAGTTGTGCCAGGTCCTGTGCTACTTGGAAGTCCTCACCCTTGGTGTGGTCGTTCAGAGACACTTCTGCAGCCTCCTTACCAGACAGAGGTCCCTGCCTCAGCAGTGTCAGCGTCAGCTGGGGGCTTGTCAGATAGGCAGAACCCCAGCCCTGGTCAAAGACTACTGAAAGCAACTCTGCACTTCAACTGGACAACCCCCCCGACCCCACCGCCTGGCGGGTGATTTGTATGTGTCTTAGTTTGGGAAGCACTGATCTAAAGTTCAACAGATCTGAGATCACATCCCAGCTCCACCATTTACAGGCAAGTTAACTTCACTTTTCTGAGCCTGAGTTGTTGCATCTGTAAAGCAGAAAAATAGGTCCCACCTCACAGGCAAGGAGGCAGTGTGATCCTGTACATAAGCCATTAATACCTAGCACAAAGTAAGTGCTCAGAAAGTGTCTGAGAGTCATGTGGCATTCCCCCCACAAATAGCCTGCGCTGCCACATTTGTGTACTAAAGGTTTCCCAACCTTCCTGGCGTCTTCTTTTTTCAGCCTAAATTCACAAAAGGCTGCTTAATAATATAATACTTTACCTGGGGGTGAGAGCAAGAGGTAGCTTTGGTACATCTCAAAGACCACCAGTGGGATTCACTGACCATTTTCTCTCCAGAAGTGAAGAAAACAAAATTCAGTCCTTGGCGAGTCAACCACTTTGGTAGTCAGCCTCCAAGATGGCCCTAATTAGCCCCTAATTATCTCCCAGTCTTCATGCACCCGTGTGGCCCCTCGCACTTGAAAAGGGCTGACTGTTTAACTAATAAGACATTGCAGAAATGACAAAGTGCAGCTAACAAAGGTGGGTCATAAAAGACATTGCAGCTTCTGCTTTGCTCTCTGCTAGATCACTCATCCTGGAGTAAGCCAGCTGCCACGTCATGAGGACACTCAAGCAGCCCTAAGGAGAGATCCACGTGGCAAGGAACTGAGGCCTCCTCCCTACAGCCACATGGGTGAGTAATCTCAGAAGTGGATTTCCAGCTCTAGTCAAGCTTCAAAAGACTACAGCCCTGCAGCCCCAGGCAGCATTTTAACTACAATCTCATGAGAGATCCTGAGCCAGAACCACTGACCTAGGCCACTCCCAAATTCTTGACCTGCAGAAACTATGTGAGATAATATTTATTGTTGTTTTAAGTCACTGTGTTCAGAGTAATTTGTTATGCAACAATAGATAACTAATACATCCACTATACATCTGTTGATGGGCATTTAGGTTGCTTCCATGACCTGGCTATTGTAAATAGTGCTGCAGTGAACACTGGGGTGCATATGTCTTTTTGAATTATGGTTTTCTCTGGATATATGCCCATTAGTGAGATTGCTCGGTCATATGGTAATTCTATTTTTAGTTTTTTAAGGAACCTCCATACTGTTTCTCCATAGTGGCTGTATCAATTTACATTCCCACCAATAGTGCAAGAGGGTTCCCTTTTCTCCACACCCTCTCCAGCATTGGTTGTTTGTAGATTCTCTGATGACGAATGGATAAAGAAGGTGTGGTATATATATACAATGGAATAGTACTCAGCCATAAAAAGGAATGAAATTGGGTCATTTGTATAGACGTAGATGGATCTAGAGACCCTCATACAGAGTGAAGTAAATCAGAAAGAGAAAAAAAAAATATCGTATATTAACGCGTATATGTGGAACCTAGAAAAGTGGTACAGATGAACTGGTTTGCAGGGCAGAAGTAGAGACACAGATGTAGAGAACAAACGAATGGACACCAAGGGGGGAAAGCGGGGCCAGGGGGGATGAATTGGGAGATTGCGATTGACATATATACACTAATATGTATAAAATAGATAAATTTTAAAAAAATTGAGTTGAGAGACCAGAAGAGAGAATTCTCATATCCTGCCATGATAGTAGAGCCCAACAGGAAAAAGACTCCTCTTCTTTCTTGGCAATAACTCAACCAGTGAAAACCCATGGACTAGTTATTTATTCCAGCCCTCCCAACTTCCTTTCCCCTTGATAAGAGTTCTCCTTTCTTCACTGTGCTGGGACTTGCATGTGACTCACCATGGTTACAGACCCCAAATTACAATTCTCTGCTGACCCCAAATAAACCCATTTTTGCTAGAAAAATAACTGGCCATCTATTTATTTTAGGTCAGCATTTCAAAGTAATTTTCTTCAATATTGAGATCCTATAAATTATTTAAAACAAAAATTGGGGAGAAAAGAAAGCATGTTAAAAAAAAAATACATCCACTATAGTAGTAAAGTATCTGTACATCTATATCTACCTATCTGTCATCTATCTATATATCTTTCTGTGTGTATAGTCTTTACCTACAAAATTCTCATATCTAAGATCAATTGAAAGGAATAAAAAGCAGAGAATAAAATTCTCTTTCACCCTCATTTGGTAAAGCATTCCAACAGTTCCAGGCAAGCATAAAGCATGCAGATCCAAGATAAGAAATGTTAGCTGGGGGCCCACTTCCTCCCCACCTCCCCTTAGGTTTCCATTTCCCAGGAGGAGAGAGGAGGGGAAAAAAAGTTTGAGAGTGTCCCTTCCAGGAGCTTCTTTTGTCCCTCACTCTCTCTTCCCCGGGCTACCAGACTTACCTGAATGGTACATTTGGGAGAAGGGACTCAGCCCGATGCTCCCACTACAGGGGAAGGGCTGACTCTGCAACTCCACGGGTGGGCTTAGAAAAGCAGGTCCTTGTGGGGATGGCCAGCGGTGGTGCAGCCCTTCTGAGGGAGCCGTGCAGAGTCTTAAGTTAGGTGCCACGCTAGGATCCATGTGCCGTGCGCTTAATCTCTGTCCTCCAAGCCAGCTTTATGAGTAGCAAAGTCTCACTTTGATCTCCATCTATGTGACTTTGTGTCTACCTCTCAGTTGGTTCCAAATTTGGAACAGGAAGGAAGGGGTGTTATCAACCTCCAAAACCTCAGCAAGAAGCATACACTCAACATCGCTATGTTATTCTAAATTAGTTTTTCTTCCTCAGTCATCCTCAACATTTTCCGAGCTATCACTTCCCCATGCCATCGCCTATATAAGAAACCTGTGGTACATCCTAAATTCTGGTCTCACCTTCTCAACGTAATTCCTTATCTTCAAAATCTAAGTAGTGCACAGTAGAGGGAAAATCTAGGTGGCTGAGGAAGTCAGACCATCCCATTAATCATAATAATGATAATGACACCTACTAGCACTACTGTACTATTTATATTTAGAGTCTCTCCTTTAATCCTCACAGAAACATTATTTTAGATGGCTTGGAAAATTTTCTTTAAGTTTTATACCTTGTTAGTGGTAAGGTGAAGTACACTTTTAGGATCATTATCAAATTTGGGAAGTTCTCTCCCAAGTTTCTTTCATATATAAGCTATAAAATTTCAGAACATTTCAAGTTTTCTTGGGTAGTGACTAGTCTTAAATACTCTTTAAATTAATGACCCCTATTAACTAGTTTGTTGCTGATGTCCAGGTTGTAGTGGCATATTATTAGTTTTTGTTATCTTAGTTGATGTCAGTATTTTGTGTGAAACTGGCAAGAAATTTAAATCTTTTTCAACGTGGTCAGATATGTTACTTTTTATTAATTTCATGTTCAAGCTGTCCAAGAACCCATTTCTACTTTTATTTGAAATTTATGTCTTTCTCTTAATCATTTACTGCTCTTGGTATAATCTAAAAAATTTTTGCTGCTACTTGCTTCTTAAAAAAAAAAAAAAATTCTATCACCCATGCTAGAGTGGAGACTAAATCATCTTTATGTTCCCCATATAGAAAGTTACATTACAAAATCACTGTCATATAAAAAGCCAAAACAATTGGGGGAAATGTTTCTATTGAACCAGCATTTTAATAAATAAAAATAACTTATTTTTCTGAAAAAAAAAAAAAGAAACATTGTTTTAAATTCTGACCTAAAGAGTCAATTCAATCAGTAGAGTTTCAGAGAAGCATGGAATTTCTGGACTGGAAAGGTCTCTGGATATCATCAAGTCCTACCCCCATACCCTTTCATTTACAGATGAGAAAACTCTCAGAAAGATTAGATCACTTCCCAATAATTTAATGGTAATTTGTAAAAACTGTGGGTAGTCCAAACTGCTTATATGATTAATTACGAAGTTAACCGTGCAGAGATTTTATTCCCCAAGGTCTCTTATTTGACTATCCAGTTGTTGAAATATGCCCTGGATGACCAACTCAAATGTATGGCTTGGGCCCAGGAGAAACAAACAAGCTGAATTTATAACCAAAAAATGTGCTATCCGCCCCCCCCCCCCCCACTCCTGCCCAATTGCTCTGGGAGATAGTTGTTTTTTTTTTTTTTTTTTTTTTTTTTTTTTTTTTTTGCGGTATGTGGGCCTCTCACTGTTGTGGCCTCTCCCGTTGCGGAGCACAGGCTCCGGACGCACAGGCCCAGCGGCCATGGCTCACGGGCTTAGTTGCTCCGCGGCATGTGGGATCTTCCCGGACCAGGGCACGAACCCGTGTCTCCTGCATCGGCAGGCGGATTCTCAACCACTGCGCCACCAGGGAAGCCCTGGGAGATAGTTTTAAAGGGGAAACATATAATTCTTTCATAGAAGAACAGAAGCATTGGGTTTGTCTCCATCCAAGCTTTGGGTTTCACATTTTATAGTTAGGGATGGTGGTATTCACAATGAAAATTTAATTTCTAGACCCAAAGGGAATTGCATCCATGTCACAATTACAGATGTTCAAGAGGGCTAGTTTGTCTTGGATGCACACGCTGACATTCTGTAAGCATTTTGGATTTGGTTCACATGGGAAGCTGTCAATTACTGCCATAAAACCAATCTTTCTTAACTAGAAATACACTTAGAAACTGCATTTCTGACACTTTCAGGAATTTTCTTGGCATTTTACCAAGAAATATCACTTACTTGGAAAGGAAAACAACTCCCATATTTTCCGTAACAAATGACCCTTTGCCATGCGAGGAAGCACATGCATACACTGTCCAACGCTGCTGGGCTCTGTGTGTACCACGGGGGCCAGTGAGCCCACTGTAAGCCCAGGCTCAGCCCAGTGGGGGAGCAGTTGCAGATAAGGTGGCGCACTCTGGACTTCACCTTTCTGTGCTGGTGATACTGCTATGCCTTGTCCCAGTGACCAGACTTCAGTTGGTCCCTGGGGCCTTCCCTTGTCTCCTTCCTCTTGGCCCAGTGCCCTCTTCTGATGCCCTTCTTACAGGATCCTTCCAGATGTAGTGCAAAGCAGCGAAAAGAGCACTGGCCTCGAAGTCAGATGGTCCCAGGTTAGGTTTCCATGCTAGGATCCGTCACACTGGTTCGTGACCTTGGAGATGTTTCTTTAGCCTCTGATCCTTGATTTCCTTACCTGTGAACTAGGGATAAAATACCTAATATGTAGAGTTGTTGTGAGGACCGAAGGAGATGGTATTTGTCTAACGTCGAACACAGTACTTGGCATGTAATAGGTGTCCATAAGTCAGAGTTCTCCCTCTTGGTTACACTTTGGAATCACAGGGAGCAGTTTTTTCAAATACCCGTGCTCAAGACCCATGACCCAGGATTTGACTTCATTGTCAATTTCTAGACGCTCCCCATGTGAATCTAATATACAGCCAGGATCATGCACCCACTATTATAAATGTTTCTCTCTCTCTTCCTTGCTTCTCCAGTTCCTTACAGAAATGAAAATTTAATCATGAATAATCTAGAACAGTTCTATTTCTGGAGTCTGACTCAGGACATGGTACCCCAGGTTCACAATCTTTGTGATGTATTTAAATTATTCCCTGGTACATGGTTACTATAACTGCACATGTTGAATTCCTTCCAGTGTGTCTAACATTTTAAGACATTTATTAACATATTTAAATCTCAACTAATCTTAATTTATCCCTATGAGATAAGTTATATTATTGTCCCCATTATACAGATTAAGAAACTGAGTCATGAATGTACATTCATTTTGTTCAACAAATATTTATTGCATGCCGTAATTATGTGCCAGCCACTGCCTCTAGGTGATACGTCAAAGGGATACCTCTAGTTGAATGAGCTTGCCTGAGTCACAGCATTTTAAGAAAGAAAGGAAGCCCGGGCTTAACCCCAGACTGCCTGACTCAAAGCGCACTTTCCACTACAGCTCTTTGCCACACAGTGGAACTTCTCAGCCCAGTAGCAGGCACCAGAGGGGTTCTTATTTATTCATTCATTCATCCCTCACCCTCCAGGGGGTGCTACTCATATCGTACTCGGCCTGAATGACCCTCCCTGGAGTCGTGCAAGCCAGCGGCTTCTGTCACTGCCATTCTGCAGGTAGGGAACCAAGGCACACTGAGGGTCTTAGGATCACAATGCTGATAAGTGCCTCCCAAGCCTCAGGCTGGTTCGCAAGCTTCCAAAGGACAAGGTGTCCTCTTCTGTGTGGGCCATTGCCTTATAAGCTGTAAGTGTTTGAGCCACATTAAACAA
This sequence comes from Kogia breviceps, assembly GCF_026419965.1. NCBI lineage: Eukaryota > Metazoa > Chordata > Mammalia > Artiodactyla > Physeteridae > Kogia > Kogia breviceps. Next base: position 5,150,373 of record NC_081314.1, read on the forward strand.
CAGCTGAGCAATGCCTGGCAGGGCCCTCCTGACAGAATCAGTGCCCTGAGGGACTAGGACAGGTAGCGAGGCTCACTGTGGATTCCAAGCGGATGCCAACCCTAGGCATGTGGTGACTGTGCGTCTCCGTGATTATATTTAGCTTGCATTGCATCACATACTCAACCAAACATATTAAAACGCTACCTGCATCCAAAGAACTAAAGATACAAAAAGACAGAGAGGAAAGGGAATGTGTCAGGAGGAAGAGAGTGACTCTCTCCTTTCCATGCTGTTTTGGAGTTCTGGTTTGTACTGAGAGTTGATATCAGGTACTGAATCAATACTTCATGCATTTTGTTTTTCTTACTGGTCGGTACGGTGGAAAGACATGGCCTTGAGAGGCTGGCTGATAATGTGGTTCTCTATTCACTGATTTCTCAGGTACATTGACCTGGGGGCAGCCAGCAGCCTTGATCGGGTGAGGCCAGCCTCATTCAGAAAGTGTAGAACGCTGGTTCTCCAACCGTAGTGTGCGTCAGAGCGAGCCAGAGAGCTTGTTAAGACACATATTGCTGGGCCTCATTCCCAGAGTTTGTAACTTATTTGCATTTCTAACAAGTTCCCAGGTGATGCTGCCTGTCTGGGGACCACACTTTTAGAACTTCTGGTCTCCAAGAACAAGATAGTTCCATGGATGCTAGAAGTGGTCCAATCTAAGACTAAAAGGCAAGGGGAAGCAGGGGAAGGGTTCACTGCTCTTTATGTAGAAAATGAGCTGGCATATACGTAGACTATTTCTGGATGGTCATAAAATACCACGAACAATTGTTGCCAGGGGGGCGGGGGGCAGGGAACTGAGGGTCAGGGGTGCTATGTTGATTGTTCTCTGGGTCTGTCCCCAACCCCAAGAACACCTCAGCTCATTTTCCTTTCTCTACTCTGTTCCTTTCAGAGAGTCTGTCCTCCACAGCTGCCATCATCCACTTCCCCTGGATGGTTGACTTCCTCTTGGATTTGGCCAAGGGGAGGCACCAGCAGGAGATCTGAGGGTGGGAAGAGAGAAAGAGCAATTTCTTCCACGCTCTCTCCCCGCCGTGGTGCCGTGTCTGGGACACAACTAGTCTTAGCTCCCGCTGGGCTCCACTAACAACATTTCCCTCTTTGGCTGTTGCTAGTCTTCACATCCCTTTTTTAATCCCCTTAACCCTACCCACACCTCTGTGAGTGGCCCCTTTATTAATGTCTCTGAGTTTGAGTCTTCTGAAGGTAAATTTTGTTTCCTGACTCAGAAAAATGGGAAACTTACTAGTTCCTGTGTATCTTTTTCTATCATTTAAATATTTTGCCATGTGCCTATAATATCTGTTCAAAAAATACAAATATTAAAAAGTAAATCATAGAAGTGAAAATTCAATCTTGAGTAATCTAGATCAGTAGGTTCCAAAGAGAACCAAAAGCATTGGTCTACCTCAGTACCTAATGTTCTCTCATCTTGTTTGGCTTTAATCAGATGCTAGCAAGGAATCATTATTTATATTCTTATACACTCCAGCCCTGTCAGTATAGCTAAGGTGAAAGCTATACTGGACAAGGACAAGGACTGCAGCTGACATCTCTTTGCAATGCACATGGTATCTGAGTAGCCAGCGTATAATACGGTTGCAAGAAACTTTTAGCTTGGGAATCACATGCGCTAAATTCAAATCACATCTATGCTACTTGGTTGTTTTGATTCCATGAGTCTCCTGTCCCTCCTAGGTCCCTAAAGGGGACTCATCACACCACTCAAAGGGTCTGTACTCTTTGGACATGGCCTCCTGGATGCCATAAACATTAATACTTTTACCTTCTCTCATGAACCTAAGAAGCAGAACATTAAACCCTTAGCTGTCTTCTTTCCCATATATGTACACAGCGTGCCTTTACCCCATGCCCAAGTCACACCCCTACTGGCTGGAGGAGGGGTGGTCCAGGGGTCGAGCATGGGAAAAGGCTTGGACCTAAGGCACTGAGACGTAGAGGGCACAAAAATTGTAAATAATGATTTTGAAAGCTTAACGTCTGTTTAGCAAGAGTAATGGTTCAAAGTGGAAAGCCGCCAGATGGTGTGCACTGTTAATAATGCCCATCTGTTTGTCCCAGGTGACAACATGTCTCCTTATAACTCTGGGGGTCAGGTATGGGGTGAGGCAGGTTGAGGTCCATGTTGCTTAAAATAATACTATATAACATTTTTATAAAACCATATCAAAAAAAACCCTTGAATGCTAATTTATTTTAGGTTACAGAATATCTGTTGCATCCAGAAGACCATGTCAGAACTCCCTGCTTCACACGCAAGCATGCCTCTGGGAGCATGGAAACGCCCGGCTGTAGGCAGGGCTGCCTGTCCCCAGTGCTGCACTGGGTCCCTCCTGACCTTCTGCTCTGGCTCTGGTGACCCTGGCTTGTGAGCCTCTTCACCTTGACCTGGCTTCCTGACAAGGGCCTCAGGTGCTCTTGCATGAAAGGACAGTTTGCTCCTGCTTCTCCACCCTGACCCTCCACCGGTGTCACAGATGCAGATCAACAGGGGTTCCCTCCTTCCCGCTCGGTCCCTCAAGACCAGGCCACCTGGACGCCCAGCCTGAATGCTCTGGCGGGAGAGGGGACTAGACACCGAGCAGCTCCCTGAAATCTCTGAGGTGCAGTGTCTTCGCCTGTAATGATACTGCACTGAGGGCTTACAGTGAAGACTGCTGCAGAGCATCGGTGGAGGGTGGGGATGAGGGCAGAGCAGGGCAACCCGCAGCCACAGCCCTGGTGCAGTCTGCTCACTGTTTTCATACCCCAAGCACACTCCTTCCCTTGCTCTGTCTCACCTGCAGTGAACACCCTTCCCTTGCTCACCACAAAGCTCCAACTCAACGCATCGCCTGTAGGAAGCCTCTTCACTATCCACACCCACGGGTTTCCAGAATCCTTATAGGTGTAGCATCCACCTAACTATGCTTTGCCTTACGCTGCACTGTTATCTTCACTTGTGCTTGTCTCTCAGATAGGATAGAAAACTCTGGAGAGCCATGTCTTCTGTGTCTTTACGCCTTCTCTCATGGTGTGTCTGACCCAGAGTTGAGAGGACAGAGCGAGTTTAATTATTTCTACTCACTGTGTAATGCATCTTGTCTTCTTATTTCAGTAGTCCTCAACCCTCACAATGCACTAGAATCACCTGGGAAACTTTAAAATACGCAGATTCTCAGGCTCATTTCACTAGGTCTAGAAAGGAGCTAGCTTTGGATGTATGTTTAAAACCTCCCCCAGTGGGCTTCCCTGGTGGCTCAGTGGTTAAGAATCCACCTGCCGAGGCAGGGGACACAGGTTCTAGCTCTGGTCAGGGACGGTCCCACATGCTGCGGAGCAACTAAGCCCGTGCGCCACAGCTACTGACCCTGAGCTCTAGAGCTCGCAAGCCACAGCTGCTGAGCCCGCGTGCTACAACTACTGAAGCCCGCGCGCCTAGAGCCCACGCTCCGCAATAAGAGAAGCCACCGCAATGAAAAGCCCGCACACCACAACGAAGAGTGGCTCCCGCTCGCCGCAACTAGAGAAAGCCCGCCCGCAGCAATAAAGACAGTGCAGCCAAAAAAGAAAGAAAGAAAGAAAAACCCTCCTCCAGTGAGTTTAACTAAGGTGCAGCTCAGAGCACTGGTGTGAACCAGGGTGACTTTGTCCTCAGCTGTACTTAATTCCCCTGCCACTTCAATTTGTCTGCTGGCTGCACTTTCTCCGTTTTAATATTTCAAATTGTATCTTACAAGTTAAATTGCAACCCTCAGCTCCTTTTTGATATAACATACAAGGAATCATCTTTAAGGCAAGTGGAAACTTTCTGTCATTACCTCATTGGGCAGAGAGTCAAGCTGTAAAAAACCAGCGGAGTAATTTCTTCAAACTGAGACTTTAATTAATCAGTGAGCCATCCTCCAAGCACCTGTGTGAAGCCAGGCAGTCACCATTTGTAACATTCTGCTTCCTTCCCCCAAATAAACCAGGCAGGAGAGCTAGTAATCAACAAAGACGGAAGGTACTTTTACCTATTGGGGTCACCAGTAAGTAATGATAAAAGAATAGGTAAAGAGGGAAAAAACAAGAATGACGAATTAATGAGGCTATTATGACAATGATTTACTGGCAAATACGTGAAAGTGAATTAATGAGGCTTTGATGGCATTTATAAGTTTCATTTCCCTTGAGTATCTCAGTGAATTCAAAATCTCCTGAAAAACTTTTAAGAATATTCTATTTTGAAGACTTTCTGCTAACAAGACAGGAAAAACAGCCTAGATAAATATTTTTCTCATTTCACTTCTTCCTGGTTTACTGCAGTTTTAATTACTGTTGAAATGAAACAATGAGGTGAGAAGAAAAAAAAGCTATAATCCACAGAACTCTTAAGGAGATTTTAAATGAATATTTTTGTAAGATGATTTTAAAAAAAGAAAAAAAAAGGAAACTATGAGGGAGTGTACACTATATTAATGGAACTGTCTCTGAGTTATGTTTTTCAAAAATTTCCATCAGGCATCAATAAGTTTTTAAATATTCTGTCAGATGTATTTTCTTAACAGTTGCTTTAAAGGGAACTCTGTTTATCTGTTCAGAACTAAGAGAGCTGTTATACTTTTTATAAACTGTGGAGCTGCTTTACTGAGGATTTATTACTTCAACTTTGTCTCTGAAATATACAGTTAAACTAGGCTCTAGAATTAAATAATTTCCTACTGCATCTACCCAGTTATTTTTTTCATGAGCAAAATTCTCATTATTCATGAATCTTTGGTATTGAATGGGTTACTTTTTCCTTGGAAATCATTTCAGGACATTGTTTTTACTAAAATTTGCCATTTTTCTTCTACAGAGAAGCCCACTAGGTGACACACACTGCTCATACACACAGAACTTCCACACGTCTTAATTCTTCCCTCTAAAAGATAAACAGAGACCGAGGATAACCAACATCGAACAAATCATCCAATGTGAAGGAAAGTGACCCCAAAACAAATATACAGCCTAAAGGAATGTAGATCAATGAGAGATGATGAAGAGAGCAGAAGAAAATGTTGAAACAATTAGAATTCACAGCGTCCAGGAGAAGAGAGGAGCTGTTGCACACATTAAAAAAAAAAAAAAAAATCAAACCTGGGAAAAAAGAAGAACAGGGCAAAGCAACATGGGCTACAATGGTTGGCTTCAAGGAAGAGATGGGTCTTAAAGCTTCTTTACATGTTAGGGGTGAGCATTCCATAGTGCAGAGACTGTAGAATTAAAGGTGTGGAATCAGGAATAAGCAGTGTGTCTCAAGGACAGAAAAGTCACTGATTGAGATTAGACTGAGAGTAAGGATAAATGTCGACCAGTTGTGGGAAATAAGAATAGATAAGTAAGGTGAAGCCACATTGATGAGGGCTTTGACGTGAGGATTTTGGATTTGGTTCCATAGGCAATAGGTACACTGTAGCTGGGGGTGAGGAGATGGGGTGAATGTGAGGTTGGGAGCTGGGCTATCGAATTGCAGTTTCCATAGGCTTCTTCAGTTTAGTGAGGGGGTGGAGAGAGAAGTCAGAAAGATAGATTAAAGTTTATAGGAAACATCCAAAAGCTAAGTGATGCTATCTTAAAATAAAAATTTACATCCAGGGCTTCCCTGGTGGCGCAGTGGTTGAGAGTCCGCCTGCCGATGCAGGGGACACGGGTTCGTTCCCCGGTCCGGGAAGATCCCACATGCCGCGGACTGGCTAGGCCCGTGAGCCATGGCCATTAAGCCTGCGCGTCCGGAGCCTGTGCTCCGCAACGGGAGTGGCCACAACAGTGAGAGGCCCGCATACCGAAAAAAAAAAAAAAAAAAAAAAAAAAAAAAAAAAATTTACATCCAATACAATTCTTAAAAGAAACAGAAAACTGGGTATTTGCCTCCATACTCTCTTGTTTTGATTCTCACTAATACCCTGAGTTAATTTTTTAAATAGCATTTCAAAAAAAAGCATCATGACAATAATTATTGCGAGATCACTGATGAGTGTTGTCTCTAGAAAAAAACTCCTCTCTACACAGGAATGGTTATGATTCTGCCACTGCTTGGGAAAAAATTTAAACAGCACTTTTATGCTTTACTTACATAGAGAAGCATTAGAACATAGTGGTCTGGGTTCAGATTCTACCTATGCCATGTTAGAGAAGTCATTTAGCCTTCCTAAACCTCAGTTTCTTTATCTGTAAAATGGGGATAACGATGATTAGAAAAATACCTGTCGCATAATCAATGTTAACTGTTATTATCCTGTGAGGTAAATGTTATGTTTATAGACTCATTAGAATATTGGCTGATTAGAGCTAGTTTATATGAGAAAGAATATCATCATTTATTGTGGTGGTAAACGAAGAGTTAAAGGATGTTGTAAGTAACAATTAAGTAATGAACAATGGGAAACGTAATCAAAGGCACCATCTAAGGACAAAGCGCCATTCTTTGGTTTTGCAGCTATTGTAACTGTAGTATTATTAATAGTCATAAAGTGCTTGGTCTCTATAGAACCCAGGACTTGGAAACAAAGCCAAGTGACACATGTATATATTTATTTAATGGTGGGAGACCCGGCACATTTGGCGACAGGCATGGTGTTCCACTCAGTGGGATGAAATGTGTGCCTCATGCCAGCTTCTTTAGAGGGACTGTTATTCATCACAGCTGTAATGTTCCCTTCAGAAAGCTCCCGCCAGAATGGAAAAGGAGCACTGGTGATTTATATACAAAAGCCAACCCACGTTCGGCTTTGCAAATTCACTGGGAAAACTGTATGCAGTCTGTTAGTTATTCATGGACATGCTCTGGTTTCTGATGGAAGTGCTGTGGTTTCGTCTGTTATCATCACAGTAAAATTAGAAAGCAGCAAAGAACAATTAAAGGACTGGCATGTAGACATCTTCTAGCCGACAAATCGCTGTGCGTAAGTTTTCATGGTTCAGTTGCCATGTAAAAGTAGTCATAATTCACAGAGCCCTGTGTTTGGAGTGTGCAAACTGGCCTTTGCCCTGACTGTCCGGCCCTGTCCCCAGCTTCCTTTCTATAGTCATCCTCTGCCTTAGAAATACTCAGCATGCCCTGAAGAGCTACTAAGGGTTTGGGTTGCGCTAACACCCTGCCTCTCACAGCAGTGTCTTTTTAGAGCATCTCTTAACAGCTAATGAAATGGTGTGACTGAAAATATAAATGTGCAAATTGCTTCACAGCTGAACCTTGATTCAAAAGGGATATTATCTCCAGTTAACCTTTCAACCAGAAGAGTTTCCCACCCCTTAGTTAGAGAGGTGCCTAAATCTAGACACCAAGATTTCTCCCCAAATAACATACTATTTAACATCCGCAGAGGGATGATATGCTGTTCTAAAAGCACATTCACATCTACCGTCACGACTGATCTTCACAAGAAGTGTGAGAGGGAGACAAGCATCACAATGCCCATTTTACAGATACAAACACCAAAATCCAGGAAAGTGAACTACTTTGCCCCAAATTTTGCAGCTAGGAGGGGCAGAAGTAGGGTTTGAATCCAGGGCCCAGTAAAGGGTCCAACGCTTATGCCACTTTCCTGAAATGTGTTTTGCAAGGGAAATAGGACTTTGTCTCCTATTATGATGAGTTAAATCTTAATTTACTTAAACGATAAAGAGTAAGAATACATAGTTTCTTTTAGTCCCAGCCAGAAAAGCAAGCATGATACCGGAATGCTTAAGTATGGAACATATAAGAAATGTGATGCTGTCATTTTGTTGACTGATTTTTTCCCATGGGATCAGTTCTGTACTCATTTTAGTTCAGCCAACCTAGAACTGGGCAACTGCTATGTAGCAAGCAATGTGCTAGACATTGAAGACACAAAGGGTTAAATTCCAGCTTTTGTCTCAATAGTCCTTTGTGGAGACAGACAAGCAAACAGATAATACCTCACAGTGTTCTGAATGCTGTGATAGAGAGGTGCACACAGGCAGCTAGGGGAGGGGGTGGGTGTGTCAATTAAGAAAGATTTTCTGCAGAAGGAAACATCTAAGATTAGTTTTGAAGGATGAATAGGAGTTCTTCAAGCAGAGAAGAGGGGAAAGGCATTCCAGTAATGTTCAGAGACATAGAGATAGAAGACAACAGGAGTAAATGCAGTTTCTGCTGACAGACACAGGAAAGGAGGGGCACTTTAAAGGGGAATAGCATGTAATCATAAAGTTCACATTGTGCTTGCCATGTGCCAGGCTTCTAAGCACTTTACATGTACAAACACATTTCATCCTCACACCTACCCTGGGAGGTAGGTGACTTTATCATCCCCAGCTTTGCAAACAGACAACTGAAGCAAAAAATATTAAGCAACCTGGCCAATAGTCCATGGCCCATGCTTTCAACACTGTGCTATACTGCCTTTCAAAAATGTGTGCATATAGCAGAGAGAAGGGTAAAAGGAAGAGGGAGAACACAGGAAGCTCCCAGAGAAACAGAGATGAGAAAAATTGGGGAAAATTTATAAATTTTAGAAAACATTTAAACGAATAGAGGGGTTTTATTCTGGAAAAGTGGGCCGAGAAGGCAGATGAAGAAAATGAAACTCAGTATTATTAAGGAGCCTACAAATTAAACTCAAGTAAGAAATTTCTTCTGGTTAGAAGTAAGCCACATCGGACCTGCATCACGTAGGGGGCTCGTCAATGAACCTTCTTGCAGGTTCTGCACCCCATAAATGTTTTGAGTAGTTAGAATCCTGCCAGGTTATTAGGGCAGCACCTGAGGAAGGCACGTGAGTTTATTGGAATGCATGAGCCCTTTGAGTACAGATGTTCAATAAATATTGATAACAAATCATAGTTAGCGCTATAACTAAGGTTAGTAAAATTAATTGGAAACACTTTTAATGTTACCATAGTTGTGTGACTCATGGCTAACAGGTGAAAATTCAATAAGTAAAGTTTTACCCTTCTCACTTTTAAGAACGTTAGTGTAGGTAAGCTGTCACTAGCTAATAAGAAGTTCAAATTTGCTGTCTACTTCTGTCGAGGAAGAAAGAACTTTGTGATATATATTCTAATTGCTAATCTTGCCATCATTTTATCTTATTTTTTCAATGCTAATTTCCTCTCCCTATTCACTATTTCCTTTTAAATAATTTTACTGCAGTCTATGTATCTTTGAAAATGCCCACAAATTCTTTTGCAATGAGGTAAGGTATAATTAAATACATACATAAACCAGATGTTACTTGAAGACCCCTTGGAGGGTTAGTTACAATTAGTTTACCCCCGATTGGAGGACCTCAAAGAATTCCCATGATTTCCACACTCTTGTGACCCACATCAATTCAGGCCCATTTATTCACTTTTCTACTCACTCTTTCAACAAGCATTTACTGACCATCTACTACACCCCAGGCATTATTGCAGGCAATAGCATCACAGCCATAGGCAAGCCCCTGTCCCAGAGGAACTTACATCCTAGTGGGTGAGAGGCAGGCAAAGAAGTAAACAAGAATAAAAGAATAACGTGCAAGAAAATGTAGTTTCAGGGAGTGAAAAATTAGATGAAGAAAATGAGACAGGTAGGTGTGAGGCCCTGTGATGTAGTGAGTTTCCCCTGGGGGGTCAGGGAAGTCCTCCCTGAAAGGTGACCTCTGACTGGGACCCAGATGGCTAGCTGGGTGGCCTGCAGGTCCTGGGGAGGAATTGCCGGCAAAGACAACCCCCAGGGCCAGGGCTCTGAGGTCGGGGCCGAGCTGGACGTGTTGAGGCAGATGCAGGGAGGCTGTGTAGCTTAGGTTCGCGGCACCCGGGAGAGGGGCTGGCGACGACGATGCGTGGCCGGCTGGGGCCAGGTCGCGACAGGCTTCGTGAAAGGCAGGGGAGGACGAGAGTTTGTTCTTCGTCGGGGTTTGAAGGCATCTGCTTTATGGTTTTTAAAGACCACTGTTTCTGTTTTGTGGAAAGAAGATTGCAGAGAAGCAGGAGACCCATTGCGGGGCTCGCGCAATTGTCCGGGGGACAGAGAGTGGCCCTGGAACCACGAGGTACTGGGCACCAGGGTAGAAGTACAGTGGATCCTTGAACAACACGGCTTTGAACTGTGCAGGTTCACTCCCGTGTGGATTATTTTCAGAAGTAAATACTACAGTACTACATGATCTGCGGTTAGTTGAATCCGTGGATGTAGAATCACGGATGTGGAAGAATCTCGTAAACAGAGGGGTGGCTACAAATTATATGTGAATTTTCCGCTGCGTGGAGGGTGGGTGTCCCTAACCTAGGTACTGTCAACTGTAGATGGAGGCGGATTCGGTTTTAGAGTTGCCGAGAGAGAGGCAAACCTCCCTCCTCCATCCCCCACCCACTCCCCTTGCTGACTTCTGCAAGCAGTTCAACTGCACCAAAACTGTAACTTTGGGAATTTTACTGAAGATTTAAGGAGCCAGAGGGAAGGCCTCACTTTGGAGAAGCCAGGGGCATCTTTGGTAGGGCCCCCTTGGTCTCACTCCGCCCCCCTTGAAGGGTCTGTGGTGCCCACCCATGAGCCCTCCTCTCGATGCAAATCCTCTGGCACTTGCAATCCTATCCCCACTGCCAGCTGCCACAGCGGGAGCAAGCCCCTTTGCCTCAGTGCTGTTTGAAGGTCCTTGCAAACGTATTAAACCAGATGGAAATCCACCCACAGTCTGCATTAAATATTAGGTACATGGGAGCTGACTTGTGGCTGACTAGGTGATATGCCATTATGGTCGGTAAGCGTGTCATTAGACATTTATTTTTAATTTCTGGTTTTATTTTTCTGTAATCAGTTTCCTTTTCAGGCCTTGAACGTTCTGTGGGCCATTACCAAGCTCACGTCCAGGTGACCAGGCCTGTCTGGGTGGCCGGGCTCACGGGCAGTGTGGTGACCGCACGCGCACACAGAAGTACAGACTGCAGTGTCAGCAGGCTTCCGGGCCCCCGCCCATGGTGTAAACACACGTTTCCCCCCACACCTGTCACAACAGGACTTCCTGTGCCATCTACCTTCCTCTTACAGGTGTGTCTCCACTCCCTGGACTTTGGGCCTAGCAGGGTCAACTACAGAGCTTGAGGTAGTAGAAATTCCGGGCCCTGAATTTTCCGTGACCGACTACGGGTGACAGCGTGGCCTCCACTCAGAAGCCCCTGGGGCCAGAGACGGGAGCTGAGGGTGGAGCGCAGGCTGGGCAGAGAGAGGAACAGCTGAGAGAAAGGATTCAGGAACACCCCCCCCCCTCCCCGCCAAGTGCAGGAGTCTTGGGGCAAAGAGATGGAGACAAAGCCAGGAGGAGAGAAAGTGGAGGCGGCAGGACCACAGTGCAGGGCCGAGGCTGGGAAGCTGCTGGGAGGACAGGCCGGCTCCCGGTGGATTCCAGAAGGCTGCCTCATCTCCTCGGCTCCAGCAGGCACCGCAGTTTGTGTTTCAGCAGGCACACAGCTCACCTGGGCCCACCCTTCCCGGCATCATTCCCATGCCTGTCCTCCCTAGCTTCTTTGTCCAGCTCCTCTCGGAGATACAAGGGGTCCTCCCCACGTGTGGAGACTTTCAGACATGAAAATCACAGCAGACTTGGGGGCTGAACGTGTTAGCTCTGGAGCCAGACTGCCTCGGCTCAAACCCCAACTCTGTGCTCAGTCACCTGCGAGCGTTGCTCAAACTCGGCCTCTGTTCCCCAGTGCTGAATAGAAACATGGAGCCGGAGTTTGGGGTGAAGTAGAAGAGAGTAGCTCTTATTGCTTTGCCAGGCAAAGGGGGCCACAGCAGGCTAGTGCCTTCAGAACTGTGTCCACCCTGAAGGGGGTAGTGAGGAGACTTCTGGTGTTCAAGGAGCCGGGTGTGGTCAGCTCGTGGGCACATTCTTCTGACTGGTTGCTGGTGAGGTAATTGGAAGTCAGCCTTCCAAGGCATCGTCAGCCTTCTGGTTCCAGCCCATCTGGGGTCTGCGTGCCTGTGGGCGGCGTACAGTCACCTTCTTCCTGGGGGGTTTCAGTATCTGCAAAGCAGCTCAGGGGACATGGCTCAGAATATTATCTGTAGTCCTTGAGGAGGAACTAAAGGTCCATGACTTTGTTTAATGGCTAAAGTATTATTATTTTGTCTTGCTTGACTGTTTTCCTTTCTTTCTGCATTTTCTCACTTCTCTGATTAAATTTATTTTCTGACTAAAGTTTTTCTACAGACAAAAGGCAGGTGGAGGACATGACTTGGGGGGGGGTCTATTCTGAGAAAGCCTCGTAGGGTCCCTCTCGGTTACATGGGCCCTGGGCCTACTTCTTATCGGGCCTCAGTTTCCTCGGTTGTAAATGGGATAAATGGAACACGAATAGTTCCCACTTTACCAGCTTGTCGTGATGTCACCTGCAAAGTGCCCAGCGTATAAGGACTCCACAAGTGCTTCGTTATTGTTACTTTAAAGTATTGTCAAAAGAGGATCACAAAATTGTGGCATATATTAATGTTGACATTAACAAGTTATGATTTTAACTCAGAAAACACAATGGTATATAACTGTGCTATTCTCAGGTAATTACAAATTTGTTTTCCTTTAATTAATCCGTAGCACCTGAGAGGTAGTAGGGGCCCATCATGGGACACAGGTTAGAGGTGAACGAGAAGCATCTGTGTCCTTGACTATATAGTAAGCCTCATCTGGAAACAATGTCAGAAATCTAAATTTGAGATCCTTTGTGAATGTCTGTCTCCAGGCCAAATGCTTTTCCTTGTCCCTCTGTGACCCCCGTTTGCCACTCGCATTCATATCTTAAAATGACTACAGCAGATAAGTGTGGGAGTTGGATTAGACTCCACTTCCTAGCTCTCTGATTTCAAAATTAGATTAACAGGGTACAAAGAGGTATATTCTATTATATTCTATAATTGGGAGATATATATATATATATCTCAAGATGCAGACGTAGAGGGAGAAATGATGCAAGGCTAAAACTCATATGTCCTATAAACAACTGAATTCAGATCAGTCTTTGAGGAGGTGAAGGCCCACAGGTCCTGGCCACAAGAGAACTGTGGGAGGAAACACAAGCTCTCTCTACTGCACAGTTTTGTTATAACTCATCTTGTTTGTGTGTCTGGTAGAAGCTTTGTGTAAGACTAGCGAGGAGTGGATGGTTTTCAACCAAATGGCACTTCAGGGCTACAAACATGACTCTAAATTACAGCAGCCCACAAAGTAGGAGGCTGGGAGGGACGCAAAGTTAACCCCACCCCACGGTTTCGCCTGGAAACACCAGTGCATGAAGAGCTTTGCGACTGCTACCCAGGGAATGTTGCTTGCAGATCTTTAAAAACAGGTGCCTTGGCAGCTCTCTGGGCAGCTGAGATGAAAGCCTACCTAGACTGGAGCAGACTGGCTGACCTTTCAAAGGCCCTTTTATCCCTGAGCGCCTGCTTTTGACGTGGTGCTGAGTATTTTTCAACTTCCTATCAAGAAGAGTCAGTGAAAAATAAGGTCGGGTTCTACACTCATTCCCTCATGCATTTATAAAAGGGTTTATAAATAGATAAATATTATAGTCAGTCAATAAATAATAATTTAAACAAGATGAGAAATTTAAATTTGTTTTGCAAATCTTAGAGTTCAAAATTCCTATGAAGGAATACTTGAGGGGGGAAATGCCATTTTTTTAAAGATGGGAGACAAGTCATTGTTGATCCCTCCCATAGTAGGAACAAAACACATTTTTGTTGCGTGAATGAGCTATTAAGGAACACAGCTTTTCATGTCTTAATGTTTATTATTTTGGAGGAAATAAAGTCAGTGGATAATGATGACAACTTAAAAAAATAGCTGACATTTACTGAATGCACTTTATCTCAGTTACCTATTGTTGTGTTAAAAACCACTACAAAATGTAGTGGCTGAAAGGAATATTTTATTATTTCTTAGGATTCTGTGGGTTGATTGGGCTCAGCTGGGTGTACTGCTCCACAGTGTGTCTTTAGGGGCTGCAATGTCCAAGATGGCTTTCTGGAGCCTCGGCTGGGATGGCTGGAATGGAACAGCTAGGCAGTGGGCATTTGTCTTTCTCTCCAGGGGCGTCTCCCCAACAGGATCGCCTAAGTTCTTTATATGGTGGCTCAGGGCTCCAAGAGCAAATGTCTCAAGGGGACAAACCCCTGTGTGCAAGCACTAATTAAGACTCTGCTTCCATACCACTTACTAGTAACCCGTTGGACAAAGCAAGTTATCCAGCCAAGTCCAGAGTCAGTGTGGGAGGGCATTACACACAGGCTTAGTATTGGGAGGTGTGGTTCACTTAAGGCCGGCCACCCGTGTAAGTCAACCACACAACCCACTTGCCATACCTGTGTTGGACATTTTACATTAATTTATCCTCTTTAAAAATTAGAATACCCGGGCTTCCCTGGTGGCGCAGTGGTTGAGAGTCCGCCTGCCGACGCAGGGGACGCGGGTTCGTGCCCCGGTCCGGGAGGATCCCACGTGCCGCGGAGCGGCTGGGCCCGTGAGCCGTGGCCGCTGCGCCTGCGCGTCCGGAGCCTGTGCTCCGCAACGGGAGAGGCCACAACAGTGACAGGCCCGCGTACCACACACACACACACAAATTAGAATACCCTATAAAGTGGATACTACTAAGAATCTTCATTCTAAGATGAGAAAACAAAGGCACAGAGAGGTTATTGACTTCATTACCCAACGTTGCACTGGTGAGAAGTGACAGAGCTGGGGTCTGAATTCAAGCCATCTCAGCCCAGAGCCTGAACTCACAAGTCTTAAAGCAGAAGCACAAGAACAGGAAATTATTAACTTCCAAAAGTAAATAATATCTCAGAAATATTTAGGTAATATTAGATTTAGAAGTTTATACATTCAGTAGCATTTATGAGAATTTTGTCCTCCTTTTTCTAACAGAGGTCATATGCATCTTATCCCCTAAAAGAATTGTGAACCGGGAGAGGTTAAGAGCACCGGCTTGATGAATTCCATTGACCTGGGTTAGAAATTTTCTTCTCCTGACTCCCTGAGTCACTTGATGACTTAATTTCCTCAGCTATAAATTGGGAATGATAATCTCTAACTTGCAGAGTTGTGGTGAGGATTAAATGAGATAATAGAGTGAGCACAAAGTACCTAGAACGTTCTTGATGTGTAGAAGGTGTTCATGCCTATGTATAAGTATGCGTACTGGACAGAGCTAAGTGTGATGGGACATATGGGGGCAGATTTTAGGGGATTCATGCTCTCCTACATGAGCTCACTGGAGAGTAATTAGGGCGGTGACTCTAACCATAGCATAGGCTGTTATGCTCACCCACAGCTGGGAAGCATGGACCAAAACAGAGTGGGAGAAATTACAGGTCTGAACATCCCAGCCCAGAAACAAAAGAAGAATAGACACCACGCTCCCCAGAAGACTCATGGCATGGCTGGTATCCTCACAGAACTAGTCTAACTGATCCAGCCCAACTTGACCAGGCTCTATTATCTGCAAATTTAATCCAGTTCTAGGAATCTTTGGGGACACCCCCCAAATTTGGAGAGTCAGGTACTAGCTGAGTACAGATCAATGATCTAGTCCTGGTCACCTTCCAATACAGAAAACTACTTTGACTCTAGTGAAGATGTGGAAAAGGGGAGAAAGAAAAAACAATTCATCATGGGTAGCTTTCCAAGCCTTAGTTTCCATTGTCTGTTTATGCCCACAGCTGTCTGCAGGTTTTGAGGCAATTTACAGCTGGAAGAAACAGGACTCCACATTTCTTCCCTCGGGGTTTGAATGATGGCTTTTTCCATGGTATTATGGTCACAGTTCTTCACATGAGTTATGGCAGCTTTAAATTACAGCCACAATATTATGGGAAAAAGGATAAATCCCTCACTGCCTTCTTTTATCTCCAAAGCAGTTGGGAAATGGGGAGGAGGCCAGTTACCCAAAAGGAATAAAATGATGTTGGGGGATGTGTCTCTGTCAGAAGAGGCAGCTGGCAGCCGGCTTTGCTGAAATGCTCTCAAACGCTAACACGTCATTATACAAATCTCTCTTTCCCAGCTGCGAGAGGAAGGACAAAGTAAAAGAGGATAAGTGAGGAAGGTGAGACCGGGGCAAACCCTCTGAAAATCTGCTCATTCCATTTAGGTCACTGGCGGTAACCGCGCAAATACTGCTCTCCGAGCACTCAGGGATACTCTCTTCCCAAAGCAAGTTTTTGGTTTCTTAAAGGTAGTTTCCAATAATCCCTTCAATGTGTTTCTCACTGTCTTACGTGCCTGAGTAATCGCCGAGCGTGGTGCCTCACTACCATGGTATGATTTCCAGCCTATTAGCTAGTAAACTTGTGTGAGTTAATTTAACCTCATTAAGCTCAGTTTTGTCATCTGTGAAATGGACACCACAGCACATACATCGCTGTGTTATTGGGGTATAGCCAGAAGAAGTTGTTTGCACCTTCCTTTCTCTCACCTTCTTCCAGACTATTAACTCTGCATCCCACGTGCCCCTGAGATGGCTTTTCTCCTCTCCGTCGTCTTACTGACGCGTTATCTCTCTCCTGAACCGTGGCAGGATCCTCTAGCAGGTTCCCCTACCTTGGACAGTAGAGAGATCTCCAGAATGCACACTGACCGTCCTTTGCTTGTTCCTGTTGGCTGTACCGGTTAAGGTCCAGACTCCAGAGCAGAGCGCCCAAGTCCCTGAGGTCCGGCTCTGTGGATCCCCTACTCTGCCTCCTCCCTCACCTCATTCTCTGCACACAGGTTCCAACTTAGTGAGATGGTTGGCACGTAGCAGGGCCTTTGAGGGAGGAACAGAATCTATTTGTCAGATGGCAGGATTGAGAATCCAAAAGATTCTTGCAACTGTGTGGTCAAATGAGCACTGGCCAAAGCTGAAGTTTTGGGTTGTCGTTTTTGTACGGATTTGTGTCTGGACCACGTGTCATTGTCCTTCGAAGACCTTTAGCAGCCAAGGTTTCCTTCTGAACCTCCCTTGTATTCTTCCCCCAGCTTAAGAATGTGCCTGCCAATTATAATTTAAAAGAAAAAGCAAGCAGTGTTCCCTTGCTTTGATTAAAAACTTCCAAGGAATTCTAGTCCTGGGACGAGTGGGAGGTACTTTGAGGTGAGGGGAGCCAGTTCGGTGAGTGGCGGCTCCAATGTAGCAGTGTGGCGCGCTGGTGACACTTCCGGGGTCAAACAGCCCCCCTCCACATGTGCTCCTTCAGTGGCATTACCAGGGTTTTCAATCTCAGTATCTTAAGGAAGAAGGAAAATTATCTGAATGGAAGACTTCATGTGCTATGCAGCAAAAAGAATCAGAAGCTGAAGGGCAACTTTGAAAACCACACAAGAACAAGAGACTTCTGCTCAGCAATAAAAAGGAACAAGTTACTGATGTGTGCAAAACCACGGACGACTCTCAGAAGCATTAGGCTGAATGGGAGAAGCCAGGCACTGAAGGTTACATACAGCATGACTCCATTTATATGATGTTCTGGAAGAAGCAGAACTTCAGGGACAGAAATCGGATCAGTGGTTTCTGGGAAAGGAGGTGGGGGGAGGGGACTGGCTACGGAGGAACAGGAGGGAATTTGGGGAGTGATGGAGCTGTTCTGGGTCTGGACTGTGGTGTTATTCCAAGGCTGTGTCAAAACTCATCTAACTGTACACCTAAAAAGGGTGAATTTTACTGTATGCGAATTCTACCTCAGTAAGCCTCACTTACACATCTGCACACACTCAGGAAGATCCTGCTCCGCTGGCTAGAACCAGGGCTACGGGGGTGTCTAGGAAATGGCCACTGGGACGTCGCCTGCGTTACACATTAGGATTCTGTGGCAGATTTTGTTTGTAAAAAGAGTGGTGCTGCTAAAAACATTTGGAAACCACTGGATGAGATTAATGTCAGTGGGGGGCGGCCGAGGCTTCTTAAGAAAGCAATGCCCTGTTGTTTTCCCGATGTACCTTACTACAAGACAGAAACCAGAAAGGGGGGCAGAGAAGAGGCTATATATACTTAACTTTCTCCAAGAAACCCCCCAGAGTGTTTTCTTTCCCTGGAGTTGAGTCTCACTAAGAACTCTGTGCTTCTCTGCACTGAGGAGCAGAGGGCTGGAAGCCATCTGTCTTTGCCAGCCTGGACCAGCCAGTTGACAAGTGCCCCTCGGTGCAAGGCAGTGAGGCCTCTGTTCAGCCCAAAGCAGCACCCGATGGGCTTTCATCAGATGATGGGGACACAGCGGTAAAAGGACTTTGGAAAGTTTGTCGAGCCTGGGAAGCTGGCTGAACAAACCGTCCCCGAAGCTGTGGCTTGGCTCCAGGTACCAGACGGCTCTCGTGAGCTCACCTCCATAACTCCTCGGTGGGAAGGCCCCGGCGTGGGCTGGCGTCCCTCCTTACCTCAGTCCCCGCGTCTCGTTCTTGGCTTCCCCCGAAACTCCCAGTCCCATGACCCAGCCTGAAGGTGTTCGTGTTCGAGTAAAGTGTTAGGATTCGCTGAGACATTCTGGGACCAAGGGTGATCACCGGACGATGAAATTCCTTCCTCCCAGCCTCTCTACTTCACAGCACAGGTGCAGGCGGCTGGGTGCCCAGTGGTCCTTGAAGTCCAGACTTCCTGTGTCACCCACCCTCCCCTCCCCGGGACTCAGCCCCCCGCGGGGCTCAGGATGTGCCCTAATCTGACTTCATCTCCACCCTCCAAACCTTCCTAACAGCCTGGGGAAGTCACCAGCTGATGCATCTCCCATCAGCGGCCCCTCTTTCACGGCTCCTTCTCTTCCCAGATGCCATGCCAGTGACGGCTCCTCTTCCTTGGCCCCTCCAGGTGTAGGGCTGCTAACAGCTTCTCTCTAATGCCAGTTCCCACAAGCTTCACCCCTTTATTAGTTCCCTAGCCCTGACCACACCTATGTGAATCTTTTCATCACGTTCTCTTCAGCTAAACCCTTTCATGGTTTAATCTGATTTCTGTTAGGACTGTGGCCATTACAACTCCCTGTCCCAAATTCTATGATGACTTCTCAGTGGCCTTAGGATAAAACCCAAACCCCCTTGTGCCCTCCCTCCCTGACCCCTTCTCCTGCTACTCTCCTCTGGTCCGCTAGGTTCCATGCTAGTCAAACACTTTTCCCTTTGGGGCCCTTTGCATCTGCTGTTCTGGAATGTTCTTTCTCCATATGTTGATGCAGCTGCCTCGTTCTCATCATTATGGTGTTCATCAGATGTCCCCTCTTCAGAAAGGCTTTTCCAGGCCACTCTAGGTTACAGCCTTTCCCCCCTCGATGTCGGTCAGGTTGCCCTCCATTTTGTTTTTTGAAGAAAATAACTTATTCATTTTAAAACCAGGGAATTGATGTGAAAGTAGCGATATGAATACATGATCTAAAAACAAACAACACAGGAGGAAGGAGGTGCTCTGCTGAATTAGGCTGTTAAGTGCAGGGAGCGGTGCAGAGTCAGGTGATGACTCCATGTCCCATTACCCCATTTTACTTTTTTAGCTTTATTGCTATCTAAAATCATGTAACGTATATTTGCGGATGTGTCCGTTGCCTGCCTCTTCTCCATGCTAGTGTTAGCTCTGCCTTATCTACCGCTGCGTCGGTCAGGACTCCAGCGAGGAATCAGCGACGGCGCGCTCGAACTGAGTCACCACTGAGAGAGTTTCATAGAGGAACCATGTAGAAAGGTGGGGGTGACACGGGATAGCTCAATCCCCTGGGGCTTGTGGCACCAGGGTAAGGGGTAATGAGAGCGCTCGCCGGAACGTGGAGAAGGAAGGTAACTGAATGGAGAGGGCTGGGCTGCCTGACAGGAGCTGCAGCCCTTAGTTGCAAACACACAGCAACCTGGCAGCGAAGCGGGTTTGCTGGCCCTCCCCTCCTCCCAACCTCCTGTCAGTGGGAAGTTGGAGGGCGAAGGTGTTGAAGCCATGCATACGGGTCTGTTTCCTGGGTCACAGAGCAGAGTGGAAAGATCAGAGAGGGCCTCTGAAGGAGCAAAGACATGCAGCACAGCCAGTGGACTTGCTGGGTGCAAGACAGGGCTTGGTATCAGGCCTACCACATTTCACGGCCCCAGGGAGCTCCGTTTACCTTGTGCAATGTGGCAGCCCTGCCTGGCAGTAGCATCTCTGAGCAGGAGACACGGAATGCAGCCATGAATTCCCGTGGGTTTGGCTCCAGGTTCTGGGGACTGAATAGGGAATGTTTAATCCTTCCATCGCACAGAGCCATCAGGACAGGGAAAGGGTCAGTGCGTCTTGGGCTTCCTGAACACAATTACCAAGTTCTCAGCCATGGTCCTGTAAGATGGAGAGAGAGAATTCCTGTGAGTGGTAGACTCGGACGTTCCATGCCAAGGACATTTCTGAAGTTGGAGAACAATATCTATTTATGTGCAGCATGGAAACAGGAGCTTGTTTTGTATTGTGTTTGGAGGCAGAGAGGAATCAGGTAGCAAGCTGGCAACATTTCTGATTTTTCACAGGCTTGGTGGGGAATAGGAACAAAATCATCCGTCTACAGGATTAGTGGCCGAATGGGGACGAAGCCAAGTCATTACACACTGCTGCCATCAACTTTTAGCAAGGTGGGGAGCTACTGCTGTGACATGTGGGGGGCAGGTATATCTAAGTGGGTTTTCATCAGAAATCCCCCTCGAGTGCCTACTAGGTATGGGACGGGGCAAGAATTTGCAACAAAGTGAAGAAAGAGAGTTTGCCTTTAACAACAAACAGCGAGAGGAGCTGTAGGTACCTGGTTGAGACCCAATCACAAGAGGACATATTCCATCACTAAGGGTGGAGTGGGAGATGCTTGTCCAAAGGGTTTAAACATTAAGCTAGAGAATAATATGATGGAATGAAAACTGCTGCCGAAATAGATTTCCCCATTTCCTCAGTGTAGGACAGATCGAAAGAGGAGGTGACCTGGGATGGTTGCGAAAATAGAGAAGCAGGGGCAAACAGGGCAGGCTGCAGTTCACTCATCCTGCTTATGCCTGACGGTTGCACTGTTGTGTGAACACGAGTTGCAAGACAGCTGCGAGCTCTGTGCTGCTGCCTTTATCTGGTACTTTCAGTTTCCCAACACACCTTTCTGTTTGATCCGTCCTATACCACTTGTATGAAATAATGCATCATTGCTTTCGGTCGCTTTGCATTAGCTTTGTGACAAAAGGAAGCCAATCGCAGAAGCGTGTTGATTTCGGGTGGGAATTCTGCACCGCCCTGCAGCAGGCTTGTTGACTGATGACGCACTGATCCACCAGGGAAAGAATAAAGGAAGTACACGTCCTCTGGGGACAGTAACTTCAAACTCATAACGCTGAAACTTGTTCTTTCTTGCCATTAGCCACCCTGAGGCATCAGCTGATAATAGATGGAGAAATTGCCCTCTATATGAAATTGGCATTTGGTCAGGTGGCTCCTTATTCACTCAGTACCGATGGAGCCCTGAGCACGTGCTGGGCATGGAAGATACGCATAAGACGTGGCCGAAGCCCCCCAAGGAGCTCACAGTCTAGTGTGGGGGGGGATGTGGGGGCCTGAGCAATGCTGTGATGGTGAGACTCACAGGGTGTTGTGGGACCTAATGGGAGAGGCTGCTGCTGGAGGCGGGGGCTGGGGCTGGTCAGGGTGTCTTCCAGGCCCACCCTCCACCCTGCTCTGTGCCCTGGGGCTGGCTCGTAGGGACTGTATCAGTAGGCCCCCACGCCTGCTGTGTCCGGTTGGATTCGGCCAGTGAAGAGCCAAAGCGAAAGATGGGCGGAAAGGAGGAAAGCCTGGGGTGCCAGTTCTCTCTGGGATTTCTCCTCTCAGGATCATTGCAGACTGGCTGCATCTGCTCCTGAAAGATGCAGCTCCTGACAGGTAGCCCTTGCCACACAACTCTTCCCTTGGGGTTCTAGAAACCATCTCTTCCCTGGTCCTTTCTAGCCTCTGGGATGGTAACAGTACTACTAGCCATTGGGTACTGCACCATCAATTTCTGGTTTCCTTAAACCCTCTTCACACCTTTATAACTAGTGCCTTTACTAATTCTCCCTAAGTGATAACGTGCCCTCTCCTTGCAGCTAGGTCCTGACAGTTAGGGAGGGTTTCCAGAAAGAGGTGATGCCTGAGTTCAGTGGCAATGGTGAGCAGAATCGTTTGGGAGAAAAGAGAGAAAAGGTCCAATCAGAAGCAACAGGCAGCCAGTGCAAAGACGTGGAGGGAAGTGAGATCACAGTGTTCCAGAAGCCAGGGAATGATCGCTGCACTCTTTTCACTTCATGCTGACATCCACTTGGACACCAGGTCCTGGACTTTCTACTTCCTCACCATCTCTCCAACCTGCCCACTTCTCTCCATCTCCACCAACTCCATTACTATACCAGCTTTGGCATCATTCTCATATCCCTGCTAACAACCCTCCTCACAGCCTTCAGGAGAAATGCAAACCCCTGGGCAGGGACCCCGGCCCCTCCTCGAGGGTCTGGTCCCTGCCTACTTGTCACCCGCCCCAGCCAGACTGAACCTGCTGCCTCGGCCCCCAGAGCGGAGCACACTCTGCCTTCACTACTCCACCTCCCCCCGATTTGTTCTCTAGACTCACCCTCCTCATCCCAAGGGAAGCCTCTGGCTTTACCCACCTGCCCTCAGGGACGAGCTCTCCTCCCTGTGGGGTTAGGTATCATTGCCGTGTCCTTGGCTCCCATAGTACTGCATGCTTTTCTGTATTTTCGTCCTACTCACAGAATGCACAATGTTCCTTTTGCTCTTCTGTCCCAAGCTGTAGGCATCTAGAGATCAGGGACTGGGTCGTCTTCTTTATACTCTGGCACGTTACACAGAGCAGGGCCTGTAGTAGGTGCTCAGTTAATGTTTGTTGACTAATGAAGAATGACAGTTAGTTAATTCACTAGGAATGGAAAGTGGTGAGCAAGGGAGAGAAAAGAGAAGGTAAATGAGGTGAGGATGGAGGCCAGCCAGAGCCACATGAGAACAGGCCTGACAGGCCAGGTTGGAGAATATGGGCTTTATCCTGAGGGCAATTGAGTGCCATGCAGGGTCTTAAACAGGAGTGAGGACCAGACCGGATGGGCATCTCTGGCAGCACCCATGAGTGAGACAGTCATGGAAGAGTGAGATGGCAACAACGGGGACAGGAGGCATGCGGTCTTTGCCGAGGCGGGGCGGGGTGGATGGAAGACGGACCCCCAATGGAAGAGCCTTTGAGTCCACGGGAGTGAGTAGCTGTGCCTTAATTTCACATGCAGAGGCAGAGAGGTAGGTGAAGTTCTGGCCAGGGTCTTGACCGTCCATTCACAAAACACAGAGCTTCTCGCCGCTTGTAAAACCTCAGCCCACAGAATAGGAGAAGCCTACAAACTTGGCTTGGGGCATAGGAGTTAAGTGCACAGGCTTTGGAATCAGGCTGAGTATGAAGCTTCACAAGGGCAGGGACTTTGGTTTGCTCATTGCTGTTTCCTAGTGTCCAGGACAGTGCCTGGCACACAGCAGATGCTCAAGAAATATTTGTGCAATGAATGAAATCCCATTTATTAACCGTATGAGTTTGGCTTTAATTTTGTCCCAGTATGCCTGGGTTACTTTTTCTGTAAAATGAGAAATAATTGTAGTAATTAACACAGAGGGCTGGTGTGGTGATTACATAAGAGTAATTCACATAAGCGGACTCCTCAGACTATAGCAAACTCTCAATGAATAGCACAAAAGTAAAAACCTGGCCAATTCCAGAAGGGGAATTTCCCTCTAGCATCACATTTCTTTGCCCTTAACTTTCAAAACTCAGATGGGCACCTTATCCATCAGGCACGGTTCCTACAAAAAGATTTTATTTCTTTTAAAATCAGAGGGAAAAGTAATAAAATAATAATGAATATGTAATAATAAATCCAGCCTGGATTAAATTAATTTTTATATCAATGCAATTGTAAAGTATAGTTTTAAGTCTTTTCTTTAAGGTGGAAGAAGGCCCCAGGAAGGCAAAAATGCCTAATGGCCAGGAAAGTCATCTGTTCCTATTTCTCTCATCATCCTACTCTTACTAATCTGGTGGATAATTTGCTTCAAAACTTGACTATTGAAGCAGCTACTATAAGGCAGATACAGTGCTATGCAGAGTGAAATCTAAAGAAGAGGGAGAGAGGCTCTTTGAACTCAGGCCTGGGTGATGGAGAGGCATAGGAGGAGAAGGATAAAAAGATGGGATAACCCAGAGAGAAGTACTGTTTCCTCAAAAAGCTGATGATGTGGATGAGTGGGAAGTTCCTAACACATGATCCGAGCATGCTGAACTCTGTGTGTCTGGAGGAAGGTGACACAGCATTGTGGCACCATATCCAGTTTCCAAGGCAGGAGCCAGAAGCTTAAAAAAAATTTAAGTATATAGTTGATAAGACACAGCAGTAGAGGTATAACTTTCCCTCTTGATACATTTGTAATGTATCATGTCAGAATTGATCTTGATTTTGCTGAGACACCTAACGTATAAGCTCGAAAGAAAAACAGTAATAATGTGTAAAATGTAAAGACATCAATGACTATCCAGATAAAATTTCAACCACTTGGGCAAACAGGAAAATAGAAGGAAATGATCAGAATAATACAGTAAGTGTTCCGTCATCTCCAGGATGGAGTGCTATGGAAACCTAGGTATAGTTTATCGCTAGGGGTTGGAATTGTGAGTTATTTTATCTTTGTTTTGCTAGTCTCTCTATTTTCTTCTGTTTTCACAATGAGCACCTGCAAATTTTGTCTCTAAAAATCAATACAATTTTCCAAACTCAACTATACAAACGATTCTGTCTCACATTGAGGAATTTCTTTCAAGAGAAGAATTAGAGGTACACCATGAGGTTGTTTACAGAACTGAAAAATTGAAATAAGCCAAATATTCATCAGTATAGGATTGATTACATACATTTTAGTTTACCCTCACATGGTCATTAAAAATTATTTAGATCTATGTCCATTGCTGTGGAAGACATTCACAATATATTGTTGAATATAATGTGTAAAAATGTCTGAAAAGAGTACGTGTGACATCATTTCTTTTTAAAACATTTAAAATGCTCTTTTAATTTTTTTTTTGGGGGGGGGGCCACGCCTGTGCAGCCTGTGGAATCTTAGTTCCCAGACCAGGGATCGAACCCGCGCCCCCCTGCAGTAGAAGCTTGGGGTCTTACCCACTGGACCGCCAGGAAAGTTCCTCTTTTTTTCTAGTCTTTTTAAACTTTATCCTTTTATTCTTTATTCTTTTCTAACTAGAAAAAAAAACTAAACAAACTATTTCTACTTTTAAAATTAGAGTAAAAGAAGATTGTCAGTTTTTTTTTTTTTTTTTTTTTTTTGTGATACGCGGGCCTCTCACTGTTGTGGCCTCTCCCGTTGCGGGGCACAGGCTCCAGACGCGCAGGCTCAGCGGCCATGGCTCACGGGCCCAGCCGCTCCGCGGCATGTGGGATCTTCCCAGACCAGGGCACGAACCCGTATCCCCTGCATCGGCAGGCGGATTCTCAACCACTGCGCCACCAGGGAAGCCCAGATTGTCAGTTTTAAGAAACATTTCCCCTGAACAACATTTCTCTATTGAAATTCAATGTAATTTTGAAAGAACACCCCGAAAGTGCCATTGCCACAGATGTGCCATCTCCAAGGTTTACCAGATCATTTCCCCATCAAACCTGCTTCCCCTCCCAGCTTCACTTATTGTAACCATTCTACGCGGGCCTCTCACTGCTGTGGCCTCTCCCGCTGCGGAGTACAGGCTCCGGACGCGCAGGCTCAGCGGCCATGGTTCACGGGCCCAGCTGCTCCGCGGCACGTGGGATCTTCCCAGACCGGGGCTCGAACCCGCGTCCCCTGCATCAGCAGGCGGACTCTCAACCACTGCGCCACCAGGGAAGTCCTGTAACCATTCTTGAGCTCAGAAATTCAGGCACTTGTTTCCCAGACCAGTGAGGTGCAACGGCTGTAACAACCTCATGGCAAAAATGAGGGTGTGTTTAGGATGGGCTGAAGGGAAAGGTGTGCTGGGTAGGAGGAAGGGCTTATGGACCAAGGCTAGGAGTTGAGAATGTGCACATCGTCTTCGGAAAATAGTGGTGAGAACTTAGTGGATGAGTGAGGCGTTAGGGAGGGAATGGTGGGAAGTAAGATAAAGTGGGCCAGATAGGAGGGTCTTGTATATCAGACCGAGGGGTCTTCAGTTTATCTAGGTGATGGGGCCATTGAGTTTTTGAGTAGCAAAAAGACAAGAGGTAATTGGAATTTTAGAAAGACTCTTCTGAGGGCTGAAAGCAGAAAGATCAGTTTTGTTCCTGTTCATATTCTGGGATGAGAAGCCTCTGTATTAAGACAGAAGCTGAGAGAGGAAAGAGTGACAAATGAGAGACTTTCTGTACTAGTCAGCGTTCTCCAGAGGAACAGAACCAGTAGGAGAGAGAGAGAGAGAGAGAGGTGATAGACTTATTATAAAGAATTGGCTCATGTGGTTATGGAGGCTGAGAAGCCCCAAGATCGGCAAGCTGGAGACCCAGGAGAGCAAATGGAGTAAGTTCCAGCCTGAAGGCCGGTAGGAATCAAGACCCAGAAAGAGCTGATGTCTCAGCTCAAGTCCAAAGGCAGGAAAAGACCAATGTCCCAGCTCAGAGACACTCAGGCAGGAGGAATTCCCTCTTACTCCCTTGAGGGTTGGCCTTTCATTTCTGTTCAGACCTTCCAAGGATGGAACGCAGCCCATCACAATTGGGCAGGGCGATCTGCTTTACTCACTCCACCCACCCATTCAAATGTTAATCTCATCTAGAAACAACCTGACAGGCATCTTAGGATAATGTCTGGGCATCCTGTGGTTCAACCAAGTTGACACATAAAAATTAACCATCAACGCTTTACAAGGGAAAAGCAATTTACTCTTTGCCTTTAGGGTGTCCGCCTGCTAGGAGGACTGCCCTCAGGCTTGTCCCACCTCTGGGGAGACACACCCTCTGACCCCTTTCAAACATAAGCCAGACACTCTTGCTTCCCATAAGGGCAATGGCTGTGAAGTCAACCCCTGAGCCACTTGTCAGGTCTCAACAGTGGTGGCCATTGCCCATAACCACAGGTACATGTGTCCGGACACCTCAGAACATCCCAGTGAGCAGGCATTGTTGATGTGTTCTCCTTCTACCCAATCTAAAGATAAGGAAGACTGATGCCAGAAACATTTAAATGACTTGCTAAAAGTCTCCCAGCTATTAAATTGTAAAGCCAGGACCAGGGAGGGGAATAATCTCTTGAGCACCTACAATGGATTAGGCAATAGGCCAGCTACTCACTATGCTTTATTATGGTTAATCTTCACAGTAAACCCGTATGCTATTATTATCCCCATTTTACAGATGAAAAAACTGAGGCTTATAGAAATTAGGAATCTCACCCAAAGTAGGCAGGGAGATTTAGGATTGGGGCTCATGTCTGTCTGATTCTAAAGCCGTGTGCTGTGATTCACTGGTATATGACAAGTCACACGAGAACAGAGGAGAAAGTTAAAGATGACCAGGGGCAATAAGCCAACCCAGTCCAAGTGATGGGAGTAAAGGAGCCAAGAAGTTCTGATTCACTCTTCAGTGCCTAAAAGGGTAAGCCCCGTTCTCCCACTGCTCAGCCCCGCAGTTTAGCCCAGACCTGTCTCCCAGCAGGTTTCCTCTTCCATCCCCCACACAGGCCTGTGTTCAAATCCTCAGTGCTGCTCAGAACCACAGAAGGGCTGGACTTTCTTGCTCACACCAGAGGGGAACTCAGTTGGGATTTCTGCTTTCAAAGGAACTGAAAGCAGAAATCCCAACTGTCAGAGATGCTTACATTTTGTACGATTCCTATCCCCTTAAAAACCAAGCAGCCCTAACTCACCGGCTGTCTGACTAATTAGCAGAATATTCTTTGGACACACAGAGCTCAGAAGCCTCCAACAAAAAAAGTGAGATCAGCTCTTTGGAATGGCTTTTTTTCTCTCATACAGGACAAAAGGTCTGAAAGGAATGCTTTGTGGCCGAATTTCACCAGAGTCCTAAATATAATTTCTTCAAGGTGGAGAGATGAGTGGATGAAGAAAAACAAAAGAACTAGAAACTCCCTTGGGAATTTTGTTCATCTTTTCTGCTGGTTTCTCTCCTGTGCTGCAGGGGAGGGACGAGAAACGAAAAATCAATAGGTTTTGTTGGGACCGTATTGTTCGGGTTTACATTGAAATTAGACATCTGTTCCATCCCTCACTTGCATTTATCTAGTTTCCTGAAGGTTCCATTTATAATCCTAGGATCTAGCTACCCCCAAATTTGAAAATTACAAACAAAAATCTCTGCTAACATTTGTATGACATAATAAATGAATCAGACCAACCATAATGAAAGGTATTCTGTCCCAGTATACGAGGCTTTCCTATACCCTATACACCCAGGTCATGTGTACATTACCTACATTGGTCTATACTTTTCCCAAAAAGGTGAACAGAAGGTTCTCTATGATCCCCACAAGAAGCAATATTTTATTTTCCTGAATCGTACCTCTGAACTGGCACGTCCACACAGGCAAGAAGAGAAGGTCTCTCAGTGAGACTAGGGGACAGAGAATTGTGTGCCTTAAGAGGAGGTTAAGTGCATATTCCTCTCTCTCCAGCTGATTTGCCTGGTCCCTACGTGTGGGCCCCATATGAGAGGCCCCAAACAGTCCAGTTTATGGTAGGCCTCCAATGGATAGGTTAGAGTCAGAGCCCGAGAGAGAGGTCAGGGAGATCGCTAGGATGGCAGCAGAGAAAGAAAAGTCAAATGCGGAGGAACACCTAAACCCCGAGAACAGGCTGCTTCTGCAGTCCCCATGATAACGCTGACTTGGATCTGATTTTGCCACCGAGTTCCAGTAGGGCGGGAACAAAGCCCAAAGCGGTGTCAGGTGGCTGTAGTGGGAGAGGAGGCCGCAGCCTGCTGGCAGCTAATGAACTGGCCGGAGTGGAAGGAGAGAGGGTTCAAAGAAAGCAGAGAGTGGCGCCCACCACGTCCTGCTAAGGCCTGATACGCCTGGGAGACAATGGGTGAAGTTGCAATAATTACCAGCAGCCCTCGGGCCCTGGGCGGTGGGTGGCACTGACCTATGACACAGCCCCTCAGTCCTGGCAGGCTTCGAGAGGGCAGAAACAACACTTGCCTTTCCACGGGGATTCCCATAGTTAAGATGGCTGTCTCAGCTGCTATTTTGGAAACGGTCTGTCACAGCTAAACCGTGAGTGCTTCTTTATGATGCTCCTCTGTAGTTGACACTCTACGGTGTAAAAGACACTTTTCTGTTCTTTGCCTCGAGAAGTCACCCATCTAGATATTACTCCATGGTAATGATTATAAAGCAGAATATACATATTTAATGTAGAGGTAAGCAAGAAGCCAGGGTCACTAATCTTAATTTTGAAGAGTACCACGCTTGCTGCAAAAACCGTGCAGCAGTTTACAGAATGCTTAGTGCTAGGGCGGCTCCAGAATTTCCAAACAGAAGGAGCCCAGGGGGCCAGTATGTTTGGAGATGGAGGGGGGTCTGGAAGCCGCATGTGCGTAGCTCCTTTCACAGTACTGAGCAAGCCTCAGTTGTCCGAATCAAAGAGTGAATGGGGACTTCAGTCCTAACTACGATCCCCATCCCCCCAGCCGTCCGGCTCAGCTCAATCCTTCATCCCATCAGTATCCCCAGTCTTCTCCCACTCCTGGCAAGGAAAGTCTTGTTCGGTTTTAGCATTTTACTCTCAAATCAACTTTGCTGACTTTCAATGTTTACTTCAACCTCCAATTTAAATAGCGATACGAGTCAGCCTTAGCTCCTCTCTTTTTTTTTTTTTTGCTAGTTATGAGATATTAATTTTTTTAAGGTTTATTTATTTATTTTAACATCTTTATTGGAGTATAACTGCTTTACAATGGTGTATTACTTTCTGCTTTACAACAAAGTGAATCAGTTATACATATACATATGTTCCCATATACAGTGGAATATTACTCAGCCATAAAAATAAACGAAACTGAGTTATTTGTAATGAGGTGGATAGACCTAGAGTCTGTCATACAGGGTGAAGTAAGTCAGAAAGAGAAAAACAAATACCGTATGCTAACACATATATATGGAATCTAAAAAAAAAAAAATGTCATGAAGAGACTAGGGGTAGGACGGGAATACAACACAGACCTACTAGAGCATGGACTTGAGGACAGGGGGAGGGGGAAGGGTAAGCTGGGACAAAGTGAGAGAGTGGCATGGACATGTATACACTACCAAACGTAGGGTGGATAGCTAGTGGAAGCGGCCGCATAGCACAGGGAGATCAGCTCGGTGCTTTGTGATGCAAGAGGGAAGCTCCTCTCTTTTGAACCCACCCTCTCCTTTCCATCCCCTGCACTCACAGCTTAACATCAGGTCCCCCTCAGCTCTCTCCTAGACTATAGTAAAATCCTCCTACCTTCCTCCCATTCCTCCCATCAGTCCCTGAAGCCTCAAGGGACTCTCTTAAGGTCTATCTGAGCCAGTTACTCCCTTCGGGAACAGTCCTCTGCAGTATCCAGTCTGAATTTCCTAGCATGACATCTCCAGGCTTTTATGATTTGACCCCTACCTACCATTCTTAGAAAAATGAGAATAGTTCTTCCCATTTTTGCGGAAGTTAACAATGTAATGAAGGCCTTTGTAAAGGACCTCCAGGATTAGGGCCTGCTGAACACTCTTCAGCATTTTGCAGCTGCCCAGACTACTTCCATTTCCAGGGAGCAATCTCAGCCCAAGAAAAAATGAACTCCCTTAAGATCTTCCCAGGGTCAGTCCTACAAGGGGCTGTGGCTTCAAATCAGGGCAGGTCACATAGACATTCCTTTCCCAGGTAAAATACCTTTACCCTGGCAGCATTTGCATTTTAACATTGGAGAAAATACAACCCATGAAAGAGGAATAGAAATACTGGGGAGCTTCCCTCTCTTGGTAACGGTCAGGCCACTGAAGGAGACCGCCTACGTGTGCAGTTTTCCTTTGCAGGTGACTTTTCCCTGAGATGAGTGAGTGCTTTTTTGAACCCTAACCAAAGAGTTCTTTGGAAGAGCAGCCTCAGTGCCCCCGGGGACGGAGAAGCTGAGGCTGCAGGGTGGATCCTGGTCCCAGGAGCACATTTCTTCCGAAAGATCACACTGGGGGGCCTTCTACCAGGAACACTGCTGTACCTTCTCCTGGCACCACCCACGCTCAGCCAGCTGTCTTACTTTCTCAGAAGCTAGAGAACAATCTGGAAGGGCCAATTTTGTGAGTTTTCTCCAACTTCGCAGATGAATTCAACAAAACCTTTAGCAGAGTACAAGAAATTCTGACCCACCTCCCGTCTTTTTTAGGGAAGCTCAAAAAACAAATCAAACGTAAAGTAATGGCATTCTTACCATTCACCTTCTGGACATCGTTACTGGCCTTGCATAGCTTATGTTCAGTTTTTGGTATGAGCTGCTGCTTCCAAAGGGAAGCCCTCACCCCAGGGGACTGCTCTTAAGTAATATTCAAAACCACCATCCCTAGAGAAGCCAATAGGATTTATTTTCTAGAAGACCCAGTTTCTGAAATGAGAGGCCTGTGTAGCCCATCATAACTCCTCCTGTAGGCTTTGCTCCCTTCATCCTTCCCTAATGCATCAATTAAAACCATGTCAAAAAATAAAAGCAGAAAATCCCATTCAGTTTGGCAATAATAATAAAAAATGTATTTTTCATGTGTCTGAAATCCAGTAGTAATTGGTGTTGCAGGTCAGGTTTGATCCAGCTGCTAAGACAGTGCCACTGAAGTCATCACTCTTGCCTTCTCACAACATGGGCCCCACATGACAACGAGCTGCAGCCCACCTGGTTCCATACCCTCCACCCCAGGGATACAGCCAAGGTGAGGGATGGGTGCACAGCCTCAGTTACTCTAATAACTTGGCATAAACATAAACCATCCCAGTCTGTTCCAGACCATCCCCCTTTGGTCCCTTCCAGTTAGCTGCCTCGCTTCCAGCTCCAGCCCTTAACAAAGGGAAACACTGGTAATGAACATGATATCTGCTTTTCCACTGAGGGCTCCTCCAGCAAGTCACCTCTTTGCATTTCTCTCTAGGCAGCCCATGCAGAGACGAGCTCTGACCAGGATAGGATGAGAATAAGCCCCTTAAAGTA
The DNA here is from genome assembly GCF_026419965.1 of Kogia breviceps. Lineage (NCBI taxonomy): Eukaryota > Metazoa > Chordata > Mammalia > Artiodactyla > Physeteridae > Kogia > Kogia breviceps. The sequence continues at coordinate 5,182,598 of NC_081314.1, forward strand.
GGACAAAGACCTGTTTTCCTGTTCAAGTTCCCCAGATGCTCATGTGGACTCCCTTCCTTCTTTGTAGGCATCTGGATCCATGAGCCTCTTCACGTCCCCATGGGGCAACTGCCCCCCCCCCGCGTGGTGTGCCCTAGTCTGGGCACCATCTCACCCCACTTCCCTCGTAGGCCACATCAGAGCTCAGCCTGACAGGCCCACAACTAGGGCTTCCTCTGACGCTCAGTAACAGCTCAGCCAACGCTGGGAACAGCGCCCGTGCTTGTGCTCCTTCTGAGAGCTGCATGACCGATCTGTCAATCAAGGTGCAGGTGCTCTGTGTACCTGCCCGAAAATCCGCCCGTCCTCCCAGCTCTGTCGCTGGAAAATCTCAGTCGGCACCCGTGAGTCCTTTCCTACTGGAGCCCCGTGTCCACTCCTTGACATTTTTTAAAATTTATTTTATTTATTTTTTTGGGGGACTGCGTTGGGTCTTCGTTGCTGCACACGGGCTTTCTCTAGTTGTGGTGAGCAGGGGCTACTCTTCGTTGCGGTGCGCGGGCTTCTTATTGCGGTGGCTTCTCTTGTTGCGGAGCACGGGCTCTAGGTGCTCAGGCTTCAGTAGTTGTGGCACGTGGGCTCAGTAGTTGTGGCTCGCAGGCTCTAGGGCACAGCCTCAGTAGATGTGGCGCACAGGCTTAGTTGCTCTGCGGCATGTGGGATCTTCCCGGACCAGGGCTTGAACCTGTGTTCATTGGCAGGCGGATGCTTAACCACTGCGCCACCAGGGAAGCCCCACTCCTTGACTTTGAAGCATATGCAGCCTCCCCAGGCACAGTGGTACCCCAGGATTCTGGCCCATGAAGTTCCCTAAACCAGACTCCTGTCTATTCTAATCTTAGAACCACTCCGCTTAGATTGACCTCTAGCTCCGTTCAGTATATCCTGCTTTCCTTCCAGCCCTCTTCATTTGCTTTTCCTCCTAAAAGCCAGAATATTTCATTAAAATTTCACACTCTACTGTCTTCTCCTATATTCCCATCCCGAAATTGCTGAAGAAAAATATTTCGCCCCCCCTTTTAATGTTTAACGTACAAGGAGTATTCTTTCCTCTGATCTTTAACATATTTGAAAATCTGGCTTTGTATCTTCCACTGCATCTCACTGCTCTGTGGCGCCCAGCGCTGCGGAGTCTAGGGCTGGCTCGTGATCTGCTCCCCGTGGTTTCACTTTGCACAGAAGATGTTCGAGACTTTAGAAGGGCCTAAAAAATAATTTTCCTTCCTTTGCATTGAGTCCCTGGGTAACCTTTGTACACACCGGTGTTATTATAGGTGAGCATCAATGCAGGGATTTTCCGAAGGAGATATTTGGATAAAAACAAATATAGTGAGAAAAGGGAGTTCCCTGGTGGTCCAGTGGTTAGGACTTCGAGCTTTCACTGCTGAGGGCGCAGGTTCAATCCCTGGTCAGGAAACTAAGATCCCACAAGTCACACAGCGAGGCCAAAAATAAATAAAATAAAATAAGGAAAAATGAGATAAAATATTGCAAGCGGCCTCTTATTTTAAAAAAAGAAAGAAAAGGAAAGGGAACCCTTGTACACTGTTAATGGGAATGTAAACTGGTGCAGCCACTGTGGAAAACAGTATGGAATTTTCTCAAAAAACTAAAAATAGACCCAGCAATTCCACTCCTGGTATATATCCCCAAAAACCGAAGACACTGATTCAACTGATACATGCACATGCACCCCAATGTTCATAGCAGCATTATTTACAATTGCCAAGACATGGAAACAGCCTAAGTGTCCATCAATAGGTGAATGGATAACGAAGATGTGATGTGTATATATATATATATATATATATATATATATATATATATATATGGTGAAATAATACTCAGCCATAAAAAAGAATGAAATTTTGCCATTTTCAGCAACATGGATGGACTTGGAGGGCATTATGCTATGTGAAATAAGTCAGATAGAGAAAGACAAATACTGTGTGGGATCGTCTATATGTGGAATCTAAAAAATACAAGAAACTAATGAATATGACACAAAAGAAGCAGACTCACAGATCTAGAGAACAAACTTGTGGTTACCAGTGGTGGGGGGAACATAGGGGCGGGGGAGTGGGAGGTAGAAACTATTGGGTGTAAGGTAGACTCAGGACGGATGGAAAAACATGGGGAGTATAGCCAATATTTTGTAATAACTGTAAATGGAAAGTAACCTTTAAAAATTGTATAAGAATAAAAAATTTTAAAAAGACACACACAGTGGGCACTACCCTTTCTGAAGCTCCAGTCCTGGAAGTGGCTCTTGCAGTAGAACTCTAGGCTGGGGAAGAGACTCTTAGCACAATGTAATTCAGGAGACAGGCTAGCAGGAAGGCATGGTGGTAACATCAGGACTGAGGGCTTGAGGTGGGCGAGGAAAGAGAGTTGGCGTGAGGGAGGGAGTCTGTGGAAGATGCAGCCTGCCCACCACGGGTGGTCATGAATGTGCCTGAGGCCGTGACCATGGCCGGGGTCAGAGTCAGCTGACTCGAGCAGTGCCACCACTCCTGAACCTTCTCCCCCTGGTGCTCTCTGGGTGGACTGGAAACATCCTTGAACCTGAAGTGAACAACTGTTTGACCCTCCTCTGAGACCCACCTCCCTTCTTTAAGAATGGCCAGGATGTAAAAATCAAGGCAGAAAAGTTTTACTAGCCTTGAAAAGAGTCAAAAAAGTCTGCCAGCCAGAAATGATGTGCAGTTATCCCTCAGCCTGTTTGTCAGTCAGCATTTACACAGCTCTCCATATTCACAGCGTGGGGAGCTGATGGCAGGCAGCAGTTAGCAGTCGGAACAGAGAACAAGACTAGGGTCATGGGTCCTGTTTTCAATTCTTCTTAAGATCCTGATTCATAAGCCTGAATGAATCAGCCCCGAGCCCATTGCCTACAGGTCGAGGCCTCCTGCACAGCTGCAGGGCCGAACCCAAAACTTGACATCAGCTCCTCCTGGCCTATCAGGCCTGAGTCTGCAGCTCTCTCCTCACGGCAACGATTTCTCCTTTCCTCTCATGAGTCCTGGCAGACACAACAAACAAATCAAAACCTAAACAAATGAGGATGCCAAAGCTTACTTGACCATTCAAAGATCAATGCAATTATAAACATCTCTGTACTTTCGACTGACTGCTTCATTATTAATATGAAGGTAAAACTCGCTCTGAGCTGTCAATGTGGTTAAGTGTTCTGTAATGGCATTTACTGATATGGCCCTGATATTGAACACTTGGGAACAGATATAATAAATAAAGCATGTTACAAGTATGCTTACTTAGGTTTGATTACTTTCAAGTCGGACAAGCATGGGTTTGAGCACTGCTTTGCCACTTGTTTGAGACATTTAAATTCTCTGAGCCTCAGCTTCTGCATCAGAAAAACAAGGATATTACATCAACACCTAGGATTGTTGCAAAGATTAAATGAAATAAGATTTGAAAAAGGCCTAACAGAACATTTGAAAATGTAACACTTGAAAATATAACATTTGAAAATATAAATAGTAGCTATTATTTATGCTGTGTTAAATAAAAGTTGCAGCATGATGTAATCAGAAGATCCAGATAAACAGAGGGAGTCTTAAAAATTTTTTTTCTTCCTTTTTGCAGTCAACAATGTTCATTGGGTACCTACGTTGTACCAGCCACCATTCTAGAAGCAGGAAATACAGTAAAGAACAAGACAGGTAAGGTCCCGGTGCTCCTGGAGGTTACCTGAGAACGGCAGGGAGACAACAGAAAAATAAATAATTAATAAAGAAGATAATTTCAGATATTAAACAGGGGGATACAATAAATAGACAGCAATTGGTGGGTTATCAGGGACTAATTAGGGAATAAAGATCATAACTGAGGAAGAAGGAAGAGCCACAGGAATGTGGGGCGGGGGGGGGGGGAGATAGAGGAAATGTCAAGTACCTAGGCTTGAAGTGGGATCAAGCCTGGCCTGGTTGGAGAGAATGGAGACACTTTTCTTAGAGTGTAAGGAGGGAGAAGGAGAATGGTGTGAGATGAGGTTGGAGAGCTAGGCAGGACTTTTGAATTCCTAGCTCAGCTCTGCCACCAGCAAGCTGTTATGCCTTCGATAGAGAGCTTGAGCTCTTGGAGCGTCAGTTTTGCCATCTGTAAATTGGGGGGAAGTGGTAGACCTTGATACTGTTAAGGTCCTTTCAACTCTATGATTTGCACAGTATATAGATTGAATGCTGTGTTACTCTTTCTACGGTGACAGCACTGGGGTCAGTTATAACTCTTGCAAACTGCCTGGTTTTGTGTGTTTGTTAGTATTTTGATCTTTAGGAAAGGGTTACCCTGTAAAACCAACCAGGCCCCAAGATGTGGAACGCTTTACTCCCCTGACCTCAAAGCACCCTTTGAATTAGTTGTGGCCAAAAGACTAACTGACCCCAGATGGTTTTTGGTTCCTGGTTTTGTTTTTGGCAAACCACTAGCAGCTTACAGACAGTACCAGGAACCTAGTTTTCAATTTTTTATTTTAATTGTTCTGTACTGTGTCTTCTTGACATGTTTTCAAACAACTGGGGAGCATGTATTAAGACACACAACTGAGTTTAGGAAAACTTTCAGACAGTTTCTGTTTTGTTCAATAGCATTAACTCACATGGAAAATCATCCTGAGTGGTCACAGGGGTGTTGAAATGCTCTTTGTAAATCTTCATCACCTGGAATATGAAGAAAACGTTAACTATATTCTAGCAGCAGTCTCTTCTCTGGGGATTGACTATGCAGTTGGTCCACCACCAGGACAAATTTACCTTTAGGAAATGACAAACCATTCACCATCATCACCAGTGACATTGCTAATTTAAAGTCAGAAGAGACAACTAAATAAAATTCCAAGCCATCCAGATCAAGATGGTTGGCCCTCATCTGAGATGCCTCTAGGATAACAAATTTACACCAAAACTATCCTGATCGAATTAGTAACTAACTACCCTGCTTAAGAGGCATTTTTCAAGTCCTTGTAACTTCTTCGGTGAACTGCTCCAGAACTTAAAAAACAACAAAAACTTTCCAAGTTCTTCCTTACGCCTAACTTGAACCCGTTATATTGATTTCCAGGTTGTTCCCTCGAATTCTGCCTATGTGGTGGAAAGTAAGCTGGTGATCTTGGCCTGTTAACCTTTGAAAATAAATAACAATGACAAGCACACACATAATGTTTACTAATCTAGGTTCTTGACAGAGTACTCATTTAATACTCACAACAATCCCATCAGGTAAGTACCGTTATAAACCCTACTTTACAAGGAGGAACACTGAGGTGCAGAGGCCAGACTGAGGCAGAGCTGGTATTTGACTCCAGCTTGAGCTCTTGGAGCGTCAGTTTTGCCATCTGTAAGTTGGGGGGAAGTGGTGGACCTTGATACTGTTAAGGTCCTTTCAACTCTATGATTTGCACAGTATACAGATTGAATGCTGTGTTACTCTTTCTATGATGCTTTCAGCCACTCCACCATTTTGCCTCTCTCATAATCTACCTAGGTTGCTCTTCACAAATCTACCTCTTTTTTAATTTAAGTGATTCATGAAGAGAAACCAGAAACATTCTTCATTTTTCTCTCATAATTTAATAAATAAATGTGTCATTTCCTTGTTCCTGAATGGAAGCCTAAGATCTGTGCTTTGTCTCAAAACTTCCAGAAAGTGTGTTTGATTTATTCACGCTTTGTCCTTAATGGAGAAGAAGCCTTGCTGGGTCAAACTAAGCCCATGCGTCTCCCACCATCCGATTGTTTCAGAAAGTGTGATCCAGCACTGGAGTTACAGTCAGAATTCTGCCTGTCCTCTGGGAGAGCACAAGAGGCCACAAGATTAAATGCATAGCTGAGGCCGGCAAAGTAGACTGAAGAAACCTGATGTGCTGTTCAGGTTTATAAAAAAGCTTTAGAGGCGATCTGGCTTTTCCTCTTCATTAAAATAACTGCTCTAGGCAGAGAGGTGGTAGCTCAATGTTTCTGTCTATCTGTCTGTCTACACCACACACACACACACACAGACGCACACACACACGCACACTCACAAACACACACGTCTTCTTTTCTGTTTTCCTTATTGTAACTACAGTTATATTGTGATAAGTTCCTGTTTAGTCTCCCAAGTTGCCATCATAAATAGAAGAGCCCACTCTCCTAATTGTCTGTTTCCTCAGCAAAATTCCACACTAGAAACCTAAAATAGAGAATGCATATAATTTAAGTATATGAAAGATTATATTTGATATCTATCTATCATCTGTAATGGAACTGTATTTCAGGCCATAAACGTAGTGGCGTAAAATATATAGCTTTGTTTAGTCTCTTTATAACCATACTTAGTATATCTTATGTGGAAACAACCTCAGTCGTGGGAAGTTTCCCTCTCCCTCCTAAGTTGCCGGGCCCAGGTATTGGGTAGGAGGGGCATCTGGTCTGGGTCCTTGTCCATCCAATGGTGGATATTCCTCCGATGAACAAAATCCTCATTCCTGTCTGCTATTCCACTGCCTGTGCAGGGAGGCTGCAAGGCTCCCAGGGTCTGGCTCTGTCAGAGGTCAGGGCATAGCTCTGTGAGGCTGCCTGGGGCCATGCACCCAGCACTCCGGCACATGCAGGCGTTCCAGCTGACCCTGTGTCTGGCTGCCTCCCCAGCCTTCGAGTGGGTTGGAGGGGCAAGGGAGTATAGATGCTCACCACTTTCAGTGCCTGTGGTCTCATCTGGTCTTTTTTCCACCCCTTTCTTCACCTTTTGCCCTGGGCCTCAGCCTGGAGGAGGGAAGCAGCCCTTGGTAACCCCCCTTCAAGTTTAGTTAACCTCCCTCACCTCCTCTCCAATTCTGTTCTTTTCGCTCACTCCCTAAACTGTGCATCTTTGGGGAAACGATGAGTTGAAGGGAAGACTCCCTCTCTGGGTTTTTCTTATGATTGAGCACTTGCACTTTTGAGAGCCAAAAGCCTTTCTCTGCTCTAGGAGTTTTAAGCTGAGGTCTGTGTCTCATTGACGGCAACAGGCAAAGGGAAATGGAATGTGAGATACATTGGTCTTTTCATCCAGTCATGTGTACTCATTTAGGAGTAGGTGATAAAGGCCTACTCTATGTAACCCAACATGATATATATATATATGTGTGTGTATGTATGTAATACGCAAGAAGTGTATTTACACATATAGGCATGATTCACCCATGTGGTTTTAGTCTAGGGATTGTAGCTTTTGGGAAAAATTAAACCGTGGATAAATACTTCTATCCAGTTTTTAAATATTTAAGTCACAGCATTTTTTATTTATGTTTCTAATTTAGGGTTTGTAGGATGTTGGAAGAAATGGAGAACCAGAGGAGTAGATAGATGATAGATAGATAGATAGATAAATAGATAGATAGACAGATAGAGAGATAGAGATGCAGAGGTAGATATCTCATCACCAGTTGCAGAAGCAAGAGTTTCTGACTCAAGCATGCTGTAATAATCAATGTATATAACCCTAGTCATGTCATTTAGCTTAACTAACAGTCTCATTTTCATCATTAAGAGTTTAAAAGTGCTCAAATACATGGCAAATATAAGATCACAGATTTCAAGTAATGAAGTTGACTGTACTTGAAGTTTAAAATATTGGCTTAATCATGAATAAGACATTTTAGAACACTAATCAGACATAAAGAATTCCCAGTCCTTGCACCAAATGCCACAATTCAGTATGTTTTTCTTGGTATGAAATTGCCTTCAAGCTGACTCAGACACACTTAGCAAAAAGTCAGATCACATAAGATATTTCTAACAAACTGTGTGAAAGGAGTTATTGAAAAGGAAGCAAATCCGTCTTTGATTGGATTGGTCACATCTTTAACTTCTTACTACTAGTCTAAGGCAAGAATTTAATTTCTATTTCTCCCTAAACATGCAAAGAGAAGTATTCCTCCTGTGGCAGTTTTTGATTACCTGTGTGGAGGAGACAGCTGTTTAGAGAAAAGAGACCCGCATTTTTCTGAATAGCCTGAACCGTGAAGGGACAATATTCCTCTTCCAGGTGTTGGACAGGAGGCTGTTTTTGTTCCTGGATGTGTAAACATATTGTCACTGTAAACCCTAAGTGATAAGATTCATGGAAAACATATTCTCAGGGGTTACCTGGGACCGACAGTAGGTGGAATCCTAGGGGAAGTGGCCTGAGGTAAGTGTGGCCACATTTAACAAGTAAAAATACAGGATGCCCAGTTAACTTTAAAATGCAGATAAATAGTGTAAGTCCCAAATATTGCATGCAACATCCCTACCAAGGTGGAATCATGTGAAGACAGGAAATGGCCACTGGGCAAGGACTCAACAACCAAAAGAGTAAACAAGTGATCGCTGAGGCCATTCTAGCCTCAGAAAATAGCAGAGAGCCAAATTCTACCAAATTTGTCCCCCGGAGGCTGGCAAGCTGAAACAGTAATGCTAACATGAGCCTACCTTGGAATTAGCCTGAGCAGCTCCGCACAGCATCCAAGCAAGACCAAAGTGGAACAGAAGAGGAACAAGGGGCCTGTGTACCTAGGTTGTTGTGTCTGTCATGCTAATCAGTGACTTGTCATTAAGTTATCTTTAAACCATGGTTTATAACCATGAATTCAATTTCTTTAATAGTTATAGGACTCTTCAAATTATTTCATATTGGATGAGCTGTGGTAGTTTTGTACTTTTCAAGGAGTTGGTCCATTTCATCGAAGTTGTCAAATTTATGCATGTAGAATTCTTCACAGTATTCCCTTATTGTCTTTCTGATGTCTGCAAGGTCTGTAGTGATATCTCCTGCTTCATTCTTGATATTGGTGATTTGTTTCGTCTCTTCTTACTTTGTCAGTCTTGCTGGAGGTTTGTCAATATTGATTTTTTTTTTTCAGAGAACTGGTTTTTTGTTTCAGTTATTTTCTCTATTGTTTTTCCATTTTAAATCTCATTGATTTCTGCTATTCTCATAAATATTTTCTTCTTTCTGCTTGCTTTGGGTTTCATTTACTCTTCTTTTTCTAGTGTCTTAAACTGAAAGCCTAGAGACATTTCTTCTTTCCTAATATGTCTCTAATTCTATAATTGTCCCTTGAAGCACTATTTTAGCTGATATGCTATGTTTCATTTTCATTCCATTAAAACTGTTTTGTAATTTACCTTGTGATTTCCTCTTTGGTGGGTTTTTTAGCACTGCTTTTTAGCAGAAGCTTACATTAGTGTCTACACAGGCAAAGGTGAATGGAGAAGTGAAGCGAGGGGTCTCCACAATCCCTGGGCAATGCCGGAATCCCACTCCATTGAGGAAAATCCTCCCTCTTTTGTGTTGGGGTGCTTTTGAAGGAACTTTACCCCTTTCCCATGGCCGTCTGGGTCCAGCCATCCAAGGCCAGCAGCCCTCTCAGTGGTCTGTTATGTCCCAGGCCCTGGGATATTTATTGTAGCTAAAGGCAATGAGGTTGGGGTGGGAGAGGAGGGTCCGGGTCAGGGATTGGAGAGGCAGGGATGGGCTAGGGCACATCCTGTGGGTCCTGTAATTATGTGTAAATATCTGTACAGTGGGCTGTTATCTGCTTTCTCTGTCCACTGGGTGTGCATTGATTTAGACTTCTCCACTTGGGGAGACTCTGTGAAACCATCTGATGGGTTATGTGGAAGAAAAGATAACCTGTCTCTCCGCATACTCCCCATTGGTGTCAATTGAATAAATGTACTTGAACTCAAAAAAAAAAAAAAAAAAAACACATTAATTTTCAAATATTTAAGGATTTTCCAGATAGCTTTCTGTTACTAAATTTAGTTTAATTCAGTTATGGACAGAGACCATAATCTGTATGATTTTAATACTTTTAAATTTGTTGAGGTTTGTACTATGGCCAAGAATATTGTCTATATTAGTGAATGTTTCATGTATACTTGACAAGCATGTGTATTCTGCTGTTATATCAAATGTCCTAAAATTACCAATTAGGTAAAATATATTGATAGTGTTTTTAGGCCTTCTATATTCTTTTTAGTTTAAAACTTTATCTAATTTTTTAACTGAAATACAATTTTATACCATAAAATTCACCATTTTAATGTATACAATTCAGTAGTTATTAGTATATTCACAAAGTTGTACAACAATCATCACTATCTAATTCTGGAACATTTTAATCACACCAAAAGAAATCCCATATCTCTAGCAGAGTCACTCCCCATTTGCCCTACTGGCAACCACTAATCTACTTTCTGCCTCTGTCACTTTGCCAATTCTGGACATTTCATATAAGTGGGATCATATAGTATGTAGCCTTTTGTGTTTAGCTTCTTTCACTTAGCATGTTTTCAAGGTTCGTTCATGTTGTAGCAGGTACCAGAACTTCATGCTTTTTTACAGCAAATAATATTCCATTGTATGATGTACAGTTAATCCTCATTATTCCCAGATTCCACATTTGCTAATTCGCCTACTCACTAAAATTTATTTATAACCCCAAAATCAGTACTCTCACAGTGCCTTCATGGTCATGTGCAAATGTGACAGAGTAACAAAAATTTGGAGTCACCCTATGCTTCAGCTCTCATACTAAAAAGGAGTGTCTCCTTTTCATAGTCTACTTAGTGCCATGTTTTTTTGCTTTTTTTTTTTTTTTTTTTGCTGATGATTTTACTGTTTAAAATGACCCCCAACATAGTGCTGAAGTCCAATCTAGTGTACCTAAGCACAGGAAGCCTGCAATGTGCCTTACAGAGAAAATTCATGTGTTAGGTAAGCTTCATTCAGACTATAAGTCATAGTGACATGTTTTCATGACAACTCATTAACACTGAGTTCAGTGTTAATGAATCAAGTGTCTTTAAATAAATAAATTGTCCTTAAATGAAGAAAAATATTTTAAAAGATTATATATTGATCAGTTAACAAAATTGCTGTGGCCAGAGGCTCACAGGAACCTAACTCTGTACTTCCTCCAAATGTAATTGTTAAGTATTAGCCAATTCAGTATTCATGGTGACTTTATCACTCTATTACATTTTGCCTACCCATTTTTTAGTTGATGGATTTTGGTTGTTTCCACTTTCTGGCATCATGAATGATGCTATTATGAATATTTTTAAACAGATTTTTGTGCCTCTATATTCTTTCTGATTTTCTGTCTACTTGTTCTGTTGATGACTGAGAGAGAAATGTTGAAGATTCCAACTGTAACTGTGGATCTGTCTATATCTCATTTCAGTTCTGTCAGTTTTACTTCATGTATTTTGAAGTTCTGTGTTAAGTGCATACATATTTAGGATTGGTATAGCTTCTTGGTTAATTAACCCTTTTAGTATTATGTAATGTCCCTGTTTATGCCTGATAATATTCCTTATCTCAATTGGATGCCAGACACTGTGATGTTTACATGCTAGAGTTTGTTATATTCCTTTAAATAGTGTTGGATTTTATTCTGGTGCACATATAAGGTACTTGGAATCATTTGGACCCTTTTGAGGCTTGCTTCTCAGCTCTGTTAAAATGAGTTCAGAGCAGTCTTTAGTAAAGGGCTAATTTAGCTCTACTACTAAGATAAACCCCTTCTGAGGATTATACTCAATACCCATTGTACTACAAAGTCTTTCTACTCTAGCTTGTTGGAATATACGCTCTTCCAGCTCTGGTGATTTTTCTGTCACTCATTTTCAGTGGCTCTTTCCCTGCCTCTGATACATGTGTAGATATATACTCAGCCAAACACTTGAGGATATTCCTCTATAGATCTCCATTCTATTCCCCTCCTCCCCTTCTCCCTCCCCTCCTCCTCCTCCTCTTCCTCCTCCTCCTCTTCCTCCTTCTTCTTCTTCCTCTTCTCTTCTACCTCTATCTCTATCTCTACCACCATCTCTCTCTTTCCTTCCTTTCTGGTATTATATCCTGAAAAAAAAATTCTAGCTGCCTTGACTTCCTCCCAAACTCTGTTCTGTATCTCCTCAGCTTAGTGAGATTGCCAGGCTGTGTTGGGCTCCTCTTTCCTGTGCTGCAGCTTAGAAAGAACCTGCAGGAAGTGAGCTGGGGCTATCACAGGCTCACCTCATTTGTTCCCCACCTGTCAAATATTACAATCCTGCACAGCCTGTCATATATCTGAAAACTGTGGTTTTATATATTTTGTTTGGTTTTCTAGTTGTTTAAGACAGGAGGATAAATCTGGTCCTGGTTCCTCCATCTTGACTTCAAGTGGAATTCCTCAGAGCCCTGATGTTCTTTTTTTTTTTTTATGTTATTGAAGTATAGTTGATTTACCATGCTGTGTTCTGCTGTACAGCAGATTCAGTTATACATATACATATTCTTTTCCAATATAGTTCCTTGTGCTATACAGTAGAACCTCATTGTTTATGCATTCTATATATAATAGTTTGCATCTGCTAATCCCCAACTCCCAATCCATTCCTCCCCCACCCCCCTCACCCTTGGCAACCACAAGTGCGTTCTCTATATCTCTGAGTCCGTTTCTGTTTCGTAGATAAGTTCATTTGTGTCATATTTTAGATTCCACATATAAGTGATATCATATGGTATTTGTCTTTCTCTGTGTGACTTACTTCACTTAGTATGATCATCTCTAGCTCCATCCATGTTGCTGCAAATGGCATTATTTCATTATTTTTTGTAGATGAGTAGTATTCCATTATATATATGTACCATATCCAAGTGTTCTTTTTAAATGAACCTAACCCTCTTGCCTCCCTGCTGGAAACTTTTCAATGACTTCCTTGGCAGTTGGGTCTTAACAGAGTGAATAAATGAAGGAGGAAAGCGATGTGTGGATGTCTCTATAGATAGAGGAAGCTAAAACATTTCCTTTAGAGAGCCAGAAATAGTAATGAAGTCTAAACAATTAAAAGTACTAACTCATGAGGGGGAAGGTTGAGGAGAATTGTAAAGGCAGAACGGAGCAAACCATGGTCTGTGATCCCAGTGTTTTGGACAGGGAATCCCTCTACCAGGATCTACAATTGTGACTAAAACAATATCTCACTCTGGCCATCCCAGCTATTCAGCTTCATGTCCCCTCTGCCTGTACATCCTTCATCCTGTGGAGTCTGGCCAAGGATATGAACCATTTTATTCTGCTGTTAGGTTCTGGCAGCAGAGTCGGGGGCTCTCTGAAAGAATTAAAGAACCAAACTGGAGAGAGATCTCCTTTTGCCTCCAAAACTGAAAACTGAGAAGATGCAAAGATGGACAATATTTGATAGAAATGGGTCCAACTAATTGGTAAAAAGTTGGATGCGGTTTTCAACCTGTCTACAATGGACTGAATTGTATCCCCTCAAAATTTATATGTTGAAGCCCTAATCCCCAATGTGACTATATTTGGAGATAAAGATTTTAGGAGGTAATTAAGGGCAATAAGGTTAAATGAGGTCATAAGGGTGGGGTCCTAATCCGGTAATATTTGTGACCTTATAAGAAGTTCACATGCACACACCAAGGAAAAGCTGTGTGCTAAGAAGCTGGCCATCTGAAAGCCAGGAAGGAGACCCCACCAAAACCTGATCATTCTGGCACCTTGATCTCAGCCTTCTGGCCTCCAGAACTGTGAGAAAATTATTGATACTTTCTGCTGTTTGAGCCACCCAGTTTATTGTATTTTGTTATGGCAACCCAAGCTGACTAAGACACACTGTCTGAGAACTGGTAGGTTCAGGAGGGGACCCCTTAGGAGAGAAGTCATTTTCTGCTTCTGACTGAGTCTCGAGGTTGACAGAGCCATTTAACCCACAATCAGAGAAGGAGAAGGACTCTCTGGTCTGGTTGCTTTTTGCTAAGACTCTTTACTTGCCAGGGAAGCGCAACTGTGGGTCTAATCTTTTTAACTTCTACCCTGGGTTCTGGGGGAGATCTAGGACTTCCTTGGCAACTAGAAGGATGCTATCTAAGGCAAGAAAGATACCAACATTTATTGAGGGTTACTATGTGAGGTGCTGTGCCAGACCTTAGAGACCTCATCTTATGTAATCTTAACAGCAATCCTCATTTTAAAGATGATGAAACTGAGGAATCTGGGAAAGGTTACAGGCCTGCCTTCAAGCTGGGGCTCTGTGCCATAAAATGAAAGAGATTCTCGGGTTTTGTGGTGAGAGCTCATGCCAGGTTGGAAGTTTGAGCCCTACATAAGGCAACCATGTATGTGATGTATCCTGTGCATGTCACAGCAAACTATAAACAGAATGATTTCCTTTGGAGGGTTTAATATGCTGTCACAGTACAATTTCTAAAAAGTTACAAACGTGACTGTTGTACAAATATAGGATGAACACATGTCAAAGATTTTATTCATTAATGAGGAAACTAATAAGACAGTAAAGCTGGTGCAAAGAGCATTGGAAGAATTGAGGTAATGAAAAAATAAGAGATTGCTAGATTAGATTCAAAACTTGTTATAAAATCATAATCTTTGCGGTTATCTTTTCTACCAGACAGAAATTATTTGCATCTCTACTAGACACAAAAAAATTTTTTTAAATCTACAAGTTAACATGGAATTTCACAAAGTCTGGAACCTTTAAGCATTAGGTTAAAAGGGGTCAAATTAAGACACATTCCCCTAGATAATTAAATACTCACTGGTGTGTTTGTTTAGTAACACCTCAGTGTGATATTGAAAAGCTGTGTATACTCTCTTGGTCTTATTTCCAAGTTTGGTCGATTATTTTTCTTAATAATACACTAAGAAACCTATTGCAATAAACCTTTGACAGAGGGTGGGTCCAGGTTTTATGAGGCCCGTAGCTTACATAATACTGAGGTTTCTCTTTTTTAAAAAGAATGCAAAAATATTTTACGTTTGCAAATCTTACAAAAATACATGAACATGAGAACATGTTGTTTATACACTTCCAGGGCCTTGGAAGGGGCCATGCACAAAAGGGTCCTGAGGTTTAAGTTGCATTAGCTTTATGGTTGATTGCTTCTGCCTTTGACCATAGTGTTATTTTTGTATAAAAATAATCAAGAAGCTAGTGGAAAATAGTTTTTTTTACTTAAATAATTCTTTACTTGAAATCTCAAATATTCTGTAATCAAGCACCTTCAACCCTGGGTTAAAAACTGTATCACCAACCTAAACACCAATAATTTTTTTTGAACTACCTAATATTGTGTATCATGTTAGGATCATTCAGTTCACTGTTCCAAGTTATTAACATGGGCAATTCTGTTGCGTGAAATCCTTACAGCTTTGCAATTTGTCTTAAAAATCTTATACCAGAAAATATATGCAGACGTTGAATTTTCACTGGCCTGGAAGACATTAAGGGCTAGTATGAATAAAATGATTCATTTGTGTTTAGTCCATGTGTGATGGACTTGTTAAATGGATGTGTGTTCTTGCCAGACTCTTTTTTTTTTTTGTGGTACACGGGCCTCTCACTGTTGTGGCCTCTCCCACTGCGGAGCACAGGCTCTGAACACGGAGGCTCAGCGGCCATGGCTCACGGGCCCGGCTGCTCCGCGGCATGTGGGATCTTCCCGGACCGGGGCAAGAACCTGTGTCCCCTGCATTGGCAGGCGGACTCTCAACCACTGCGCCACCAGGGAAGCCCTGCCAGACTCTCTTTTATCCCCATTCACTATAGAGGCTTCTGCCTTCTCCAGCTCAGCTACTTCCCAGCTCCAATTCTGCCTTTACCGGACTGGTTCCTCCGCATTTGATGGAGACTTGGGGTGGGAGAGGGAGGACAAGGAAGAGAAAAGGGAAATGCAAGGACAGTATGAAAGTGCAAGTATAAATGTACTAAGCTCTTACTCTATGTGCCAGGCACCATTCTTAGAGTTCTGTACCGATTAACCTACACAAGGCAAGCATTACTACTATTCTTATATCACAAAAGAGGAAACAAAATGATTAAATAACTTTCCCAGGTAAAACCAAAACCTACATGTTTTCGTCCCAGAGCAAAGTCATATTCAAAGAAACACAAAAGATTCTGTGTCTTTTCTTTGTAGGTCTGTTGAAAAATGTAGAGTCTAAACATAGAGTTTATATGTACTCATTAAAATCCATTGGTCCCTCCTACTCTCCAATTCCCTGTGCATTTGGTTTTAAATGACAAAAATCCAATTAAAACTTTCTCAAGCCAAAGGGGTTCTGTTGAAGCTCTTGTAACTTTGAGTGTTCTCCCTTCAGGCATAGCTGGATCCAGCACCTTTAGTGATGCCATCAGATCTGTGTGTGTTTCTCTCTTCACCTCTTGGCGCTGCTTTCCTCTGTGTGACAGCTTTGTTCGACAGGCAGTTTTTCCCACACTGCTGGTGAAATTGCCTGCAGCAACTCCAGCCTTACACAGTCCCTACAACTAGAAATCCTAGACTAAAATAGATACCTTCTCTCTCCCAGTGTCTATGAGTCATGTCACAGGGAAGGCTAGTGCCCTGAAGGATTAATACTTGTGATTGGTCAGAGAGTATCATAGGGAGGTGGGGAAGATCATGGGAGAACTTAGCCCTTCCAGGACCACATGGAATGTGAGAGGCATAGTGCCCCAAAAAGAAAGGAGAAAGGATACCAATCAGGTGAAATCAACCAACATCCATGCCATCCTGAAATGCTCTGCTCTCCCTCCTGATGCTAACCCAGAAATCCCTCTTATTCATGCTATTCGAAAACTACCGTCTCACATGCCAACCACCCTGCATCCGTCTACCCACAGCTCTCAACAGATTACATGTCTGTTTTGCTATTCCCCATTTTCATTGCCTCCTTCTGATTTAGAAGAACATATCAATCATTTACATGTTAATGTGACTTTTTCCACTAGTGTACCATCTCCAAATAATATTTGGATTTAAAGCCTAATAAGCAAGCCTTTGTTCCCAGCTTAAATTAATTTTATCATAGGCAAACAGGGAAGGAGGCCCTTCCTTGTAACACACCAAAGTCCAGCAGTTGTCCATTTTTCCGTAGGCAAGCCATTGTCACACAGAGCCACCGATGTTAAACCTTTCTGCTGATCACACACCAGGTCACCAAGGTAGGAAAACAGAGTCTGACAGCAGCCTATGCACAGAGAATTCCTTCCACAAACAGTCATAAGGTTTCTATTAGGCCTGGGACACAGAGGCAGTCACTTTCCACAGGGGGATTTTCTAGGACTCAGAATGATCTTACCTTCTCTGTTTACCCAAACCAAATAGTTGGCGGGACCACGTTTCATCTCATGTTGCCATATCTGAGCAGCCCTCTTAAATATCCTTGCACAATTCTTTTTAAAAAAATTCCTCTCTCAGTCTTAGCAAAAACACTTTATAAGCCCTCACCTTAGTCATTTTTGACCGCTTAATGCCTCTTCTTTTATCTGCAAAGTAAATCTTTTGGACAGGGGCTGCCTACAGCTATGAAAGAGGGGAGAATTATATTGGCAGGATGATGGAGCAGCATCCCAGGTGCTACAAACAGCAGGAGTAAATGGAGCACGACATTTCTTTGCCAGCACTGGGCAGAGGAGGCTATTATTAAATTGACTAAGAATTCACACCTAGAGCGGCAGCCACAAGATCTCCACTGCTGGGCCAACCTTTGTTTTTTAAATACATTCTGCCCACAGGTGGCCCAGTGTTTCCTCCAAATTGTTTCTTGTCAACAAAGGAGCTCACCCCTCACCCTCCCACATTCCACCCCAAAGTGTCGCAAGTTCTACCTTGACCCTACAAGCAAGACAAAAGTGTGGTTTTTCTAGCAGAAGGAAATGCATCCTGTATTCCTCTATTTCTTCCACATGCCTCTGGTTGTACTGGCCTTGATTCATGTAGAAAACTTATTCCCCACGGGAGAGACTTTGCTAATACAGGCATGCTAAACAATACACACATCACCAGAGTTTATTTTCTTCATTCTGTTGGTGACATCGGCCCCTATGGGCCCATAATCAATAGGAGCTTGCTATTTCCTTGCTGTAACACACTTTGCCATAAAATATTGCCTTCCCTTCCTGTCTTCCTTAGGGCAATGTTTCTCTGTCAACCAATACCATTGTAGCTGGGGTCCCAAGGCAGCTTAGGCTGTGTTTCCAGGAAAATTCAGGCCTGTCCAGGGACCTCTGGAACACTGTGGTTAAATAAGAGGAGCCCATTTGTAGGTCCTTTTGCCTGTGGGTCCAAGAAGCTAACAGGAGGAAACTCCTAAAAGAAGAAGAATTGGTGTGTGCACTAATGTTGAGTGGGGGGTGATTTTGAGGGCTCAGGGCTCACACTGCCCTCTGGATCGGTCTTTCTGATGCCCTCCGTGCTTAGCTTTCCCCTATACCCACTCTCCCCAGTCTGGCTAGAGCTGGGGAAGTTGAAGTACAAAAACAAAGGAGAGGCTGTATTGTTGGGTCACTCAAGATGGCTGCTCTCTTGCTCTCTGTACAGCCCCTGCTTCACTCACATGACTATCCAATCCTCTTCATTGTAAGGCTTAATTGGCCCTGGTAACTTCTGTGCCCACCTGCCGTCGATTCCCCCTATAAAGGGCAGCCTCCTTCTCCCCTGAGTAGTGAAGGCTTCTGCCGCGTCCTGCCTACGTTCTGCTGCACACCGGTGTGGTGTCGCTCCAGGACCCTTTGTGTAAGAGCCCCCTGTCCAGTAAACCCTTGAAGTGTCTCTCACTGTCTCTGGGCTTTTTCTTTGGTCCCAAGTCTGGGCAACTAAAACAGTCGTGGGCCTGCAGGGTGCCGTGCAACAGAGGTGTTTCACTAAAATCTCTGGAGAGCAGAAAGATGCACTCCCTTGTGGCCCGTGTTACAGACCGTAACACAAATGGACAACAGTGTATTTTCCCCACTTCAAAGGGGACAACCTGGGAGCCCCCATTACCATCCAGAGCAGTAGAGAGCCAAGGCCACCTGGCATAGCCCCGTGCTACCTGGATGGAGGAGGCTAGCAGGACATCGCAGGGAACAGTCGCAGGGAACAAAGCCATGGAGAGAGGCTATGATCATGTCTCACCGAGGTTGCCATGATCCTCCATTATTTGGGAATAATTTAGTGGGGAGTCGGGGATGGGAAGGATGTGTATCTAGAGTTCCTGGAATTCTGTGATTAGAGGTTCAGTCAATTAAAAATAACTTTATTACTAATTCTGGAACCCTGTTTTCCCCTATGTTTGGTGTGGGGAAATGAGACGCACAGTTATGATAAAAATGCATTTGTTCGATCGTTTGTACTTCTTTTCCCCCAAAGATAATTTTGACTTTAAATTACTTCATTTTCTAGGTCCTAAACGATCTGCCATTTGGGATCGGTCTGGGTTTTCGTTGGTTCTGTAATGTACACCATTTCCAACAGGCCCCTAGAAGTGTGGAAAGTCAAGGTAGGTTCAGAGATTATAATACCGGTTTCAAATAACAAATACACTTCCATTGGGAAAGAAGAGAGCGGCCAAATCTTCAGCCAAGCTTCTACTGGGTGTCCCTTTTATAAAACTGCAATTCGGATGCCTGCAATTATTTGCATTTTTGTTACTAATTGCTCCTACCATTGGTGCAGCCAGCCACTTTGGGGTGCAATTACCCCCTCGTGGGAGCAATTACAGATGAAAACAGTTCTGCACGTGCAGCTAATTGTGACAAAACAAAAGGCGGCTGGGGAGGACAATTTGGCTCATCAAGTCACAACTCCAACTTCAAACGCGTGCCAGCCCCAAAAAGGCAGAACAGTGGGACAGGGTACGAACACCTACTCTGGGTGTTATAAGCTGGAGCATTCCTTCCACTGTATACTAATGTATTTGGGGAGGGTTAGACTGTAGACTTCTTTAATTAGAAAAGAACAGCTCAGCTCAGCTACTGGTTGGCCTTTGGCTAAAGTGGGTTCTAGATACAAAGTCAAGCCAAAGAGCCCTCTAAATAAGCACCCAGACTCTCAGATAATGCCAGATTCTAATGAAATTCTTTTTTTTTTTTTTTTTTTTTTTAACAAAGAACACAGACATATCCATCCCACTGAACTATAATACACATCCAGGTTTCCCTCCCCACACCAACATAACTGCTTCAGCTTTAGTACTGGGAGTGACGGTTTAATGAGCTGACACATGCGGTCTGATTACCAGAAGCAGAGACTCTGATTGGCAAAATGTATCAAGCATTCTACCCAAATCATCCTAGGGTTTCCAGGCGGCCCTCACAA
This sequence comes from Kogia breviceps, assembly GCF_026419965.1. NCBI lineage: Eukaryota > Metazoa > Chordata > Mammalia > Artiodactyla > Physeteridae > Kogia > Kogia breviceps. The sequence continues at coordinate 5,202,767 of NC_081314.1, forward strand.
CACACAGTTGTTATCTCTCATTGCCTGATTCAACATTTAGATTAGAAATGAAACATGGGAGTGTATCTAAGTCCACCATCAGCCTGCGTCCCTATTTCTGTCAAATTTACAAATGCACACGTATCCTACTGTACCCTCAGCTGTTTTTTCATGGGAGGCAGTTAAGTACACAGGCTCTGTAGACAGACTAGCTCAGTTTCCTCCTTATAAAATGAGGACAGTAATACCTCCTGCCTCATAGGGTTAGGACAGTGACTAAAAGAGCTAATATATGAAAAAACAGAGACTTTTGACTAGCACCCCACATGTTAGTTGTTTTTATCATTACCGATATTTTCTTTTCCCCAAAGTGATTTTTAAAAATATATCTTTATTGGAGTATAAAGGCTTCACAATACTGTGCTAGCCTCTGTCGCCCAACAAAGTGAATCCGCCATATGCATACATATATCCCATATCCCCTCCCTCTTGGGTCTCCCTCCCACCCTCCCTATCCCACCCCTCTAGGTGGTCACAAAGCACTGAGCTGATCTCCCTCTGCTATGCAGCCGCTTTCCACTAGCTATCTATTTTACACTTGGCAGTGTATTTGGCAGTGTATATATGTCCATGCCACTCTCTCACTTTGCCCCAGCTTACCCTTCCCCCTCCCCGTGTCCTCAAGTCCATTCTCTATGTCTACATCTTTATTCTTGTCCTGCCACTAGGTTCATCAGTACTTTTTTTTTTTTAAGATCCCATATATATGCGTTAGCATACGGTATTTGTTTTTCTATTTCTGACTTACTTCACTCTGTATGACAGACTCTAGGTCCATCCACCTCACTACAAATAACTCAGTTTCGTTTCTTTTTATGGCTGAGTAATATTCCATTGTATATATGTGCCACATCTTCTCTATCCATTCATCTGTTGATGGACACTTAGGTTGCTTCCATGTCCTGGCTATTGTAAATAGAGCTGCAGTGAACATTGTGGTACATGACTCTTTTTCAACTATGGTTTTCTGTGGGTATATGCCCAGGAGTGGGGTTGCTGGGTCATATGGTAGTTCTATTTGTAGTTTTTTAAGGAAGCTCCATACGGTTCTCCATAGTGGTTGTATCAATTTATATTCCCACCAACAATGCAGGAGGGTTCCCTTTTCTCCACACCCTCTCCAGCATTTTTTGTTTCTAGATTTTTTTATAATGGCCATTCTGACTGATGTGAGGTGATACCTCACTGTAGTTTGGATTTGCATTTCTCTAATGATCAGTGATGTTGAGCAGCTTTTCATGTGCCTCTTGGCCATCTGTATGGCATCACCATTCCTTGGTGAAATGTCTATTTAGGTCTTCCGCCCACTTTTTAATTGGATTGTTTGGTTTTTATTGTTTGTTTGTTTGTTTTTGCAGTGCGCGGGCCTCTCGCTGTTGTGGCCTCTCCCGTTGCGGAGCACAGGCTCCAGACGCGCAGGCTCAGCGGCCATGGCTCATAGGCCTAGCCGCTCCGTGGCATGTGGGATCTTCCGGGACCGGGACACGAACCCATGTCCCCTGCATTGGCAGGCAGACTCTCAACCACTGAGCCACCAGGGAAGCCCAATTGTTTGGTTTTTTGATATTGAGCTCCATGAGCTGTTTATATATTTGGGAGATTAATTCTTTGTCTGTTGTTTCATTTGCAAATATTTCTCCCATTCTGAGGGCTGTCTTTTCGTCTTGTTTATGGTTTCCTTTGCTGTACAAAAGCTTTTAAGTCCCATTTGCTTATTTTTTTTTAATTCCCATTATTCTAGGAGATGGGTCAGAAAAGATATTGCTGTGGTTTATGTCAAAGAGTGTTTTTCATATGTATTCCTCTAAGAGTTTTGTAGTGTCTGGTCTTACATTTATGTCTTTAATCCATTTGGATTTTATTTTTGTGTATGGTGTTAGGTAGTGTTCTCATTTCATTCTTTTACATGCAGCTATCCAGTTTTCTCAGCACTACTTATTGAAGAGGCTGTCTTTTCTCCATTGTATGTTCTTGCCTCCTTTGCCATAAATTAGGTGACCATATGTGCATGGGTTTATCTCTGGGCATTCTATCCAGTACTATTGATCTATATTTCTGTTTCTGTTCCAGTACCATACTGTCTTGATTACTGTAGCTTTGTAGTATAGTTTGAAGTAAGGGAGCCTGATTCCTGCAGCTCTGTTTTTCTTTCTCAAGATTGCTTTGGCTCTTTGAGGCCTTTTGTGTTTCCATACGAATTGTAAAATTTTTGTTCTAGTTCTGTGAAGAATGTCATTGATAATTTGGTAGGGATTGCATTGAATCTGTAGATTGCTTTGGGTAGTAGAGTCATTTTCACAATATTGATTCTTCCAATCCAAGAACATGGTATATCTCTCCATCTGTTGGTATCATCTTTAATTTCTTTCATCAGTGTCTTATAGTTTTCTGCATACAGGTCTTTTGTCTCCTTAGGTAGGTGTAGTCCTAGGTATTTTATTCTTTTTGTTGCAATGGTAAATGGGAGTGTTTCCTTAATTTCTCTTTCAGATTTTTCATCATTAGTATATAGGAATGCAAGATATTTCTGTGCATTAATTTTGTATCCTGCAACTTTACCAAATTCATTGATTAGCTCTAGTAGTTTTCTGGTGGCATCTTTAGGATTCTCTATCTATAGTATGTTGTCATCTGCAAACAGTGACAGTTTTACTTCTTCTTTTCCAAGTTGTATTCCTTTTATTTATTTTTCTTCTATGATTGCCATGGCTAGGATTTCCAAAACTATGTGAATAAGTGTGGTGAGAGTGGACATCCTTGTCTTGTTCCTGATCTTAGAGGAAATGCTTTCAGTTTTTCACCATTGAGAATGATGTTTGCTATGGGTTTGTCATATATGACCTTTATTATATTGAGGTAGGCTCCCTCTATGCCTACTTTCTGGAGAGTTTTTATCATAAACAGGTATTGAATTTTGTCATAAGCGTTTTCTGCATCTGTTGAGATGATCATATGATTTTTATTCCTTAATTTGTTAATGTGGTGTATCACATTGACTGATTTGTGTATATTGAAGAATCCTTGCATCCCTGGGATATATCTCACTTGCATGATGTATGATCCTTTCAATATGTTGTTTGATTCTGTTTGCTAGTATTTTGTTCAGGATTTTTGAATCTATGTTCATCAGTGATATTGGTCTATAATTTTCTTTTTTCGTGATATCTTTTTCTGGTTTTGGTATCAGGGTGATGGTGACTTCGTAGAATGTATTTGGGAATGTTCCTCCATCTGCAATTTCTTGGAAGAGTTTGAGAAGGATCAGTGTTAGCTCTTCTCTAAATGTTTGATAGAATTCGCCTGTGAAGCCATCTGGCCCTGGACTTCTGTTTGTTGGAAGATTTTTAATTACAGTTTCAATTTCATTACTTGTGATAGGTCTATTTATATTTTCTAATTTTTCCTGGTTCAGTCTTGGAAAATTGTACCTTTCCAAGAATTTGTCCATTTCTTCGTGGTTGTCCATTTTATTGGCATATAGTTGTTTGTAGTACTCTCTTATAATCCTTTGTATTTCTGTGGTGTCTGTTGTGATTTCTCCTTTTTCATTTCTAATTTTATTGATTTGTGTTCTCTCCCTTTTTTTCTTGATGAGTCTGGCTAAGGGTTTTTAAATTTTGTTTATCTTCTCAAAGAACCAGCTTTTAGTTTTATTGATCTTTGCTATTGTTTTCTTTGTTTCTATTTCATTTTTTTCTGATCTGATCTTTATGATTTCTTTCCTTCTACTGACTTTGGGTTTTCTTTGTTCTTTCTCTGTTTGCTTTAGGTGTATGGTTAGATTGTTTATTTGAGATGCTTCTTGTTTCTTGAGGAAGGATTGTACTGTTATAAACTTCCCTCTTAGAACTGCTTTTGCTGCATCTCGTAGGTTTTGGGTTGTCGTGTTTTCATTGTCATTTATTTCTATGTATTTTTAAATTTCTTCTTTGATTTCTTCAGTGATCTCTTGGTTATTTAGTAGCACACTGTTTAGCCTCCATATATTTGTGTTTTGTACTGTTTTTTTTTTTTCCTGTAATTGATTTCCAATCTCATAGCATTGTGGTCAGAAAAGGTGCTTGATATGTTTTCAGTTTTCTTAAATTCTCCGAGGCTTGATTTGTGTCCCAAGATGTGATCCACCCTGGAGAATGTTCTGTGTGTACTTGAGAAGAAAGTGTATTCTGCCACTTTTGGGTGGAATGTTCTATAAATATCAATTAAATCTAACTGGTCTATTGTGTCATTTAAAGCTTGTGTTTCCTTATTTATTTTCTGTTTGGATGATCTGTCCATTGGTGTAAGTGGGGTGTTAAAGTCCCCTACTATTATTTTGTTACTGTTGAATTCCCCTTTCACAGTTGTTGGCATTTGCGTTATGTATTGAGGTGCTCCTATGTTGGGTGCATAAACATTTATAATTGTTATATTTCTCCTATCTTCTCCCTTGATCAATGTAGTGTAGTGTCCTTCCTTATCTCTTGTAACAGTCTTTATTTTAAAGTCTATTTTATCTGAGATGAGTATTGCTACTCCAGCTTTCTTTTTATTTCCATTTGCATGGAATATCTTTTTCCATCCCTTCACTTTCAGTGTGTATGTGTCCCTAGTTCTGAAGTGGGTCTCTTGTAGACAGCATATATATGGGTCTTGTTTTTGTATCCATTCGGCCAGTCTGTGTCTTTTGGTTGGGACATTTAATCCATTTACATTCAAGGTTATTATCAGTATGTATGTTCCTATTACCATTTTCTTAATTGTTTTGGATTTGTTTTTGTGGGTCTTTTTCTTCTCTTGTGTTTCCCACCTAGAGAAGTTTCTTTAGCATTTGTTGTAAAGCTGGTTTGCTTGTGCTGAATTCTCTTAGCTTTTGCTTTTATGAAAAGCTTTTAATTTCTCCATTGAATCTGAATGAGATCCTTTCCTGGCAGAGTAATCTTGGTTGTAGGTTTTTCTCATTCATCACTTTAAGTATATCTTGCCACTGCCTTCTGGCCTGCAGAGTTTCTGCTGAAAAGTCAGATGATAACCTTATGGGGTTTCCTTTGTATGTTATTTTTTGTTTTTCCCTTGCTGCTTTTAATATATTTTCTTTGAATTTAATTTTTGTTAGTCTGATTAATATGTGTCTTGATGTGTTTCTCCTGAGGTTTATCCTGGATGGGACTCTCTGTGCTTCCTGGATTTGGGTGACTCTTTCCTTTCCCACGTTAGGGAAAATTTCCACTATAATCTCTTCAAATATTTTCTCAGACCCTTTCTTTTTCTCTTCTTCTGGGACCCCTATAATTTGAATATTGTTGCATTTAGTGTTGTCCCAGAGGTCTCTGAGATTGTCTTCAATTCTTTTCATTCTTTTTTCTTTATTCTGCTCCTTGGCTGTTATTTCTACCATTCTGTCTTCCAGCTCACTTATTGTTTCTTCTGCCTCAGTTATTCTGTTATTGATTCCTTCTAGTGTAGTTTTCAGTTATTGTGTTGTTCATCTCTGTTTGTTTGTTCTTTAGTTCTTCTAGATCTTTCATAAACATTTCTTATATTTTCTCATCCATGCCTTCATTCTATTTCCAAGATTCTGGATCATCTTTACTATCATTACTCTGAATTCTTTTTCAGGTAGTTTACTTATTTCGTCTTCATTTATTTGGTCTTGTAGGTTTTTACCTTACTCCTTCATCTGTGACATATTTTTTTTGCCATCTCATTTTTTCTTTCCTTTTTTTTATGAGGGGGATTTTGTTCCTGTCTTAGTTGTTTGACCTGAGGCTTCCAACACTGGAGTTTGTACGCTGTTGGGTAGAGCTGGGTCTTGGTGCTGAGATGATGACCTCCAGGAGACCTCACTCCGATGAGTATTCCCTGGGGCCTGAGGTTCTCTGTTAGTCCAGTAGTTTGGACTCAGAGCTCCCACCACAGGAGCTTCAGCCTGACCCCTGGCTTGTGAACCAGGATCCCACAAGCCGTGCAGAGAGGCCAAAAAAAAGGGGGGGGTGGAGAACAATAACAAAGTAAAAAATAAAATTACACTAGGAAACTAATAGGTATGTTAGAAAGAATATAAAAATAAAGATATAGATGAAACAACAACTGAGAGCTACAATAGTAAAAAAAGGAGAAGAAAAAAAAAGATGGAAAAGGCCTTGGCTGTGGAAGGCGGGGCCTAAGCAGGGGTGAGGTTTGGGCGGTGGGTGGGGCCTATGCTTAGGACCCACAGGGCTGGAAAAGGCCCTGTGGGTGTGGGTGGTGGGGCTTAGGCTCAACAGAACAGAAGGGGCCCAGGCGTACCTCCCGCCTCTGGTCTCAGAGGGTGGAGCACCCCACCTGAGAGCTCAGTAAGTTTCCTGGGCTCAGGTAGGTGGGACCAATGCCCTCTGCTCCTCTCCCACTCCTCCTGTCCTGGAGGGTCCCTCCTGCCTACCTTTCCTGTTCTCCTTCTCCCCTCAGCCTCCCTCCTATGCTCCCAGGACGCACATGGCCCAGAGGGCGCCTCTGAGGGTGTAGGACCTGGCCCGAGAACTGGGCAGACTTCTCCAGCTGAATGGGCAGGAGATACACTGGGCATGCTCCCCACTAGTCTGAGCCCCCAAGGGTCCCTTCAGGCGTGGGAATCCCACCCCCATCTCAGCCAGCCCCTCAGAGGCACCAGTCCTGTTAGCCCTCCACTTCTCCTCCCCTCTCAGTCCCCCCACATCCTACCAGTTTTCTTGGGGGTTCCTCCTGACACCTTGGACATTGAGGTCCCCCACCAGCGTCCTGTGGGTGCCCTAGTCATGGGGAGACATGAACTCCATGTCTTCCCACACAGCCATCTTGATTCCACCCCCTACCTATGATATTTTATTGCAATTATTGATTTCTCAATCCATCTCCTCTCAGAATTTTTAAAAAATTATCCCAAACTTAAGATAACCATCTAGCCTTTCAAGTAACACTCAAGCATTATCTGATATGCAGGCCGAAAGGGAAAGTAACGTTTTTCGACTTACTACTTTCTTTTCTTTTTTAAAAAAAATTTATTTATCTATTTTTGGCTGTGTTGGGTCTTCATTGCTGTGCACGGGCTTTCTCTAGTTGTGGCGAGTGGGGGCTACTCTTCATAGCAGTGTGTGGGCTTCTTATTGTGGTGGCTTCTCTTGTTGTAGAGCACAGGCTCTAGGCACGTGGGCTTCAGTAGTTGTGGCTCGCAGGCTCTAGAGCGCAGGCTCAGTAGTTGTGGCACACGGGCTTAGCTGCTCCGCGGCATGTGGGATCTTCCCGGACCAGGGCTCAAACCCATGTCCCCTGCATTGGCAGGCGGATTCTTAACCACTGCACCACCAGGGAAGTCCCTATTGCTTTCTGTTGATTAGAGGCCAGGTTCAGGAAAGTTAGATATTAATTTGTAGAAGACTGATAATTTGCAAATGATTTGTATCTGAGTAGAGGGGCAAACTATTTCTTTCCAATCAAAAAATAAACCCACAGTGGTATGGGATTAAGAGATACAAACTACTGTGTCTAAATAGATAGGCAACAAGGATATATTGCACAAAAAAGGAAATATAGCAATTATTTTATAATAACTTTAAATGGAATATAATCTATAAAAATACTAAATCACTATGCTGTGCACCTGAAACTAATAATATTGTAAATCGACTATACTTCAGTATAAATATGTAATAATAAATAAATAAACTCAAAGGTTAAGGTTTTTAGGTTGCTGTAGGACATTAACAGGTTTTGTATTGGACTTCGCAATATTATTCCAGCATTTTCTTTTTCCCATTGACTAAATTTAGCAGTTTTTCTTATCCTCTTTTGAACCAGTTTTGCCATTTTGTCAATCTCATAGTTAGTGTCTTAAATCTTTGACACATGCTCATTATATTTTTCCCAGCTCATGTTTTTACTGTTTTTCAAAGTGAATGAAAGATTCTTTAAATTCCATAGTGCTTTACAATTTTCAGAAGTTTCATACACATGATTTCATATAATCCCATAATAACACTTTTTTCCCCTACCCCCATATTGCCCCTCCCCCCTTCTCTCTCCCCATTGGTAACCACTAGTTTTTTCTCTATATGTGGCAGTTCACTGTTTATTTTATTCACTAGTTTGTTTTATCTTTTAGATTCCACATATAAGCGATGTCATACAGCATTTGTCTTTCTGTCACACTTATTTCACATAGCAAAATACCCTCCAAGTCCATCCGTGTTTTTTCAAATGGCAACATTTTTTCATTTTTTATGGCTGAGTAGTACTCCATTGTATGTATATGTGTGTGTGTGTGTGTGTGTGTGTGTGTGTGTGTGTATATAATGTCACAGTTTCTTTATTCATTCGTCTATTGATGGACACTTAACATGTGTTGGTTGCTTCCATGTCTTGGCTATTATAAACAGTGCTGCTATAAACATTGGGGTGCATGTATCTTTTCGAATTAGATCATGTTTTTACCTTTTTAAAAAAAGTATTCTTTGCCAGAAACCGGGAGCTCCTTACAGATAGCCATCTTTGATGCCTCGTCCTGTGTTTCTCAAATTTAAATGTGCATCCAAGTCAACTGAGGATTCTATAAGTCTAGGGATGAGGGGAGCCTGAAATTTAGAATTTCTAGCAGCTGCTGTCGGCCTTAGTCCTGAGCACAATGCCTGGACTTGAAAAACGCAGGTGCTTAGAAAATGTTACTGTAAACATCCACCTGTAGGAGCAGATGACATGTCTTACTCCTCATGCTACCTCCGTCCAATACCTATCCTTTATTTTCACAACTTATATGTAATAATACAGAGGATCTGATTTTGGTGGAGACACAACTGGTAAACCTTGCTTATCACAATGACCTGGTTAAACCAGAGTTTAGTGAGAGGGTGAGGGAAAATGGAAGAGGGTTCACCAACAATTGGAAAACGTAGTCAATTTGGATGTCAACGAGGGCACTTAGGATGGTGATGGTGTTCCCATCCCTACAGAGTACCTCACCACAGGACCCTCAGCGAGAGGGTAACACCAGCAGCATTGCACAACCTCACTCCCCACAGGCCAACTGCATCTCCCCTTAGGCAGTCTTGGGCTGCAGAGAAGCGAATCGTGGCCGCCGCATCTACACCTTGGGGGCTTCTGACCGACAGAGTGGACATAGGTCTCCCGCTCCTGTTGCCTTTGGGCCTCTCACCTTTACACGCCTTCATGTTTATACAGTTATGGGCAGCAAACTCTCTACTACTAGAAAAATAAAATAATCGAGTGCCTCCTCTGTGGATTCAGGAAGGATTATGAATGTCTACCACAGTGGTTCTCAACCCTGGAGGTACATCAGAATTGGAAGCTTGAGTAAAAACACGCCTGTGCTTGGGTCTCACCTCCAGAGAGCCTGCTGTAATCAATGTGGGGTAGGACCCGAACAAGAGTTTTTTTGTTTGTTTTTTAAAATTAATTAATTAATTTACTTATTTATTTCTGGCTGCATTGGATCTTCGTTGCTGCAGGCGGGCCTTCTCTAGTTGTGGTGAGTGGGGGATACTCTTTGTTGCGGTGCGTGGGCTTCCCATTGCGGTGGCTTCTCCTGTTGCGGAGCACGGGCTCTAGGCGCACGGGCTTCAGTAGTTGTGGCACGTGGGCTCAGTAGTTGTGGCTTGCAGGCTTTAGAGCGCAGACTCTGTAGTTGCGGTGCACGGGCTTAGTTGCTCCGCGGCATGTGGGATCTTCCCGGACCAGGGCTCGAACCCATGTCCCCTGCATTGGCAGGCGGATTCTTAACCACTGTGCCACCAGGGAAGCCCAAGAGTATTTTTAATATCTCACTGCGTCTTTAGGGGAAATAACAGCCACATTAGCTGCCCTGTCATTTAGAAAACTGGGAAGTTGTTGGCTATCGACTTGAATCATCCCAGCAGCACTAAGGCCAAGTGTCTCTAGTCATCTTAAGAGCATTGCAAGATTTCAAAAGAAAAAGAAAAAGATTTCAAAGAAAGTGGTCTTACTTCTCTGTGCTTTGTAATGTGAATGTGTTAAAACTGCTTTTGAGAAGAAAGCACTAGGTGGTCCAAAAGGTGACATGTGATGTAGATGACATGGGAAGCCTGGCCAAGGTGTGACTTCCTCAAGCACCTGGAAAAAAAAGGAAGGATGTTCCATCTGAGGCTGAATCTAAAAATCCACACATAATGGAAACAATTAAACGACTCAGAAATTGTAAATATAGGATTATGAAGTTTTCTTTGGTATTTTTTATTAAATACTTTTATTATTAAAAGAAAATATTTCTAAAAATAAATTACTTTGGAAAAGTTACATGAAGTAAGAACACGGTCTCACGCTTCTGCACCCTCGTTCCCTCCCCGTCACTGCTTCTCATCCTTTACCTGGAATCCGACTGCTGGCTTAGACAGGCATGAAGGAGAATTCAGCCTGAAAGATGACCTGCATCAGCACCTCTGTTCATGAAGAGGCTGCCTTTGGACTTCGCCCATCCTCATCCAGAAGGTTTCTCTCAGAGGCCAAAACAATTGGGAAGGCATGGATGAGGCGAGGGACATTGAGAAGTAAGGTCTAACACTATGAGAAATGTCACTAAATATCAACAAAAGTGTTAAATACAGATACCTCTTTGTAAAGGCTAGGAGAAGGAGGAGGGAAAGGAACAGAAGAAAAGCTAAAATACAGAAGACAAATGTAAACAAGCCATGACGAATTAATAGTGGCTGCCGTGTGTTTGTACTGTGTGCCTTATATGTGCTATTCTGTGGAATTCTCAAAAGAGCCCGATGAGGCGGAGTCATCATCTACATCTCTGAGATAAGGTCTCTTTTCCGTAGTGGCGGCCGAATCAGCATCTTTCCCCTCTTGGACAATTTTAAATCATTTCCAAATTTGATGTCAGGAAGGGAAGGGCACATCCGGGGCCTCAGGCTGGTTGCTACTGGGGGGATGGAGAGGACCCTGAGCATCTCAAGGAGAGCGGAGCCCTGAGAGGGAAGAAGGCCGCGGCCCTGAGCGGGCCCGGGGAAACCAACAGACCAGGAGCACCCACCCTGGACGGTGAGAAAGAGTGAGCATTTTTATTCATTCATTTGCTCATACGTTTATCCGTTCATCCATTCAACAACCACTTGCACAGGTTCCTGCGTGCCAGACACTGTTCGAAGGCTTTTACAAACATCAGCTCACTTAATACACAAAACAGTATTATAAGGCGTGTGCTAATATTATTCCCATTTGACAGATGAGGAAATTGAGACACAAGCTAAATAACTTGCCCCAATATTGTTATTAGGCCACTGATGAGGAGTTTTATTTGTTACAGGCAGTGAGGTTGCCTGGACTAATACAGTATCACTACATAGATATTTTCTATTCAGACTTAAAGATATTGGACTTCAAAGATATTGGAAAGGAAGTTCAAAAGACATCTCACGTTTTGAAGTGGGTCAGTTCAAAACACTGATGACAAGGGTGAGTTTATTTGGATGGTGGAGGGGGCGATTAACACACTGACTACTAATGATCTTTTTGAAAGTATCTATACAAGTTTATCTACAAAATCTCTCGTGAAATGCACTGTCTTTTAAATAAAATAAATAAGCATGTCTCTCAGATTCAGGTGCCTGTGTGTTCCCATCTGTTAAGTGAAGGGTAGGGACGGATAAGCTTGGAAGTACCTTCCAGCAACAACATTAAGCATCAGCATTAAATTTCCCGTGTTGAGGCCGTCCCAATCTGAGAAGTTTAACGTAAGCCGGAGTAACTGCTTTTCATAAACAGTTCATAAACTCCAGGCTGAATGCAAGCCATTGATCCCAGTCTGAACTGTGAGCCAGGAGCAGAAAGCATGAAGAGTCTGTGTAAGAACGTGAGCATTTACAGGCACCAGCTCATATAAAAGGACTGTAACTACACTTTAATTTGGCTATCGTTTTTTCGAAAATCACACGGTGTATGATTCTACGATAAACAAAGTGATAAGTAAAGCACTTTCCTTGGAGGCATGGATACAGTACTGCCACATCCTGGAAAGGTTTCTATGAGAAAACATCAGATCAACGGAGACAATTTGACCTCTCCTTTCCATCATTTTCTACTCCTTATTGTTCTCTGTCCTTTTAGTTCCTCCTCATTAGAGCCTCTGGATCTCTCATTTTGCAGTTCCATCATTTGACATTGAACTCTCCTTTCCTTTTGACAGGACCTGCTGCTTTATATTTTTTTGTTTTGCAACTCTGCAAAGATAAAAATCTCATTTCTTAATGAAAACTGAGACTCAGATACAAAGTATCCTCAGGAATTGGTTTAATTGGCAAAGAAAAGAGAAAATTATTGAAAGAGCTGGATAACTGACCCCAGCCCAAACCCAATGTTAAATCTGGCATAACTATTATCTTTTTTCAAACCCAGAACTGAACCAAAAATCACTCCTTTTGGAAGGTTTTGTGAAACTTAATCAAGCACTGCCGTGGGGTATGTGAATGATGACCTTTACAACAAGAATCAATGAAACAACCTGCACTGTCGCTGCCCTGAACCTAAACCAAACTGGAACAATCTTGGGTGTAACTAGAAGCTAAAACCCAAGTGGAACGTTTTAAAGTTCTGCTCCATGTAGGCCTAAAGCAGCAACCACCATTGATTTTATCCGGTTGACTTAGTAGTCTGTAAAAATAGACAGATCTGCAAATTTGATTTTACCCTTCAGGCAAGTGGGTTCTTACTTATGCCACAAGCTACAGTTATGTTACCAAACACAAGTTCATGTGCCCCACACACAGTGAGGCCAAACAAACCTAAACGTCGAAGTCTGGGGCAGAGAAAGAGTTATTGCAGGGCCTGGCAACGAGAACGAGTGGCTTGTGCCCAAGAAGACCCGGAACTGCCCGAAGGGTTTCAGCGAAGCATTTTTAAAGGCCAGGGGTGCGGAGTGGAGGGAGGGGGAGTGCTCAGGGTATGTGATCAGCTTGTGCCCAGTTCTCTGATTGGTTGATGTTGAGGTAACAGGGCGGTTAACTTATCCATCCTTAGGTGCCAGTAGGTCAGGGGGCTACGTGCTCATGATCAAGTAGTTAATCTCTTCCATTGGGTGGGGGTTTTAGCATCTGAAAAACTCAGGAAATGTGCATGAGATACTATTACCTAGGTACTTCAGAGAGGAGCTAAAGCAGAGCATATGAGGGAGGGTCCTTCTCCGTTACAGTTAGATACCAAATCCTCTCTCTCTCTCTCTCCTCTCCCCTTCCTCCCTCCCTGCCTCCCCCCTCCCTCTGCACCCCCTTTCCCTCTATCCTTCCCCATTCCTCTTTACCTCTCTCTCTCCCTCATTCCTCTTCTCTCTTCTTTACCTTTGATTAGGGGAGAGGGGTGAGCAGGGATGTCCTCCAAGTTTCAACCTTCTTACAATTTCTCCCTTAAGGGACCTAATTCATCTCACGAATTCAACTCCTTACCTCTGTCTATGCTTTCTACTTTCTGTCTCTAGTTCTATCCTTTCACCTAAATTCCAGGTCTACAGGACACATTCACATAGAGGATGTTGTACATTGTCTCCAAGAAAACGGCATCAGTTCTTTCCCCCTTTTGAGAGGTACAGCCTGTTCCTTCACCCCCCCGTGAATCTGGGGGGCCTGTGACTGCTTTGATAACAGAATATAATGGATGTGATGCTGTGGGACTTCGAAGACTAGGTTTTAAGTAGCCTTGCAGCTTCCACTTGGGCCTCTTAGAACACTAATTCTAGGAGAAGCCAGCCCTGGGGGAAGCCAGCCACCATGAAAGGATCCGACTACCGTGAGACCGCCATGTTGTGAGGAAGACCACACCAGCCACAAGCAGAAGCCATATGGGGGGAGTGATGCCCAACCAGTCCCCAGCGGCCCAGACGCTGCAGCCCAAGCACCAGACAAACGTGGATTAGGAAGCCATACGATAACTCCGGCCTTAGCTGCCATCTGACTGCAAACCTGTGAGGAATCAATCCCAAGGGAACACTGGCCAGTAGGGCTTATCAGGACCCCAGAATTGTGAGAGATACTAATAAATGGCCGCTTTAAGCCACAGAGTTTCAAGGTGGTTTGTTATGTGGTAATAAATAACCAGAAGACATGTCTAACTTTCACTCAGTTGCTGATTCTTTCATTTAGCAATTGTTCATTGAACACTTCCTTCATGTGCAGCAACTTGCAAGGTACCAGGAACAAGCAACAAATAAGACAGGTCCAATTCTTACTTCCATGTGGCTGACAGTCCTTCAGAAGGAAAGATGTTGAACAATAATTGATCAATCATTTCAAACTTCTAATACCTCCTCCTCTGCTCTTGTGCTCAGCTGGTTAACTTTTCTCATTTTTCATTGAGATAATAGAAAGAATCAGGGAGGGACTCCTTCACTTAGGGACCTAGGATGTAGACTCCTAAGGTACCAGCATCTCTGTGGAGCTCTCCGCCTACCTTCTCTCTTGTTTCTCTCGGAATGGAGTGTCCCCGGAGATCACCACAACCACTTCAGCCCTGGATTTCATCTCCTTCACGATGACTTCTCCATCACGTTCGTCAGAGAACAAACAAGCTACAGATGATCTCAACCAAGTCCTTGGCTTGAAATACCATCATCTTTCGACTGATGGCCCAGGAATCTGTATCTCTAGCCTGAATCCCTGCCCAGAACTACAGACTGGTATATATCCAACAGATACACCACCTGCTTGGTCCCTCCACGTAGACATCACTGGAGGTATCTTAATAAGCTTCTCAAACTTAACGTGATGCCCACAGAACTCCAGATGCTTCACCTGCTCCCTCCCCTCTCTCACATTCTTCTCTGTACCAGTAAATGGCTTCCTCACAATTCCATCCCTAAGATAGATTAGTGGTCCTTGATTCCTCTCTCTGTCTCCCTCCCACCTCCCTCCAAAACATACCCTGAGGGCTTCCCTGGTGGCGCAGTGGTTGAGAGTCCGCCTGTCGATGCAGGGGACGCGGGTTCGTGCCCCGGTCCGGGAAGATCCCACGTGCCGCTGAGCGGCTGGGCCCGTGAGCCGTGGCCGCTGCGCCTGTGCGTCCGGAGCCTGTGCTCCGCAACAGGAGAGGCCACAGCAGTGAGAGGCCCGCGTACTGCAAACAAACAAACAACAACAAAAAAAACATACCCTGAATCCACTCACTCCGCTTCACCTGCAGCCTCTCCATCTCGGTTCAGACCACCACCCTCTCTCAGCGGACTGCTGAAATTTCAAGCCTCCTTATTTCCACCCTCATCCCTCCACAACACACTTTCCTTACAGTATCCAGAGTATCTGTTAGAAATGTAAATCATATTATGTGATTCCTCTATTTAAGGGCTTCCATTGTGCTTAGAAAGCTTGTGTCTTCGTATTCTTGTTTCTAAACCCTGTGTCCTTATTTCCGTGATCTGGCCTCTCAGACTTCATGTCATGTGACTCTCACCTTCATCCACCACATTCTTGCCGCAAAGTCTTATTTCCCTCCTTGGGACAGGCCGAGCTCACTCCCACTCAGGGCCTTTGCACCAGCTCTTGCCCCTAGTCTTGGCTTGGCTGACTTGCTAGTCAGCCTTCAGCTTCAACGTCTCCTTCTCAGACTACCCAACCTAGTATGACGGCACTGTATTTTAACTGTTTGCATAGCACTGCTTACTTTCTGACCTTGTTCATGATTATGTATTTTTTAACTTATTTTTTCCATCGCCCTGCACCTAGAAAGTAAGCTCCGCGAGTGTAGGTGTTTCGTCTCGTGCGCCGCCTCCTTCTCAGCTCCCAGAACAGTGTTTGGCCTAGAGTAGGTGCTGAATAAGTGTTTGTTGACTAAATGAATGAAACAGTCACCAGTGTGATGAGAATTATGAAGCAGAGTGCCAGCTACTATGGGAGCAAATGGTGAATGGACTGGACCTAGTTTCAGGGCTGTGGAATGGGAACCATCTTCCTGAGAAGGTAGCAGCTTAGCGAAGACCAAAGGAGAAAGAGGAGAAAGTCAGAAATTGGGGGGTGGGGCAGGGAGGAGAGCAGAAGACCATGCAGAAGATCCCCGAGGGCAGGAGATGCCTGGCTCCTGGGGAATCTGAGAGAAGTTCTCAGGGAAGGAGGCGGGCAGGCAAAGGCTCTGGGAAGGGTTCTCATGCTTTCAGGTCACTCATCTCCGTCTTGCCTAGACCTGGCTCAGCCTTTTGCCAATCCAGAGTCTTCATGAACGTGCCTCTTCCAGGGGCTCCCCTCTTCTCCCACAGGGTCCTGGAACCCTGAGGTTGCCCCTGCTTCCTTTCACTCAGAACCTCACGCCCCTTGGCGGCTGGTGGGGGGGATCCCCGCCCGGTTGACCACCCTCTCAAATCTCTCTCACATCTGCTGCGTGGCCACCACTGCCGCCACCCGCGCGGCACAGAGGAGCAGCTTTGCCTTGTGCTGGTCCTCAGGCCTCCGCCTCGAAACCTCAGCAGTTGGGCTTCCCTGGTGGCGCAGTGGTTGAGAGTCCGCCTGCCGATGCGGGGGACACGGGTTCGTGCCCCGGTCCGGGAAGATCCCACATGCCATGGAGCGGCTGGGCCCGTGAGCCATGGCCGCTGAGCGTGCGCGTCCGGAGCCTGTGTTCCGCAACGGGAGAGGCCACAACAGTGAGAGGCCCGCATATCGCAAAAAAAAAACAAACAAAAAAAACAAACAAACAAAAAAACAAACCTCAGCAGCCTCCCAGGGACCCCCTGATTCTAGCCCCACCCACACAAGTCCTACCAAGCTGTAGCCCACACACTAAATCTTCCTGGGAAGGGGTCTTCATCACGGCACTTCTCCACCCAGAGACTTCAGTGGCCCCTTAGCTCTGGCCACATCCTCTCTCGACCCCATCGCCGGGCTCCACACCTCCCATCCAACCCGACTTCCCAACACCCCTTCTAAGACTCCTTCTTCACAGGGCAGTGAACACACCCACATCCTTCCCTCCCGCGTTTCTGCACACGCCCCAGAATGACCTCCTTTCTTCTCTCAGCACCTCGAGTCCTCCTCCTCCTCCTTCATAAGACATCTGCCCCGTCACTCAGTATGTGGCTGGGGCAAAGAGCTCAGGCTCTAGAATCAGATTGCCCAGCTGCGCCTCGCACCTGCCGTGGAACCGTGGGCAAGCGAGCCGCTTCGCCTCTCTGGGCTTTGTCTTCCTCATCTGCAAAACGGGAGCAATAATAGTAACCAGTTCATCAGGCTCTTGTGCAGATCGCATGAGTTAGTATATGTAAAGTGCTTAGAACGGGGCCCGGTACATGGAAAGCCCTAAAAAGCGTTTGCTATTATTGTTGTTGCTGTTATCATCACTCCATCTTTTCTGTTCCGAACTCATAAAGCACGCAGGAAAATCTGTACCGCAAATTTAATGCTTCACTTTATACCTACTTGTATTTTTCCCTTTTGTTTCCGGAGACCCCCAGTAGGATCCTTGTTTCTTTGAAGACAGAGAAACAACAAAGGCTGTGCTATGTGCCGGCAGCCCCAGGGAAGGCTGACATGAATCAGACAGTGTCCTGGCCCTCAAGTTGCTCACAGGCTAATAGAAGGAGACCAGCCTGTAATCATCATTCAGTACCACAGGGCATGGAAGTGTGATAACAAGAAAGGCATGGGAACTCTGGCAGCACCAAGAAGGGGCTTTCTGGAAGCCAGGCTGCCCGAGCTGTAGGCTGAAAGAATGAGAATTAGATCTGTAAAGGAGGGAGTGGAGGAGACTGCAAGCCTTTCACACTGACCCCCACCACCTGAGTCTCCTTTCCTTTCAATGGAAGCACTAGCTCAACATCCAAAAAAACACTGAAAAGGATTTTAAACTCTACTGAAGTTTTAAAAGCAGGGCCTGAATCAAACTACATTGCATTACTCACAGCAACTTATCCTAAAACCCCTCCTCAGCCATCCGTGCCTGTCTCCACAGCAGCCACTTAGAAATCTCCCCTGGCTCCTTTCCACACTCTCTCTTTGCAAACTTTCCCCGCAAGCTCCTCCAGGGTTGGCTGGTTCCCTCTCCCCTCCCCACTTCTGCTCAGCTCTTCAGTAAGGAGACACATTTAGCTTTCCTAGGCCTCCTTCAATTGATCTTTTCTTCTCAGCAGCAACAGAAAGCCAGGCTCCAAGGCCTCCCTGGAAAGGAAGGAGGAGGCTGCAAACATTTATTGCACTATACTTTCTCTTCTGCCTGGTCACAATCCTCCCTAGTGAAAGGTTTGCTCCTCTCCTCTCAGAAGAGGACGTCTCGCATCCAGGTCACCTTCCAAACTCATAACCCGCCCAGCAAACTCCCCCAACCCTTGTCTCCTGTTGGACTGAGCCAGATTCTCCTCTGCCATCCGTGAGGTGGGGTGGGAGAGGATGCTGAGGCTGCCTGTGAGGACTGGGTCCTTCAGAGTTTCTTCTAGAGCAATGACCTTTGAGCTTTTTTGAGACTCACTGTAGGAAATACATTTTACATTGCAGCCAAGTGTACACATATGCACACAGACACACACACAGCTGAAACGAAAGCTTAATAAAACATTACTTAACCTTCCCACGCTATTTTCTAGTCCGTGTATGTCATTTTAAAATGGGAATAAGCATCATCTTTTAGGGATACAAAGGATCTACAGCTAACGTGACATGAGGTCTGGAACTTGCTTCAAAATAGTTGAGACAGAGGGCTGGGGTGTAGACGAAACAAGATTGACCACAAGCTGATAATTGTTGAAACTCGGTGAGAGGCACGTGGTGCATGGTGGTTCATTATACTGTTCTATCTAATATTTCATATATTTGATATCTTCCATAATAAAAATTTAAAACAAAACAAAACTATTGGTCATGCCCCACTAAATTGATTTCACAATCCACGAATAGGCCAAGAACTACAGTTTGTAAAATACCTTCTAGAAAATCCAGGAGTTGGGAGATGTGAAACTAGATGGCAGGGGAAAATGTCAACATCGAAATTTAATCTAATACACACACACCCCAGCCCCCAAACCAGGTCTACTTCTTCTTCTAAGATTAGGAGGTGGGGTGTTTGCTGAGTTTTGTTTCTCCTCAGGGTACCCCTGTGTTCAGATGTCTCTCTTTGACAAACAGGAAACCTACATGGCAGTTATCTCCACCTACCAAGATTCAAGTCAGTTTCTCATTAGCTGAGATCTCCTGGACATGGGAGGATTTTGCCCGAGGCCCTCAGCAGTCCTGTCTAGGACCAGCCCGGTCATATGAGGAGCAAATTAGGGGACACTGTCTGTGAGCAAAGCCCTGCAGAGACTCAGAGAGCATCCTGCACGGGGCATGGAAACCTGCTCCTCCACAACCAGCTTGTCACCACTTCTGGCTCCTCAGGTGCGCCTTGATGCCTCCCTGGTATTCTCTGAGGAACTCTATGGTCACTCTATCCTCTTCTTCCTTTCTACTTATTTTATTTTATTTTATTATTATTATTTTTTTTGCGGTACGTGGGCCTCTCACTGTTGTGGCCTCTCCCGTTGCGGAGCACAGGCTCCGGACGCGCAGGCTCAGCGGCCATGGCTCACGGGCCCAGCTGCTCTGCGGCATGTGGGATCTTCCCGGACCGGGGCACGAACCCGCGCCCCCCGCATCGGCAGGCGGACTCTCGACCACTGCGCCACCAGGGAAGCCCCGGGGAACAGTTTTTATAGGCAAAATATGGGGGGGAGGACTGAGGGTGTGTGACCTTCCTCAGGTTGGTTGGTGGTGAGGTAATGGGGTGGTGCTCCAGGAATCTTAGTCATCGGCCTTTTGGTTCCAGCCGGTCTGGGGTCCACTACTTGTGCTCATCCTCCACCTGGAGGGGGGCCTTGGTTCCTGTAGAAGAACTCAGAGACGTTATGTATATCCCTCGGGGAGAAACCAGGACCCTGCCCCATCACTGCGCCGTTGTTTCCTGACTGCCTTTCCTTTGTTTCTGCATTCCCTCACTCCTCTAATTAGTAACTGTTTGAATCTGCCCTTTGGAACTCAGGGAATGTCGAGGAGGCTGAAACCTTTTCTCTGCAAACAAGAAACAGGGGACATGGAAGGGCTTTTGTACTTAGGAGGGGCCCCACAGTGTCCTGCTCAGTTTCATATCTAGAAACCACACTTTGGTGGAAAATCTTTCCATAGCTGAAGCAACCCTGCCACACAGAAAAACAGAGGCCTCTAGGGTTTGAATCCAGTGTTGACCCTGTAAGCCCGCATTTCTCTCCACCAGAGGCCCGTCATCTTTATAACTCAAGATTCTCTTCTCCCGTCCTGCCCGCAATTCCTCACGTTTTTAATAGCAGATAATCCCTACTAGTAGTTTCTAAACCTTTATCACTCGAACCACTGCAGGAACCCAATGCTACTAGTATCTGAACGGATTAAAAAACTAATATGGCAGTGTAGGGAAAACACGTTGAAAAGATGGTAGAGACAGCAATAGCGGTCCTGTAGGGGGTCTGCTTCAAGTAAACAGAAAGGGAGGTGAGTGTTACGTTCAGTCTAGACAGGGAGCTTAACCAGAAATAGTGTCAGGTGTGCTCAGTTCAGTTGGTGTTCCCTGAATGCTGTGTAATGTTTATATTTGATGTCAAGTTGCCAGCCTCTTGTGTTACGGTCTCCGTTGTAGAGGTTACTGCCTTTATGAAAGCTCCTGGTTGAGGAAGGGTGGGTAATGCCTATTGCCTATAATGCAGAGAGTGTGGTTTCATGTCCTGTCTAGACCAGACGACTGTTGAGCTTATTCTAAGGCTCCCTCTAGCCCCCTCCTCGGTTCTCCTGAATGGCATTTTCTGGGCAGTGGTAGACCTGCCTCAGGTGAGTGAGTCCTGGCTGTGCGGGGCCTGACTGTATAGTTGCAGTACCAGTTGACCTCTTAGATCTGCTGGGTGGGGGCTGGCACGTGACCCCAGCATCGTCGTTCCTAGAAGTCATCAGCAAAAAAGTCCAGTCTGCAGTCCTCCAAACTCTAACCCGTACGCGGGAGAGGAGGCCCCAAAATACACTGTTGAATTATTCTGGGATTATTTAAACCAGATTGCAGAACAGTACTCCTGGCTATAAATGCATAGACTACCTCCTAGAAGAAATTACAAACCATCTCCATTCCCATAAAGTAGACTGTAAAAAGGTTGCTGGCTTTCTTCATAGTCACGTACATACAAAGGTTAGAGATTCGGGTGGTAACCTTCATCAGCACGGTGGGAAATGCGGCAGCCCACCATGGTGGGATAACAGTGAACCCTCTTTTATTCTCTACTGTGACTCCTTGCAGGAACCTATTCCCTATAACCAGCCCTTGAGCCACCACTGCCAGCTTTCCTGGAGATGCCCCCGGTTGCAGAACGCTCGTGGAGTGTCTGTTCCTCCATCTGGCTAAGAGAAGGAGAACTGACCCATTCATGATGGCTCTGAGGATTAAAATTCCACACTCCAGTCCAAAAAAAAAAAAGAAAACAAAATCACACCCACGTACACACACTCACGAAGATACTTCTACCAGCTGTGACATGGCTGCTTCTGTTGCTTAAAGAAGATGCTAGTCCAGCCTTGCTGGGTCAGATACCGGGCCTCTGGGGTCTCTATACCCTAGAGGAGGGGACTAGGTCTGGTCTGGGACGAGGTCATAGTACAGTCCCGTGGCTTCAGGAAACCCTGCTGTCCGAGTCTGCCGTCACTACGGCAGACCCTTGCCAGGTGGGGTTGCTGGGTAACGCCGCAGAGTGGAACGAGCAGCTCGCCCAGCAGCTGGGTACAGGCACCCTCTCTGCACTGTGGACACTACGCGTACCGCCCGTCCCTGATAGCCGCCTCTGACTCCCTTTCTCTCCTGGAATGGATCTGCATTTCAGAGACCGTTCATGGAGGCTCAGATCAAAATGAAACAAAACAAAACAATAAAACTGCCTGCAGCCTGTAAGCCAGCAAGGGAGCGGACCCTCTCAATCTCGGGCCGTGGCCACGGGCAAGCTGGACTGTCTATCAGGGCAGCCAGCCCTGGGTCAGACATTTCGCCAGAGGTTGGCTCCACAGCTTGCAGTGGTTCAGAATGGGTTCCACCATTTCCCTAGGATTCCGAGGTGCTGCTCCGCAGAGAGAGTTTGCTGTCCTGAGTCCATGCCATCTGCTTGGCGTACTCACTCTGTCATTAGACGCTCTCGGTGACGGTGCCCTTGAAGCTCAGTTTGGGGGGATGTTTAACTCAGTGGATCGCTGGACCTCAGGGCCAGAGTCTAGGACAGCTTCTCCCTCTTTTGCTGGGTTGGCCACAGAGTGGCTAAAACCAAAGGAATAATGCTGGGAAGGGCTAAGAGTTTAGAACCTACGTTTTCTCCTCTTCCTTTGCAGCTCATGTCAGAGTTGAGGACCTAAAGAGCAGGGCCCCACTCTAACTTTCGAGAGCCCTAGGTACTTTTATCTTCATGGGCCTCTTCCTCCATAAAAAAACATTTTAAATTGTATTTTACTGTTGGATTGCTATAAAGGACAGATATGTTAGTATAATATACTAAAATATTTTCTTCAACCTAAAAATTAATTTTCTCTTTTGATTTTAGGAGAAGTTAAAACATTTTTATCGACCTTTAAAAATATTGTGGGTCCTGGGTACCGTGCCTGTTTGGGGCTTAATGCATATCAAGGCTGGTAAGAGGCCCACTGAGTACCTGTAGCTTGATGGGAGGATGAAAGGCAAGAACATGATATTCAGGATGGAGGTTTGCAGAAACTCCCTCACTGTGTCTCCTCCCGGCTGTCCACCCTGCGCTGGGCTTCCTGCTCTCAGCCGTGAGGATTTCGGAATCTCCAATTCACTCTGAAGGGTGGAAGAGAGTATGTGGAGGGAAGCATCATCTCCCACACACAAGTCACCACAACACTGTAGTAACAGAGGGTTACAGTTTCCAACTTTAAAGGAAAATTTATTTAAGCACACTGACAGGGATATCAAGAATAAATTTTGTCCTTCACTACAAACATTCCTGCAGATGTCCTAGCATTAGTCATGAGAAAGACTGTTTTATTTATTTTTATTTTTATTTTTTTTAACATCTTTATTGGAGTATAATTGCTTTACAATGGTGTGTTAGTTTCTGCTTTACAACAAAGCGAATCAGTT
This sequence comes from Kogia breviceps, assembly GCF_026419965.1. Classification (NCBI taxonomy): domain Eukaryota; kingdom Metazoa; phylum Chordata; class Mammalia; order Artiodactyla; family Physeteridae; genus Kogia; species Kogia breviceps. The sequence goes on from NC_081314.1 coordinate 5,225,867, forward strand.
ATACATGTGCATATGTTCTCATATCCCCTCCCTCTTGCGTCTCCCTCCCTCCCACCCTCCCTCTCCCACCCCTCTAGGTGGTCACAAAGCACCGAGCTGATCTCCCTGTGCTATGTGGCTGCCTCCCACTAGCTATCTATTTTACGTTTGGTGGTGTACATATGTCCCTGCAACTCTCTCACTTCGTCCCAGCTTACCCTTCCCCCTCCCCGTGTCCTCAAGTCCATTCTCTAGTAGGTCTGTGTCTTTATTCCCATCCTACCCCTAGTCTCTTCATGACATTTTTTTTCTTAGATTCCATATATATGTGTTAGCATACAGTATTTGTTTTTCTCCTTCTGACTTACTTCACTCTGTATGACAGACACCACGTCCATCCACCTCACTACAAATAACTCAGTTTCGTTTCTTTTTATGGCTGAGTAATATTCCATTGTATATATGTGCCACATCTTCTTTATCCATTCATCTGTCGATGGACACTTAGGTTGCTTCCATGTCCTGGCTATAGTAAATAGAGTTGCAGTGAGCATTGTGGTACATGCCTCTTTTTGAATTATGGTTTTCTCAGGGTATATGCCCAGTAGTGGGATTGCTGGGTCGTACGGTAGTTCTATTTCTAGTTTTTTAAGGAACCTCCATACTGTTCTCCATAGTGGCTGAATCAGTTTACATTCCCACCAGCAGTGCAAGAGGGTTCCCTTTTCTCCACACCCTCTCCAGCATTTATTGTTTCTAGAGTTTTTGATGATGGCCATTCTGACCGGTGTGAGGTGATATCTCATTATAGTTTTGATTTGCATGTCTCTAATGATTAATGATGTTGAGCATTCTTTCATGTGTTTGTTGGCAATCTGTATATCTTCTTTGGAGAAGTGTCTATTTAGGTCTTCTGCCCATTTTTGGATTGGGTTGTTTGTTTTTTTGTTATTGAGCTGCATGAGTTGCTTGTACATTTTGGAGATTAATCCTTTGTCAGTTGCTTCATTTGCAACTATTTTCTCCCATTCTGAGGGTTGAGAAAGACCGTTTTAAAAGATGTTTACAAAGCTACCTTCAGAAGCTTGGGCTTCACTGTCATAATATTTTTCAGCTGTCGATGAACTGAGTCTCCATACTTATGATCCACCGAGTCACAAATAGAAAGACATAAGATTGGCAGTTTCTCCTACAATATTTCACATTTGTCATTTTCAGAACTTATCACCTAGAGACAATGTATTACAATTTTCTTAGTCAGTGTGGTTCTAATTGACTTTCCCCTACCTTATTCTACAGGTCTGCAGATGGCCAGAATCTCAGATGGAATTCTGAAATTTTCCTATTCTTTTCAAAAGATATTTTTAGTTCACTTTCCCCTAACACAGAGATGCCAGGCAGCACATTTAGCAATAGACTGTGTGTGTCCTCAAACGAGAATGGAGTGTTACAAAACTAGAGATTGAGAAATGCTCTTAATATTGCCAAGCGAGCTGAATTATTATTGTTGGAGAGGAAAAGTAATTTTCCCTCAACCCTTCTAGGTTCTTGGCCAAGACTCCCTGTAATTAAAAGACAGATTAACAAGAGAAAAACAAATTTAATTACATACCTAGGGGAGCATCACAAAGATATGAGACCCAAAGCCACTCAAGCAATTGAGCCTTGTATACCAGCCTGAGCTAAGGAATGAGATAGGAGCCTGGGGCTTCCAAGGGGAGGAGGGGAATTCACAAGAGGATGCGAAGAGGAAGAGCGGGTGTTCGGTAAACAAACGTTGCCCTGCCACACACAGAGAAGTCTCTCAGATGATGAAGTTCTCTCTTGTAGTAGCTCTCTTTATGGTACAGGCTCCCTTTCTAATTTCTTTTGGGTAGTTAAGGGGGTGGCGGGGAGGGTATAAAGCTTTTCCTGAGTCTGCTGGGTCTTGAATGTCTTCAGCTTAAAATAATCCACATGCCAAAGTGGCACATTCTGGGGTGGCTTATTCTGAAGCCCCCTCATTATCTTAGAGCAGCAGTAGCCAAACTACAACCTGTCGGCCAAACCCAGCCCACCACCTGTTTTTATAAAGCCCAAGAGATAAGAATGGTTTTCATATTTTTAAATGGTTGAAAAAAAGACAAAAGAATATTTCGTGACATGAAAATTATGTGAAATACAAATTCCAGTTCCGTAAATAAAGTTTTATTGGAACACAACCATGTGAATTCATTTACAGATAGCCTATGGCTGCTTTCATGCTAGAGGGGAGAGTTGAGTACTTCCGGCAGAGACCATTTGTCCCACAAAACTTAAATGTTGGGCTTCCCTGGTGGCGCAGTGGTTGAGAGTCCGCCTGCCGATGCGGGGGGCGCGGGTTCGTGCCCCGGTCTGGGGGGGTCCCGCATGCCGCGGGGCGGCTGGGCCCGTGAGCCATGGCCGCTGAGCCTGGGCGTCCGGAGCCTGTGCTCTGCGACGGGAGAGGCCGCGACAGTGAGAGGCCCACGTACTGAAAAAAAAAAAAAAAAAAAAAAACTTAAATGTTTACTCTGGGGCTCTTTATAGAAAATGTTTGTGTGTCCCTGAATTAGAGCATAAGAATTCTTACACAGGGTCACAGCCACCACATGCCTTCTAGTAATCACAATACAGGAACTCTCAGTCATGACTAATATTACTACTTAACCTCTGTTGACCTCTTACTGTGTGCCTGGCCCTGCACTGGGTGTTTTTATCCATTATCTCATTTAATCCTCACAACAATCCAGTGAGATGGACAATGTCATGGCCTCCATTCTACAGGTGAGAAATGTGAAGCTCAGGGAGACCAACTAACTTATCTAAAGTCTTAGCAAATCTCCTAACTGGGATCCAAACCCAAGACCTTCTAGCACCAAAGTTCATACCTTTACCTCTGGTGTCATTGTCACTCCTGAGCCTCTCCTGGCATCATGGATGTTTGCCACTAGTACTCCATTGCTTTTTTTTTTTTTTAATTGAAGTATAGTTGATTTACAATGTTGTGTTAGATTCAGGTGTACAACAAAGTGATTCAGTTATACATATATATTTTTATTCAGATTCTTTTTCCTTATAGGTTATTACAAAATATTGAGTACAGTTCCCTGTGCTGTACAGTAGGTCCTTGTAGATTATCTATTGTATATATGGTAGTGGGTGTATGTAAGTCCCCAATTCCTAACTTATCCCTTCCCCCACCCCTTCGGTAACCATGAGTGTTTTTTTTTCTATGTCTGTGGGTCTATTTCTGTTTTGTATATGAGTTCATTTGTATCATTTTTGTTTTAGATTCCACGTATGAGTGATATCATATGATATTTGTCTTTCGCTGATTTACTTCACTTAATCTCTCTTATGATAATCTCTAGGTCCATCCATGTTGTTGAGTGCCCTATTTCTGAGTAAAGATGTGCATAAAACTTCACTGCTTAGTGCAAAGTAAGGAAGGCTTCCTTCTTTTGTCCAGCCGCTCCGCGGCATGTGGGATCCTCCCGGACCGCGGCACGAACCCGCGTCCCCTGCACCGGCAGGCGGACTCCCAACCACTGCGCCACCAGGGAATCCCAAGGCTTCCTTTTATTTGTCCTAATTTGCACCTTTTCCAGCCTCACAAGGGAGCTCTGGGTCTGGTAAACTTGCTCTTGGTGAGTGTGCGTTGATACAGCCATAGCCTCTCCTGTTACATGTATTTGACTCCCATCTGCTTCGAAACCTTTTCTGGGGGCAGGAGGGTGTCTCTGATCTCTGCATATGGGAATGTCCTCTGCTCTTCTTCAAGCCTGCTACTGTTTAGTTTTCTTTCTTTAACTGCAATAACCAGAGCAACATATGATATTCCCAGGTTCAATAAACTGGCAGGATAGTGTTTCTTTTCTTTTCTCATGTCTTTCTTAATGATTCCCACCATTTCTTTGTTGTTTTGTTTCATCTTCTTGGGGCCACAGAAGCAAGAGAGGACAGTGTTTTCAGTTTACGGTACCTTCCCAAGCACATTCCTGGAACATAACTTTGTCCTGTGCTAAGGATTCTATATATTGTTCACATTAGTTTTCTCTGAATAGTTTGAATATCATTTTCCTGCATAGTTCACATTCTTTTAGTTCTCATTCTAAAGGGAAAGAGAGGCACAGGATAAGAGGTGTGTGTGTGTGTGTGTCTGCAGTGGACATAGCTGCCCAGTGAGGTGGAAGGCCTACATTCCTTTACAGGAACTGGAGCTTCCAAACATCTTTCCAAGAATACCAGATATGATCTAATCTCTAAGTTGGAAGTCAGCAGACTGTTCCCATGACTCATGACTCCAGATACATCTTTCAACAATCAGGCCTTCACTTCATGGTGATGGGAGTGTCTATACCTAAGCAATGTGGAAAAAGCAGATCTTTATGAAAGGCTCCCATTTCTTCTAAAGAGTAGGAACAGATAGATTTAGATTTAGATATATTTTACTCCTATCTTCTTAAATATATTTTCCAAAACATATATTTCTGTCAGGCTTGTAGGTAAATGTTCATGTAAGCATTATTTCAAACACCTCAGCATAATTGTCAGTTGGTAGCAGGGGGCTTGACCCAGACACAGTGCCCGGCAGTGCATTTCTAGGTTCTCCAAGGTCATCAGTTTCACAGGCTGTGTGATTTGAGATAATGTCATTCATCAAGCTGTATGAGAAAGATGGTATAATTACTGCCTGGCAATTTTTCTCAAGAATGAAAGATTCTGGGCTTCCCTGGTGGCACAGTGGTTGAGAATCCGCCTGCCAATGCAGGGGATACGGGTTCAAGCCCTGGTCCGGGAAGATCCCACATGCCGCGGAGCGACAAAGCCTGTGTGCCACACTACTGAGCCTGTGCTCTAGAGCCCGCGAGCCACAACTGCTGAGCCCATGTGCCACAACTACTGAAGCCCGTGCGCCTAGAGCCCATGCTCTGCAGCAAGACAAGCCGCTGCAATGAGAAGCCTGCACACCACAATGAAGAGTAGCCCCCACTCTCCACAACTAGAGAAAGCCCGCGCACAGCAACAAAGACCCAATGCAGCCAAAAATAAATAAATTAATTAATTAATTAAAAAAAATAAGAATAAAGATTCTTTCTGAAGATTCATGCAAACTTTTTCAAAGTTTGCATGAATGTTTCTCATTACTTCTCTGTGATACTCATGCTTATTCTGTCTAATCAGCTAGTGCCTTCTGAACTAACTCCTCTCAGTTCCTTTGGAGAACCTAACAGAAATTTCATTCACCTTCACTATCCAACACAATTCCTATCCTATATTTGTTTTTGTTTTTTTCATTTTCTTTCTTCCTTCCTTCCTCCCTCCCTTCCTTCCTCTCTAAATTTTTTTTTTGTTTTTTTTGGTTTTTTTGTTTTTAGAAAACCAAGGTCAGAAATACATAGAACTGAAGGCAAGAAAATACTTTTGGGATAAGCCTCCCCAAGTGTGTTATCTCTGTCAGATATGCTTGGCACCCTTGCTCAGCTCAGATGAACATCACCACTGTGCTGGGTTCTCCCATGTTCCCAACACCTCAAGGCAACTAATAAAGAAAGGTGGTCCCCTTTGGTCCCCGCATAATAAAAATAAATTATAAAAGACTAATAGTTAGGACTTTGCCCAGGATTTATTTTTATAACTATTGTAATAAACAAATATAATAAAATCATGTATGAAGATAAACAAAATACAAACAACACATTTTACTTGCTAATCAAGAATCTTAAAGAGTAGAATCTTATCTTACCTAGAACAAAGATTCTAAAATCAATATGTAATTTTAAAAACCACATATAATCTAATATACTCTTTTATCTTTTTTTATTTTTTATTTTTATTTTATTTTTCTGTAGTACGCGAGCCTCTCACTGTCGTGGCCTCTCCCGTTGCGGAGCACAGGCTCCGGACGCGCAGGCTCAGCGGCCATGGCTCACGGGCCCAGCCGCTCCGCGGCACGTGGGATCCTCCCGGACCGGGGCACGAACCCGTGTCCCCTGCATCGGCAGGCGGACTCTCAACCACTGCGCCACCAGGGAAGCCCTTATCTTTTTTTAAATTGAAGTATAGTAGATATACAATGTTTCAGGTATACAGCAAAGTGATTCAATTCTACATTTTTATATATATATATATATTCTTTTTCAGATTCTTTACCATTATAGGTTATTACAAGATACTGAATATGGTTCCCTGTACTATACAGTAGGTCCTTGTTTATGTATTTTATATACAGTAGTGTGTATATGTTAATCCCAAATTCCTAATTTATCCCTTCCCCCACCCCTTTGGTAACCATAAGTTTATTTTCCATGTCTGTGGGTCTATTTCTGTTTTGTACATGAGTTCATTTGTATCATTTTTGTCTTAGATTCCACATATGAGTGATAGCATATGATATTTGTCTTTCTCTGACTTACTTCACTTAGTATGATAATTTCTAGGTCCATCCTTGTTGCTGTAAATGGCATTATTTCCTTCTTTTTTATGGCTGAGTAATATTCCATTGTATATATGTACCACATCTTCTTTATCCATTCATCTGTCAATAGACATTTAGGTTGCTTCCACATCTTGGCTATTGTAAATAGTACTGCTATGAACATTGGGGTGCAGGTATCTTTCCAAATTAGAGTTTTCATCTTTTCTGGGTATATGCCAAGGAGTGAGATTGCTGGATCATATGGTAACTCTATTTTTAGTTTTTTAAGGAACCACCATACTGTTCTCCATAGTGGCTGCACCAACTTACATTCCAACTAACAGTGTGGGAAAGTTCCCTTTTCTCCACACTCTCTTTAGCATTTATTATTTGTAGATATCTTGACAATGGCCATGCTGCCTGATGTGAGGTGATACCTCATTGTGGTTTTGATTTGCATTTCTCTAGTAATTAGTGATGTTGAGCATATTTTTATGTGCCTGTTGGCCATCTGTATGTCTTCTTTGGAAAAATGTCTATTCAGGTCTTCTGCCCATTTTTGGATTGGGTTGTTTGTTTTTTGATATTGAGCTGTGTGAGCTGTTTGTATATTTTGAAAATTAAGCCCTTCTCAGTCACATCATTTGCAAATATTTTCTTCCATTCTATAGGTTGTCTTTTTGCTCTGTTTATGGTTTCCTTTGCTGTGCAAAAGCTTTTAAGTTTACTTAGGTCTCATTTATTTATTAATCTAATATACTCTTGAAAATAAATCATATATCCCATAAAATACACAGCATACATAGCTTTGTGTCTACAACTCTTTGCAATATGTGCAGGAATGTAGAGAATATCATAAAGAGTATGTATGCCAAATGTGTTTATAGTATTTTAATTCCATGAGAAGGAGATAGTTGAATTGGACTGACAAAATGTACATATATTATATCTCCTCTGATTAAAAGATAATAATAATGTTAAAAAATCTGCACGTGGCCATTGGTAGACACTAAAGTCACAGCCCTGCTCAAATACCCTGCCATGTGGAGTCAGACTTAACCAAGGACAAAATGGTAGTTTAAGCCTATTTCAAATGTCTGAAGGTAATAGCCAACCCAAACTTTGGGTACCTCTAGTCCATTTATTTTCCAGCATTCCACATAATTTTCTGAGATTGGCCAGCCCTCTTGGTCATCTTCACATCTCATCAATGGTCTGAGACAGGACTGTGCACAGACTGGAGAAGCCGCTTCCTTCAGCACTTTTTCCTGTAGCCTCCCCTTCCCAGTGCACACTTCCATTTGCAGGGCCTGCTTCTCTTTTGCTGCCTGCAGCCTTAACACCTCAGCTCAGCTTCCTGTGTGCTTTGTGAGTGGAGATTCCTCATTCCACCCCACCCACAAGAGATTAGCTAATTTTGGAATTATTAACTCATATTCCTTACTTTTTATTAGATGAGCCAGAAAGAGGAAAACTAGAATTAAGTATTTATATTCCTAATTCACGCACAAGTCACTGGGTTAGACTATCTCGGAGACACAGTTCAAATCTGGATTGCTGAGGACCAGCTTGCACCTCTCTCAGGAGGTCAGAATTCCACAAAAAGGGGCTTGCCTTACCTGGCTTTTTAGAACTGGTACAATTTCGTCAGTAAAATGGCACGTATTGACAATCAGTTTATTCAGATTTGGTGCAGATATTGTGTCTCAGAGCCAGGCTCAAAACAGGTCCTACAGGAGATAGCCTGAAACTGGACTAAAGCCTGGTGAAAATAAGAACAACCAGCCACATTTGAAACTTGTATCAGGGTAAAGAGGCCATAAACCTGGCCAAGCTGGAAAAGGCAAATTAATGCTTTTAGCCATGTCAAAAATAATTGAGTAACATGAGTCTCTAATCTCGGAATTACCTATACTGAATAAAATTCTCTGGAACTGGATAAATAAGAGTATGTGATCCTGAGCTTTCTGTGCATGCAGAATGTGCAGTTGGACAAGAAAGGATGAAAAGTTATGAATCCCAGGGTTGTATCATTTAGAGAAGACCTTTGTATCCCTTTTACGAATCACAGAATGTTAGCTGTCACCTATAGACACAATGTGGATGGGGAGCTTCAAACGTATTAAGAACCCAAGGAACCAGACAATCTTACATTAGGAGAACAGTCAAATTTCAGAGATCCGGGCTTCCCTGGTGGCGCAGTGGTCGAGAGTCTGCCTGCCGATGCAGGGGATGCGGGTTCGTGCCCCGGTCCGGGAAGATCCCACGTGCCGCGGAGCGGCTGGGCCCGTGAGCCGTGGCCGCTGTGCCTGCGCGTCCGGAGCCTGTGCTCCGCAGCGGGAGAGGCCACAGCAGTGAGAGGCCCGCGTACCGCAAAAAAAAAAAAACCAAAAAACAAAACAAAAATTGCAGAGAGCCATTGAAACAAAGAATTTCTACCATCAATGTTGGTAGAGCCCTGTTTAATTAAAATACAGTGTACATTTGAACACTTATAGGTTTAAAAAATTCTCAACTACAAATTACCACAATAAAAAGGATAGAAAGAAGAGGGTAAAAATGCAACCCTGTGTTTTGTCACATAGTCATTCTGGTTTCTACAAACAACTGGATAAGAAACAAATTGAAATTTATCAGAGATACTTACACATTTCCAAAATTTCTATTTCTTATTAAAAGTGTGTTTTTTAACAAAAAAGAAGAGGACTCAGATACAGAGAACAAACTAGGGGTTACCACTGGGGAGTGGGGAGGGGCTATACAGAGGTAGGTGAGCAGGAGGTACAAACTACTGGGTGTAAGATAGGCTTAAGGATGTATTGTACATCATGGGGAATATAGCTAACATTTTGTAATAACTGTAAATGGAAAGTAACCTTTAAAGTTCTAAAAAATAAAAATAAAATAAAAGTGTTTTTATATCCTCATTAACTGATTCGCTAGATCAACCTCATAGTTGATAGTACTATGGTATACAGACAGGGAAATGTAGTCATAAATATGTAACATTTGTACCTAAAAACCTGGTCCAAACCACATTTTCATACACTATGCTAATCAAAATGTTAGTATCACCTGTCATAATCTGCCCAGTTTTAGAAAGAAGACTGTTTTTGTCAAATTACAACAACCCTTTTTTCCTAGAGTTGAAATCTTATTTTTAAAACGTTTGATGCTTAACATATTTCACACAATCTGTTGATTGTTCAGTGAGGCACTTCAAGGGCAAACTCAATATCCAGAATTTAGTGTTGTATAGCATAATCAAAATTAGACATTTTCTTTAAAAAATAACTTAATCAAAAATTAACTTGCTACTTTAATATCCAAAATTGACCCAGAGATACGGTTTCTCTGATTTTTGTTTAGCAAAATCCTTTCCAGTATTAATATTGCTAACACCTCTATCAGTTACTTATTTGGATAATGTCTTAATAAAATGCAATTTAGAGTTCTGGTCCTTGTAATGGCAGAAAGCTTGTATCAGACGAATCTTCCTGCATATAATGGTAAACTTTAGACAAAATATTAAAAAGTGCTTATCATAAGGCACCAAAGAGCAACCAAACTCTGGCAGACACTGAAGAGATTAAGGAGAGAGCCACATTTATATGCATTTGCCCTGAAAGCACACCCCAGCCTAAACTCTGAGAGTGGCTAGAATTCCAAAGGAAAACTGCAATTTTGTTGGCTTGAACTGTCACGGAATGGAGCTCAAAGCTGCTAAAGCATCTGGAAAGTAAGGAAGGAAATCTCAGGAAGGAGAGAGACACAGAGGGAGAATGCTAAAATCTGTGTAAAAACGTCCCTCAAATCCGTGGCTGACTTCTGAACTGTGCATGTATGGGGGAGACTTCAAGGAGCCCAGTGGAAAGCAACAGCCAGAAGGCCATGGAGCTAAGCAGGTATTTCTTTTGCTGCTCAGCATAGGGAGGCTGGATTTAAAATTTGAGTCCTGCAAAATTAGAAGAACTTGGTAAATACCTTAATCTTTCCATTGAAATTCCAGAATTACCAAACTTTATGAAAAATGACTATGTCTCAGTACTGGGGGATTTGCCTAGGAATAAAGACAAAGCCAAAAGAGAACTGCGCTCACCAAGTATAAAACCAAGTCTATAGAAATTCAAGGTGATGAGTCAATAATTAAACTGGTGGCTAGAACAAAAACCAGTACTATCAGAGGAAAACAACACAATCCAGAGTCTCTATATCATGTCAGTAATAAGGTGCAATATACAATTTAAAAGTTACTAGATAGGTTTTTCAGTCTGGGTCTAATCAGGGGATAGAAACCACACAGTAATTGCGACAAAAAAAGTTTAATAAAAAAAATTATTAAATTATGATAGAAGAGTAATTATGAAGATGTAAAGAGAACTAAAAAGGGTACTCTGGGGCTGACGGAGAGTACTCAAGGAAGAACAAACTTGGAAGGGGTTTTCCTACCGAAGACTGGCGTTCAGACCTCCTTGGAGAAGGAGTGGTTTCAAGACGAGAGATGGCAGAGGATGTCACTGGTGGCTCAGTCCAGAGCTTGTCCACATCAGCAGGCAGCAGAAAGCAGCCCTCCAGTACACAGGCAAGCTGATACTGGCAGATGGGAGCACGGAGGGAGTCAAAGCGTTAGAAGGCTGCTTTCTGGCAGAGTGAGGCAGGCGGTGTGCAGTGTCCATGTTTAGAGGATCTTGGGAAACAACTGTGAGGTGCAGGCAAGCCAAGGCGGTCAGAGCAGCACTGCCAGCACGAGGTCTGGATCACGGTGGTGTCTGCATCGGGAAGACAGCAGGAACCAATTCTTGGGGATGCGGGCAAGCTGACACTAGTGGGCGGCAGCACAAAAGGAATTGGGGTACCTTTCCCAGTACAAGGCCTGAAGTGTGCTATTGTCCACATCAGGAAGGCTGCAGCATGGTGGCTACCAGGCCTGGGATCGGACTGCCAGGCCACCAGCGGACCAAGTGCTCTAGGCAAACACGAGGCGGTGCGTCACTGGATATTCTCTCTCACACACACACACACACACACACTACTTGTGGGCTCTACAGCAGGAGCAAGTGAAAACAATGCAGCATAGCAGAACCATCTTTAGCCAGCAATGTGCCTCTAGCTAATAAAGCTTAACAGCATACTAACTATATAAACGAAGTGCTTAAAGAGTCAGTCCGTTTTCACAGAGCAGGTACAAAGAGTGAATTTGGAATTAAGAGACAATAAATTGATAGGCATGCATGCAAAGAAACAGGAAAATGTGATCTAAAGCTAAGAAGAAAAACCATCAACAGAATTCAACCCTGGGATTAAATGTTGGAATTAGCAGACAAGGACCTTCCTGCAGCTATTACAAATACGTTCGAGGGCTTAAAGGACAAAATGTCACAATGATTGAATATCTGGGAAATACCAGCAAAGAACCAAATAGAAATTCTAGATCTGAAAATGAACCGTCAGAAATGAAAAAATTACTTAACAGCATATTGGAAGTAGGAGAAGAAGGGCTAATAGAAATCATCAAATCTGAAGAATAGAGAGGAAGACTTTGAAAAAAAATTAAAAAGCCTCAGTGACCTATGGGAAATATCAAGGGGTCTAACATATGTGTAATTGAAGTGTCAGAAAAAGAGGAGATAGAAATGAGGCAGAAAAATATATTTAAAGAAATAATGATGAAAAACATCAGTTTAGAGATCCAAGAGTCTCAGCAAACTCCCAGCAGAGAGATACAAGGAAAACCACATCTAGTAATATCATAATCAAATGAAAACTAAAGATAAAGAGAAAATCTTGAAATCAGCTAGAGAGAAAAGACATTACATACAGGAGGAAATCAACACAAATGACAGCTCACTTCTGATAAAAAGAGAGAGAGAGAGAGAGAGAGAGAGACCAGAAGACAATGAAATAGTATCTTTAAAGTGCTGAAAGAAAATAAAAACTGTCCGCACAGACATTTTTAGATAAACAGAAGTTTGTTACTAACAGACTTGTACTACAAGAAATATTAAAGGAAGTTTTTCTGGCTGAAGTGAAGCCACACCAAACAGAAATTTGAATCTATAAGAAGGAATGAAGAACATGGGAAACAGTAAATATTTGGATAAATATAAAATACTACTTTTTCTTCTCTTTATTTAAAAGACAATTTTTAAGGCAAAAATTTATAACATTGTATTGTAAGGTTTATAATCTATATAAATGTAAAATATATGACAATAATAGCACAAAGAATGGATGGCATAAATGGAATCATACTGTTGCAAATTCTTATATTTTATTTTATTTTATTTTATTTTTTTGCTGTATGCGGGCCTCTCACTGCTGTGGCCTCTCCCGTTGCGGAGCACAGGCTCCGGACGCGCAGGCGCAGCGTCCACGGCTCACGGGCCCAGCCGCTCCGCGGCACGTGGGATCCTCCCGGACCGGGGCACGAACCCGCGTCCCCTGCATCGGCAGGCGGATTCTCAACCACTGCGCCACCAGGGAAGCCCAAATTCTTATATTTTAAATGAAGTGGTACAGTATTAACTCTAAGTAGACTGAGAAGTGAAGATGCAGCAATCCCTAGAGCAACCAATAAAAAATTACAGAGGTATATCTTAAAAATGGAGGAATCTAAATGGAATACTCAAGTAGACTTGATTAACTCACGTAAAAGTGGAAAAGGAGGGACAGAGGATGGTACAAACAGAAAACAGCTAGCAACATGTAGAACCTATATCCAACTATATCAATAAGTACATTAATCTTAGCTGGATTAATACACTCCAATTAAAGGCACAGAACTATTAGGCTGGATTTTTTAAAAGCAAGACCCAACAATGTGCTCTCTACAAGAGATAGGTTAACATCCAGTTTATCACTGAATAGATGTTTCTAATTTGCATATCATGAAATTAGAAATAGTCCTGGTTTTAACTAAACAGGCTTAAAGTATTTGGTGGTTCAATTAAACTGTTCCTCTAAGAGTCACAACCCACTGAATGTATGGAATTTGGGGATCTCATGAGATAATCTTGTTTCAGCTCCTGCCACTTGATCACTTTGTGACATAACTTCCTGTTTCTTCTATGACTCTGTGGATTAATACATCATATTTAAATAGTAGACATGATCTAATATTTAAAACCACTTCCTAAGCACATAAAATCATAGTGTGAAATTCTAATTGTCTTTAATGAAGACAAAAATGATCCGTTAAAGATACAAAACAAATGATCTGAGATTATATTCATTCAGTGAGAATCAAGTGTTCCACAGCGGCACTGTTTGCTAATAAATTAGAGAGGCAACGTGGAGTGGTCGGAGACAAAGGGGCACAGGAGTGCAACAGAGCTTGCATCTGACCCCTGTCTCCTCTGCTTACTGGCTGGGAGACAAGTTAGCTAAGTTTTCATTTTCTTACCTGCTTCCTCTTCTCCTTAGGGGGCTGCTCAGGAGCCAGACTGTTTAGGTTCTGACCAAACCACCTTCTTCTTACTAAGTAACTCTGGGCAAGTTACTTAACTTCTCTAGGCCTTAGTTTTCTCATTTGTAAAATGAGTATAATAATGGCGCCAACCTTATACAGTTTCTGAGGATTGATTGAGTGAATATTTGTAGAGCACTTAGGATAGTGTCTGGCACAGAGAAAGCATTGCATAACTGTTTGCTAAATAAAATAAATACCTCCTTGTTGGGTTCTTATAATAATTAATGAAGATGAGTTAAATAAATCACTTAGACCACTCTGTCTGACAAATTGAGTATCAATCAACAGTAGCTGCCATTACTGTTACTGGAGGTCCTATGGGTGATGGTTGCTAAACATTAGCAGTTATCTCACTAGTACACGTCTTACCAGGCACTGGGGAGAAGTCTTGGTTTACTAATTAATAATGAGTTGATGACCTTTATAAATAGCGTATAGACTATATATATAATCAAGTATAAAAAGGGTGATAAGGGAAAATTTGTTTACAAAGAGACCCTCTAAGAAGTTAAAACATAAAACTTGGGGAGGGGGTAGGTAATGCTAATAGATATAAGGTTGTAACTGTCAAGCCTGTTCAAAGCTGATGCAAATGTTAGTGAAGAATTAAAGCTTTAGAAACTGTTACCTCTGGAGTGGGTATAATTAATGGAGGCGGAAATCAAGCTTTCAAAGACCTTGGTCTACTGACTGGAAGCAGCGACATCCCCGGAGAGCTTTCTAGAAATGCAGAATCTTAGGCTCTACCAGAATCAGAACTTATAAGATCTCCAGTTGATTCTGAAGCATTGTTGTAGAATATGTTCACTTTCCAGTTTTTCCCTGGAGTTTAAGTATACCATATTAATAATATTGAGATTGGGGTAATATTATGTCTCTTTAGAGTGATACATTTTTCTCTGATGATACGACTTTACAATTGGGCGACATACCTGATTTTATTATGTCCCGGGGACAAATTTTTCTGATCAAAAGCCACTTGTGGTTTTATAATGCAAATCTATGTGAAAGGAGTCACCAAGCAGGTTTTATAGTAAATGTCACTGGAATTTCTCAGTTTCTTACCTCAGGGATGCATGTTTTTGAAAACCCATCTCTAAATCACTAGAGTTCAGAATTTTATCACTTTTCACAGTTCACCCTTGCTCAGCCTGAAGATGAGAAATGAAAGATGAAAACAGGGCCCTGATTCACGCCTCATCTCTTGTAATGAAGTCACAAATCACTGACTTTTAAAATAGAAAGTTTCAAAACCAAATATTTTATTTGGATGTATCTGGAGAGCTAAAATATTTCTATTGAAACTCTCTGTGAGAAAACATTCTAGATATGAAACATCTGTTTTTGGTCATTTCAGTTAAAGACTAATATTTGCACAGGTCAGGGAGGCCCGTGGTGATATTGTGTTGTTCTAAGTACAATATTTCCATGATGTAGTATTCTTGAAGGATTGGGTAGCAGCATTCACCCTGTTAACATAGTTCAGACATTCCCAACATATTTGCAAATATGTGTATCTGCAAATATCAAAAAATAGCTTTCTCACTTCCTTCTTCCTTCTTGGAAATAGAGGGTGAGGGTCGGGGGCTGGACACAGCTATGGAAACACACTGGGGGCTCAGCATCAGGGGCAAAGTGCCTGGGAAGAGTCAATGGAGACCTGAGTATTGGCCTTTGTATTTGTTAGGAGGGATCATTCCAAGCAGTGGCCCTTTCGTAGACTCCCCCGGCCCAGAGTGAAGATGACCTAGGGATCTGCCATGAACTTTGAATGGGGCTGGGGGCCATCAGTCTGAAAGTTACACCCTTAGAGGGTATAACTAACGTGGCTTGTGCAAGCACTGGAGCCCTCAAGGGCTCCAGTGATCAAACCTTTAGGCTTTCAACCTGGGTTACACAATGGGAATCACCTGGGAAGCTTTACAAGTTATTGGTGTCCAAGTCTCACCCCCAGACATTCTGATTTAATGGTTCTGAGGTATGGCCTGGGCATTGAGATGTTTTAAAGCACCTTGGTGGGAGCTTCCCTGGTGGCGCAGTGGTTGAGAATCCGCCTGCCAACGCAGGGGACACGGGTTCGAGCCCCGGTCCGGGAAGATCCCACATGCCGCGGAGCAACTAAGCCCGTGCACCACAACTACTGAGCCTGCGCTCTAGAGCCCGCGAGCCACAACTGCTGAAGGCCATGCACCTAGAGCCTGTGCTCCGCAGCAAGAGAAGCCACCGCAATGAGAAGCCGGCACAGCACAACGAAGAGTAGCCCCCACTCGCCGCAACTAGAGAAAGCCTGCGTGCAGCAACAAAGACCCAATGCAGCCAAAAATAAATAAATAAAGATAAATTAATTTTTTAAAAATAATAAAATAAAAATAAAGCACCCTGGAGACCTATGTGCAGTGAGGGATCTCTATGCCACAACCTTTAGGACTCAATGCCCTCTCCCTCCAAACACCCCATCCTGCCCCGTTCCAGCTCCACTGATCATTCAGTTCCTTCTCTCCCTCCCCCAAAGTTGCCACCTGAGCAACTTTCCAAGGCTGGGTCCTTTTGCCTGCACTGAATGAGCCCCAGATTCTTGAGTTTTAGAAATTATGGGCTGAATTTTGTCCTTCCAAAATTCATTTGTTGAAATACCTCAGAATGAGACTATTTGGAGATGTGGCCTTTAAGAGGTAATTAAGGTGAAATGAGTGCATATGGGTGAACCCCCAACCAATATGGCGAGTTTACAAGGGGAAGGTTAGGATGCAGGTAGGCATAGAGGGAAAACCACATGAAGACAGAGGGAGAACAGTGCCATCTCCGAGCCAAGGAGAGAGGCCCTCAGAAGAAATCAACACTGCTGACACCTTGATCTCGGATTTCTCACCTCCAGAACTGTAAGGAAGCAGATTGCTGCTGCTGAAGCCCCCCAGGCTGTGGTACTTGTTTTGGCGGCCTGAGCTGATAAAAACAGAAACCTTTCTGTGCCCAGGGTGCCTTGAGTTTGATTATGCTGGGCACGTGGAGTAGCTTTCATATCGGAGAGGGTTTTGCACGTAGAGGAAACTCACGGTGATTTGAACTTTACTTAAGTCTCCACAGATTGAGCATTTAAGCAACGATATAAAATTTGATTAAATTACCTTAATTTAAATTGAAATTGCAAATCCGACACCTTAAATAGCAGGCAAAATACACACATATGACAGCAAAACTTACTACAATATTTTTAACTTAAAACTATTCTAAATATCAAATACCATATGTTGAATTTATTTCTTCATTAAGGTTGTTTCATATCTCCCTAGGATTATGGATGAATTTATTTTGACATCTTCCTAATGTTCCAGTAATATCAGTTTGATACCCTGTAGGTTACAATTCTCACCAGACCCGAAAACTCACTGAAGTTCTGGATTTTTTATCTTTCCTTGGTTGGGGCACGGAATTGTTTTTTCCCCCTAGGTGATTCAAAGCCAACCCAATAGTTACAAAGCTGAGCATCTTTTTCTTGTAAAAGTGAGTCCACTCCTTTTTCTAGATTTAGGTTTGTCACTAGAACTGGATGTTTGCCTCTGAAAATAATGTATTTTAAGACTTGGCCAAGATTATACAATGAATTGCCCTGTATAGGTTGATCTGGTCTATTAAGTTTATATACAACATATGTGTCTTTATTGGTGTTTTTATTACCATTAGTGGAATCACTGGGATTTCATTCCCTGGAAGTTGAGTCTCTGCTCAGCAAACCCTTGCCAGGATATTTGGGAAATTGATCACCTTGGAATATACCACCAAGGCCTCTTTTTATCTGGCTGTTGTGACTGACCCCTGGTGCTGATTAACTATTAGGCCTCCTTTCCATCTAATTATTCTACACTTTCTGTTAATCATTAATTAGATGCTCATACCCCTTCATAGACTCCACATGTTTCAATTAACCTTAATTAAATCTTTATACTTGAATCATCACATCATGACCAGTGCCTGAGCTTGAGTCACATGAAATAAGTATCTTCCAATCAGTTAAACTTGGAAGGTGCCTTCTTCAAAGGCTCCAACCAACCCAGGGCTTCTTCATAGCCTCTCCCCACGGAGAAGGGCAGTCCCCGCCACACATGCATTAGATTGTTTGTGATGAGCAGACAGGATGACTTCTCTTCTCCCTTGACCGATTTTCGAACCCTCTGGAGGGGTTAAAAACAAATACAGGTAGTCAAGAGGCACTTTGTGAGACCAGACCCAAGCTGAGCTGCTCTGGGGGTTCATGAAACAAAGCATCATGGTAATGAGGAAGATAATGACAGCAGCATTGATAACAACCTTATATTATCTATTTACTTGTGCCAGACCGTGTGCTCTTACTCTCTATATATTATATACGGTATCTCATTTAATAGTCCTCAAATTAATCTTTTGAACAAGTATTATTTATCTTTATCTTATAGATCAGGAAACTTCAGCCCAACGAGATTAGGTAATATCCAGCAAGTGGTATGGCAGGGATTTTATCTAATTGCCACTTTTTTTTGTTGGTTGGTTGGTTGGTTTTTGCGGCACGCGGGCCTCTCACTGCTGTGGCCTCTCCCGTTGAGGACGGAGCACAGGCTCCGGACGCGCAAGCTCAGCGGCCATGGCTCACGGGCCCAGCCGCTCCGCAGCACGTGGGATCCTCCCGGACCGGGGCACGAACCCGTGTCCCCTGCATCGGCAGGCGGACTCCCAAACACTGTGCCACCAGGGAAGACCCTCTCTCTATTCTTCTATTGATGGGCATTTGGTCTGTTATAAAAATGACACTCTTTTAAAGGTCTGTTGGTGCAAAATGAGAACATGCTTTGTCAGATGTAAACCAATGGATGGAATGGATCAGTCCTAGGATATGGGCTCAGCTTCACATGTTTCATATACATCATATCATATCGGGGAGCACATGGTATCGACATGACTTACTATTTTTTTAAAAATTATGTATTTATTTGGCAGCTGTGGCGTGCAGGATCTTTAGTTGCAGCGTGCAGGATCTAGTTCCCGGACCAGGGATCCAACCGTGGCCCCCTGCATTGGGAGCACAGAGTCTTAACCACTGGACCACCAGGAAGTCCCCAATGACATGACTTACTGCTAGTGATACTAACTTAGACCAGTTTTTAAGGTCATGTCTGCCAGTTTTCTTCACTGTGAAGTTGCTATTTTTTTCCCTTTCCATACTCTCTTCAGTAAAAGCAAGTCACTAAGTCCAGACCATACTCAAGGAAGGGAGGGAATTAAGCTTCACCTCTTGGAAGAAGGACTGTGAAAGACTTTCGTAGACTGATGTTAAAACCCCAGGAATTAATTAGTAAATGTTTGGGGAGAGATACTTTGAGGCTATGAAAATACCTTGTTTCTCTTAAGAGTTTCATCCACTAATTTTAGCATTCATCAGTGGATTTTGTTTGTAGTAGTTATTATTGTGGTTTTAATGATAATTAAACATTTTGGTGTGTTTTAATGGTAATTTTCTATTTCCCTCATTTCTTCTACATTTAGTACCTGCAATTCTTCCATAAGGAAGATTTGTCCCCTCTTCTGTATGTGTGTATGATGTATTTATGTATTTCAGTATGGCGGCATGAATATTTTATTTGGGGGGTTATCATACAGTACTATCATTAATTAATTTTTTGCTCAAATTGTTCCAACTTTGGCCATTGGGTACTCTTTCAGTTGGTTCCTGTGTGCCTTTGACATACTCCATCCTTTTTCTTTTTCTTTCTTTTTTTTTGAGCACTTTCTCCTTTCTCTTCTTAAGCAGCTTTATTGAGATATAATTTACATGCCATAACATTTACCTGTTTTTAAGGTTATGTGCATGTTCAGTTTTAGGAGATTTCATGATCATCACATCATCCCAGGGGGTACATGATATCAATATAATTTTTATTATATTTACAGAATTGTGCAACAGTTAAGAGAATTTAATTTTTGAGTATTTCCATCACCCCTCACAGAAACCTCATGTCCATTTGCAGTCATTCCTCACCACTCTCAGCACTAGGCAATCGCTAATCTCCCTTGTCTCCATAGTTTTGTCTTTTATGAATACTTCCTTCCTTTCTGGCACTGTAAGATGCTCCAGGCTCATATTGTATTTTCCCTGCCCTAACCCTAGAAATAACCATTTCTTCAAGGAGCACTTGTCCTGTTTGTTGGAGAACGGTATTTACACACCAAGATTTGGGTGCTCTGTGTGCTTGTTGCTACTTGAGAGTCATTGTTTCTGGCCTCTCTCAGTGGACAGAGGTAGGAAATATATATATGTATTTATTTCTGTTATCTCTGCATACATATTGATATAAATATAAGGTCATGCTGATACCTGCAACTCTAATCTAGCACCACAGAGTTCATTCTAGCTGTTCCCCCTTGCTTATTTTTTTCCCTGACAGTGAGAAACCTGGCTCTCTTTATTTACAATATATTTTCTTATTCAATGTTTATATACATGAGTATTGGGTTGATTGGTGCCCTCAAAAAGACATGTTCCCGTTCTAACAGCTGGAAGGTGTGAATGTAACCTTATTTGGAAAAAGGGTCTTTGCAGATATAATTAAGTTAAGGACCTCAAGACCCTTACCCTGGGTTATCAGAGTGGGTCTTAAATCCAATAACAAATGTGCTTAAAAGAGACACACGGAGGAGAGACACATAGAGAAAAGAGGAGAAAGCCATGAGAAGACAGAGTTTAGAGTGATGAATCCATAAGCTAAGGAACACGCAGAGTCACCCGTAACTTAAAGAGGCTAGGAAGGATTCTCCTGGAGAGATTTCAGAGACTCTGGCCTTGACAACACCTTGATTTTCGACTTTTGGTCTCCAGAGTAGTGAGAGAATAAAATTCTATCATTTTAAGCCACCAAGTCTGTGGTAATTTGCAACAACAGCCCTAGAAAACTAATGCAATGTGGAAATAGTTTCAAAATTGCTAACCCTGCCCCTATGAGAAAAAAATTTACCTGCTAAAGCCTAGTGTTTGTATATTGCTTTCTTTGCTTGCCTTACACTATCCAATTAAACCATTGTTTTTCTAAGCTACTTAAGTCAACTCCATTAGTATGTACTCTTTTTTTTTTTTTTTTTGGTCTGGTTTCTACCATTTCGCATAGTGATTTGAGATTCATTGTTGAATGTATCAAAAATGTGTTCCCTTTTATTGCTGAATAGTATTCCATTATATGGCTATACCACAATTTGCTAATCCATACACCTGCTGATGGACATTTGGGGGTTTTGTTAGTTTTTTGGTTTTGTTTTTAATTTTTGGCTATTACAAATAAAGCTGAACCTGGGCCCCAGCAGTGAAAGCACCAAGTCCTAACTACTGGACCACCCACCAGGGAATTCCCAAACTTGAATTCTTATGCAAGTCTTTGTGTAGATACATATTTTTAATTTAATTCTCTTGCTTAAATACCTAGGAGAATTGCTGGGTCATGAGGTAGGTATACGCTTAAATTTTTAATAAATTGTCAAGTTGTTTTCAGAGTGGGTATAGTATTTTATTATCAGTGTATCAGATTTCCATTTATAAAGAGCAGAAATTTAAAACTTTATAATAAAGTCCAATGTATCAATTTTTTCTTTTATAGTTCATGCTCTGTGTTCTAAGAATTATTTGCCTAATTCAAGGTCACATAGATTTTCTCTTGTTTTCTTCTAGAAATTTTATACTTTTAGCTCTTACATTTTGGTTTGGGATCCATTTCAAATTAATTTTTTCAGAGAGTAAGATTAAGGGTAGAGGTTCTTTTTTTTTTTTTTTTTTTGCATATAGATAATCAATTATTCCAGAAATATTTGTTGAAAAGACACTCTCTTCCCCCACCCATTAGCTTAATTACCTTGACATCTATGTTGAAAAATTGAATACATAGGTCTATTTCTGTAGTCTCTATTCTGTCCTATTCACATTTATGTACCCTGCACCAATATCACACATATTGTAGTCTTGATGGCCAAGAGTAAACATTCTCCAGTCCTGTTCTTCTTCAAGGCTATCTTGATTCTTTGCATTTCCATATAAATCTTATAATCAATTTATCAATTCTCTCTCTCTCATTACCCCCCCCCATACACACACACACACACACACACACACAACTGCTGGGTTTTAAAAAACTTTGTTGTTGTTGTTGTATGACAAAAATACAGAAAAGTGCATCAATCATAGGTATATAGCTTGATGAATTTTCAGAGTTAACACACCTATACAGTCAGCACCCAGATCAAGAAATAGGACTATAACAGCACCCCAGGGCAATCTTCAAATAATCTACCCCCAAAGGATACACTTTTTCTGGCTTCTTTTGCTTACCTGTGTGTTTGTAAGGTTTATCTATATTGTTGAAAATAGTTGTAGTTTTGTTCATTGTCATTGCTGTACAATATTCCATTGTGCAAGTATAACATAATTCCATATTTTAATATTCACTTTAAAAGTTACTTTTAAATGCAATGCATCATTGTTCAGTTTACACTTTTAGTTCTCAACTCTTCAGTATGTTTGGAGACCCAGAAACATTTCCCCTAGAAGTGAAATCTGAGCTTTATTAGAGAAAAACAACAACAACAAAAATTTAAAGCCTCCTTTTAAAACTTTTTTGGAAAACTATTAAATTAAATTAAATTTCATTGCTTGCCTTCTGGGACTGAGATCAAGAAAAATTAGATGTGTTATCTCTTTGGGGAGTGTTGTGCTAGAGTGGCTGCATTTCTCTCATATATCAGATGAGATAGCCAGTGCTTTTACAGGCTTTGTCCTCTTCCTTCCCCTGGGAATTCTACAACAAACCCCTCAACTTCAAGCACAACTTTCTTGGAATGAAATATTTCACCTATGATTCAAGAATCCTCTTTGTGCATGTGGTAAATCAGAGAAAATGAGTCAAAACCCATAGGGAATTCTCTGTCAGCTGGTGTGACATTTAGGAAGGGACATGAAATCCTTGAAACCTTGGGCACAATTTAATGTATTACTGCAACAAAATTGGAAGAGCAATTTTCCATGATATGGTCAATTCAGTCATTGTTAAAATAGGGATGCAATAACTATAAAGCATTTCCTCAAGTGCTTAACTCATTATGGAAAAACAACACTGGATAAAAACCTTAGGGACCTGAGGTGGGGTAGGAAAATGGATGTTCTGGTTAGTACAGGGTTTGGTTGCACTTAACAGAGGCTGACTGTATTCGCTTAACCAACTAAGGAGTTTATGTAACAAGAGTCTGGCGTAGGCTGTGCAAAGCTGGTGAAGCACTTGAGAAAGCAGATCCCTTCTCCTTTCCTGCTCTACCACCCTCAGCATAGTCACAAATGGCTGCCCTATCTCAACACTGCATCATCACAGTCTGGACAAGGGGGAGGAGGACAGGTTAAATGCAGACAGCTTACACTGGCCGTCTGTTTTTGTTTTTGTTTTTGTTTTTTTGATATATCAGGGGGAAAGTAGCTTGCCATGAAGTAACTTTTGGCCACCGGAGGACCAGATGCTCACCCTAGCTTTTGGAAGTATTTTAAATTCAATTGTTACACACCTCCCTCCAAGTGCATTTATGATTCTGTTAGCAAGGAAAAACAGTTGAAACTGGTCATGTCTAGCCCATTTGATTAACTGAGTTAAGTGCCATACTTTATATTTTGCTGCTAGACATTTTTCGAAAAATATGTTTATATTTCTGTGCCTTTGAAAACTTACCGCCACACAAATCACAACTAAATTTTCTTTTATTATTTCTCAACTTACTTGATTTTTCAAAAAGAAAGGACAGGGCTTCCCTGGTGGTTCAGTGGTTGAGAGTCTGCCTGCCGATGCAGGGGACACGGGTTTGTGCCCCGGTCCGGGAAGATCCCACATGCCGTGGAGCGGCTGGGCCCGTGAGTCGTGGCCGCTGAGCCTGCGCGTCCGGAGCCTGTGCTCCGCAACGGGAGAGGCCACAACAGTGAGAGGCCCGCGTACCCCGCAAAAAAAAAAAAAAAAAAAAAGGACAACTTAAGATATACCCACTTGATGAACTGCTGCACTGTCAGTACTACTGCAAGCACTTCACAAAAAAGTGTCCAAATGACTAACCAACATGAAAAAGATGCTCACTGATAAAGATTTGCCATTGGAGATATACAAATTAAAGCCATAATAAATTGCCATTACATTCCCAGCAAAATGTTTAAAACTGCAAAGAGATAATACCAAATGTTGGTGAAAACGTGGAGTAACTGAAACTTTCATACATTGCCAGCACCTGGGTACAATCTCTGCAGAAGTTTGTTTCATAGTCATCTACTGACCCTAAACCTATGAGAAATCCCGTTCCTAGGAACGTGCTCACCTCTGCTTACCAAAACACATGCACTGAAGTGTTTATATTCATAATGGCAAAATCCTAAGAACTCACCAAATATGCACCACCAGTGGAAGGAATAAACTATGCTTTAGTCACATAATGGAATTCTATACAGCAACGAGAATGAGCAAACTACAATTACATGCAAAAATATGTATGACTCTCACAAATATTTGAGGGAAAGAAGCCAGAAAGCCTCACAGAAAAGGAACTACTGTGTGAGGAGAAATTTATATAAAGCTCAAAAGTAGGCAAAATTATCCTATGAGTTCCAAGAAGTCAGAAAAGTAGTTCAAACCCTGAGAAGAGTAGTTGACTTAACATAGGCAAGAAGAGAACTCTTGGGCTCCTGATATCATCCTGTTTCATGATCTGGGTGTTGGTTAACCGGGTGAGTTCACTTGGTGAAATTCATCGTGGTATATATTTATGATTGGTACTCTTTTCTGTATATATCTTATACTGCAGTAAAAAGGTGAGAAAGCGACAATTATGTATACTGCTGTTAAAATGAAGTTGTTCCATCTTTTGTCTAAGGCCAATTCTATCCAACTGCACTTTTTTTTTTTAAGTCTTTAAGGCATTTATTTCATCCGTGGATTTGGGGATGTAATTTATGAAGTTGAGAATCATGACAGTACAGTGTATCGGTTTGGCCAAAAAGTTTGTTCGGTTTTAAGTAAAAATAAGACATTTTTCATTTTCACGAAGAACTTTTGACTTTATTCACTAACCAAACGAACTTTTTGGCCAACCCAATATTTCTTTTATTTTTTACATTAAAAAAATTGAAGTATAATTGATTTATCATGTTGTGATAGTTTCAGGTATACAGCAAAGTGATTGTTAGACATATATATCTATTCTTTTCCAGATTCTTTTCCATTATAGGTTATTACACGATATTGATTATAGTTCCCTGTGCTATACAGTAGGTCCTTGTTTATCTATTTTATATATAATGGTGTTTATCTGTTAATCCCAAATTCCCAATTTATCCTCCCCCCTTCCCCCTTTGGTAACCCCTTTTCTATGTCACTAGATATAGTGAAGGAATCACTATAATGATTGCTTTATTATTATATTATTATATAATATATATAATATATTATATAATATATAATAATAATTATATTATTATCATTATTATTATGCCATGGACCGGTACCAGTCCACAGCCCATTAGGAACCGGGCCGCACAGCAGGAGGTGAGTGGTGGGTGAGTGAGCAAAGCTTCATCTACCGCTCCCCAGCGCTCACATTACCGCCTGAACCATCACTCACGTTACCGCCTGAACACCCCCCACCCCTGTCCGTGGAAAAATTGTCTTCCATGAAACCCGTCCCTAATGCCAAGAAGGTTGGGGAGCGCTGATTTAGGGAACACCTGCTTTAGGGGACACCATAGAGAGGTTTAAAGTGGCCCCAGGATGCTGGCACTCCTGGACATGCAGCAGCAGCAGACGAAAATCATCTTTGAAAGGAAGTGTCCTCAATTTAAGCCATTTGAATTCCCACTTACTTAAGATCAAGGAAATATAAATTCATAATCTGAGATCACCAAGTACACAAAGAGGCGAGACACCATGCGTGAGAGAAAAAATAACACAACTTATTTAGATACTGGGATTGTCATATACAGAGTATAGAATAACTAGGTAAGACATGTTTAAAGAAATATAGTATGGAATCACAAAGTTGGGCAAACAAAGAGACTATCAGGAACAATGAGAAAGATCTATGTAACAATAAAATGGAATTTCTAAAAGTAAAAAATAGATTTTTTAGGAATTAATAAAACTCAGTGTAGGGGTTTACCAAGAGATGAAACATAGTCAAAGTATGAACTGGAACATGTGGCTGAAGAAAAAATTTCCCAGAATGCAGCACAGAGAGGTAAGAAGATGGAAAATATAAAACAAGCTAAGAGATATGGAGAACAGAAGAGGAAAAGGAAACATTTATTTGAACCCTAAAAGAACAGAGTAGAGAGAACTGAGGAAAAGGAATAATTGAGGAGCTGATGACTGAGAATTTTCCAGAAGTGATCATAGATATAAATATTTTTCCAAGTAGAAGAAAAGAAACCCAGGTATAGATACATCATAGTGGAACTGTGGAACAGCAAAGACAAAAAGATTCCAAAAGTAGAGAAAAAGAACAGATCATAAAGTACGGCAGCAATGATGAAAACCAGAATGAATGAAATAATACCATCTTCAAGGTGTCAGTCTTGCATTGTGGATCCAACCTATTTTTTTTTTTTTAAGAATGAAAGTGATACAAGGACATTTTCAGGTGAACAAAAAGAGTTTACCATCAAGAGACCGCCACTAAAAGAACTTCTAAATATTTACTTTAGGAAGAAGAAAAGGATCATAAAGTAATGAGAAGGAATGGTAAGTAAATAAAACAGGAAACATATAAATACATGTATATAAATGCCTGTGTAAAAAGTCTGGAGAGGCATGACCAGACTTAAAGTGTTTTAAGGTTCTTGGATTGTCTGGTTGGAGGATTTAAGATATTATTTAATTTAAAGCTTTGTTCTATTAAATATGCATGGTAAAATTTCCAGAGTAACACTAAAAGAATAGAAATTGAACATACAACTAACACATGAATAAAAACTTAAGGATAAACGCTACTCCTGAGCCCTCTATTTAGGAGCCAAGGCCATTCAGCTGAACAGTAATAGTGTTCAAGCTTTGCTACTTAAGGGAGCAGCACTTAGAAACATGGGCAGAGTCCAAGAAGCAATAATCCACTTTCGGGAGGCTATACGTCCTGCACCTTGTCGCTTAGATTGTTATGAAGGTCTCATCGAATGTTACTTAGCCTCCAACAGTAGTCATGAAGCGACGGTAATGGCTAACTATGTTTACAAAACTCTAGAAGCAAACGCACAGACCCTTCCCCTTTTAGCCACCATTTGTCTTGAAGACCCAGTGACACAAGAGAAAGCAAAACTTTATCAGATAAAGCCCTGACCCAAAGGCTAAACTACATTAAGGCTGTGGTGAAAAAAGCAGAGCTACTTACCAGAGAACAGAAATATGAAGATGGAATTGCTTTGCTGCAGAACATGCTAGTTAATCAAAGTGACTATGTCCTGCCTTGGATCCTAGATTTCCTTGTAGCTGTCAGTGAGTATCAGGAAGCAATGGACCAGTATAGTATAGCACTAAGTGGTGGACTCCCTCGATCCTGCCTATGGAACTGGAGTTGTTTGGAGAGGCCAGGCATTAGCAGTTTCTCTGTGACTGGGTGGGCATTTCACTGCTGTGCCAGGGAGATGACGCATTGGACATATATACACAACCAAACGTAGGGTGGATAGCTAGTGGGAAGCAGCCGCATAGCACAGGGAGATCAGCTCGGTGCTTTGTGACCGCCTAGAGGGGTGGGATAGGGAGGGTGGGAGGGAGGGAGACGCAAGAGGGAAGAGATATGGGAACATATGTATATGTATAACTGATTCACTTTGTTGTAAAGCAGAAACTAACACACCACTGTAAAGCAATTATACTCCAATAGAGATGTTAAAAAACAAAAAAACTGAACCTGACCAACCTTCCATATATCTCCATCCTCCTCTGCTCCAGCCAGGGAGGACAAAGTGAGCGCTCTGAGAGGCCTGTGGACATGTCGGGGCTTCTGGGACAGAGTGCTTTTCATAGAACTAACTTGCAAGCTCGAGGAATAGACAGCATTTTGTCTGTGATGTTGTGGATGGGTTTAAAGGAGCGACCTGTTCCCCAGAGCAAGAGTGTCCTCTCCCAGCAGCAGCATGGACTGGCCCTTCCAGAGGGTTTCCTGTCCCAGAAATCATTATCCTGGGTTGTCCACACTTCCCTAGTAACCTTGCTTCCTTCTGCAATGTTAGTAATGCCTTAAGCTGACAGTTGCTGTTTTGCAGAACAGTTCTCCTATTTGCTAATCTGGTAACTTGCCTATGAGCCTGGGTCGAATCTGAGAAAAAGTGTGACCTAGAGCATGAACAGAGGTACAGTTGGGGTAATTAATAAAACTGGTTTTTGTACCTTAAAAAAATTAAAGGATAGACTGCATATTAGAAAGCCAAAATCCAGCTAAGTGAAGAGACAGGTAAAATTTAAGGACAGGGAAAGTGAGAGGTGAGGAGTGAGAGAGAGAGAGATGGAAGAGAAGGGAGGAGGGGGCAAGGAGGAGGAGGAGAAAGGGAGGGGGAAGGGGAGGGAGACGGGAAAGATATATCAGATAA
Organism: Kogia breviceps; assembly: GCF_026419965.1. Classification (NCBI taxonomy): domain Eukaryota; kingdom Metazoa; phylum Chordata; class Mammalia; order Artiodactyla; family Physeteridae; genus Kogia; species Kogia breviceps. The sequence goes on from NC_081314.1 coordinate 5,254,340, forward strand.
ATATCAATAAAAAGAGCTGGGATAATTACCTTAATATTTGACAAAATAGATTTTAAGACACACAAAAACAACAACAACAAAAAACAGTACTAGTGATAAAGAGGGCCACTACTTAAAAGTTAAATTTATCAGAAAGAAAAATATAACAATTTTAACTTGTATTTTAAATAACCTTAAGCTATAAAAATCAAAACTTCATAGTTTCAGGGTAAAATTGACAAATCCAGAATTGTAGGTACTCCTTGTTTTTTACTGTGAAAATCACAAAACAATGAGTAAATACATTTAAAAGATAACATGTTTATTGCTTGTGGCATTAAGGGTGATTTTGCTCCATTTTCTAAACTTTCTTGATTGTTGTGACAATTGTTTTTATAATTAAAACACCGTTTTTTTCAAAAAAGTGAAGCATGGAAGTCAAAATTTTAGTTGAGGACTTGAGGTGGGTTTAGTTAATTAGGGTTTTACTGTTTGGGGGCTAATTATATAGTTTTAGTTCTTACCCCAATGTTTATCAGGTTGAGTACATCTTAATTACAACTTCTTGTTTCTTTGTATTTTGCTAGAATGTCAAATGATTTACACATGGCCTCAAATTGTTCAGGCAATCCTTGACTGATACATTAAAGAATCTAATTTACCACAGTTACTGTTTTCCTAAATAAGAATAAAAGATTTTGCAAAGAATGCATAATAATGCATTCCACATTTAAATATGCTATGACTGATTGTTATTAGCTACATCTGGATATCTGTATCAACAACAGAGCTTTGATTTTTCTCTGCTTCTGCCCAGACATCACTATTATCACTGTAGGGGATCAGTTACTCTGAAAAAAGGAAAGATACAAACTGGTATTTTTTTCTCATGTTGATACTCTCTTAGGCTTAACTTTCCAATTCCTAAAACTCAGTGTTCTACTTCTACATATGCCTTTTGAAACACTTTGTGGTGAGCAATAGTTATAGGAAATAGGAACAGATCACTGTATACAAATAAAAAATAAGGCAGCATGCTGAGTCTGGTTCTAAAGAAAACAGGCACAGGTTTTTGTTGTTGTTGTTTTTTTACAGTACTGAAAAGGGACAGTAAATAGACTCTTTGAACGTATCATCTCAAAATCTAAACTGTAAGACCTAGTTAATCTATCATACAGATTTTTTTTCATAGTTGATTAAATTTTACTGTGCAATTCTGGGAAAGAAATAACACCATGTTGGAAAAGTATAACAGTAATTTTAAAATACTGTTATATTTTGAAGGATATTTTAAAAATAGTGATAGGAATTCTAAATTCTTATGTTTTACCCAATCAATGTGCTTTAGAATCTTTTGAGACTTGAATATCCAGAATATTCAGTTAATGTAATCCTTTTGCTGTTTAAAGACAATAAAGGCATAAGAATGGAATGCATTATTTGCATCTCTTTGCTATGGAAGATAATAGTGTAAAAATTGAATTTAAAAACTTCAGAGTAGATTAATAAATAAGTCAATTTCAAACTATCATTATTTTTCTTTTTTACTGTTTATTGAATTATAACGTGTAAAAACAGCACAAATCAAGAAGTGTACAGCTTGATGAATTCATACAGTAACACTTCGTGCTATCAGCACATTGTACCATTAACTTTTAAGTTGATAAACCGGTAAAAATGAAGGATTAAAACCATCAACAACTACCACAAAAAAGCAGAATAGTAAACAAGAACCAGTAAGTGTGACTAAACCAGGTGGGAGGCACACTTGCAAAAATGAAACAAGTTTTGTCACATTTTATACCACACAGGTGTTCTGTATCATCAGAACATGAGAGAATACATTTTCTCAATCTGATAGGAGCCGGACTTGGAGTTTCTCTAACTGTGCTTTTCCTCCCTTGCCTGCAGGAGTTGTACATTTCAAAGCAAACTGCAGAAAAAAAAAAACAGAAAACTTCAGAACCAATTAGAATGCTTAGCAAAGCAACGTTTTTGTCTTCTTTCCTAGCTCCTTCTGTGTAATCCTCTTGTCACAAATTGTGACCTTACACAGTAACTTTAAAGTTGAAAATCAACTTTTCAACGTTTTGAGACGCTCTTCCCTTGACTGACAGATCGTTTTGTTCACCTGAAAGTGTTGGACGTCTCCTAATTCCCGGTCTAGTCATAACGCCCAGAGGTTTGAACACTCAAGATTCACAGGGACTCTACCCATGGTTTGCCTTGTAAATACAAGCCATTCTGAGATCTGGGTCCTGAAATTATTTTACCCTTCGAGGGCAGAAATATTACCATGTTCATACAGTGAACTCTTAAGATTTTTAGTGACTTCTTTGGCCCACCAGTAACTTTCCCAGTTACCAACCAATAGTTTTACATAGGTTGCTATCTGTTTTGTTCACAATTTACGAGCAATTTAGCCACACGTAAGCAACCTTAAGGAAGGAGAAGAGGGGTTCTTCCTGTCAAAGAATCCACACAATGAGAGGCCCGTGGTACCCAAATGAAACAATAATGAAAGATCGGCAAAGCTCAGAAATGTTCCTGAAAGCCACGAACGCCAGCTCTGATTTCAGGTTGCCGGAGCGCGCCCGCTCGGTAGCCTTTATGGCCAAGAGGCAGAGGGGTCCATGGAAGAGGATACCACTGGGGACGCTTAAGATGAGAGTGGGCGACCCTGCTACCAGCCCGCCCCCACCACAAAGAGGAGTAAACGCTCCGCATCCCCGTCACCAGGGCAACTCTGCAATCCGACACCTAGGCGCAAGATTCCGCATTCCGAGCCAAGGGACGCATAACGGAGGCGTTTCACAGTCCGGACGCAGGGACTCCGAGGCTTCCCACAAGCCGCCGTCCCTGGGGTGCTGAGTGCAACGAGGGTGACGCCCTCTCTGCAGGCCCCGGGTCCGAAATTCAGCCACCCCCAGCGACCCCGCCGCTCCCGGGTCTAGCTGGCCGCACGTGGCGGCCGTGATTGCCCCGGGCGGTATCCCTCCGCGCCCCTCCCGCTCAGTCTTCCCCCTCCCTCGCCGGGACCCTCCGAGTCGGCGCGCCGCGGAAGGATCGCACGCACGCGCTCGCGCACGCCCCGCCGAAACGGCGGAGAGCTGAGGGAACCGCGGTAAGGAGCAGTCGCCGCTGCAGTCGCTGGCACAGCAGCTGCGCAGCCTCTCGCCGCTGGTCAGTCAGTCCCGCGGTTGCGGGCGGGAGGGCGGCCGGGCCGGGCGCGCCCCGCAGCTTGTCCCTCACCGCCGTCCCTGCGTCCTCCCTCCGCAGCTCCTCGGGGAGGGGGGCGGTCGGTGCCTGCGCAGAGCCGCCTCCTCCCCGCCCCCGCCCCGCCTCCCCCCGCGCCGCCGCCGCCCGCGACCGCCGCCGCCGCCGCAGCTGCGCCTGCTGCTCCTCGCCGTCCCCGCTGCAGTGCGAAGGGCTCGAAGATGGCCGGTTGGCAGAGCTACGTGGATAACCTGATGTGCGATGGTTGCTGCCAGGAGGCCGCCATTGTCGGCTACTGCGACGCCAAATACGTCTGGGCAGCCACAGCCGGGGGCGTCTTCCAGAGCATTACGGTGAGGACCGGCGGTGGCCCTGGGACCCGAACCCGAGCGGGGCCGGCCGAGGGGGCGCCGCCGCGCGGAGCCGGGCCACCGGGAGGCCCGCGCCGGCAGGTGTGCGGGGCGGCCGGCGCCGAGGATGCGGCTGCCGGGCGGGCGGAGAGCCGGAGGCCCGGGGACGCCCCCTCGGCGGGGCTGCGCTGACTGGCGGGGGCGGCGGCCCGGGTCCCCGGCGTTTTCAGTGCCTGTCCGGGTGAGGCTGGGGGAGGGGGCACGCGCCAGCTCGGGGGTGGGGGGCCTTTTCCCCTTGTTCGGTCCTCCTGGGTCCCCTGGAAGCCCTGAGGCTCGCTTTGTACGTCCCGGGGTGGAAGCGGGGACCGGAGGCGCCGGGCCGGGGCGCGCTGGACCCGGGCGGGGGTCCTCCGGCGGCCGGGCTGCCCCTCGCTCCGGGGACAGCGCGTCGCCCGCGCTGCGGGCTGTGAGAGGCGGCGGTTGCCCGGCCCCCGGGATCCTCGCGGCGACTTGGAGGAGGTTTGCCGGTGTCCAGGCCTCCGAGGCTTGCGAGAAAGGTACACCGACAACGTAGGTGGATTCGTGAATCTCGACTACAGCTCAGGCTCCATAGGATTTTTTTTTTTTTTTAATTCTCCAAGATGGCGAACTGCCATTGATTTCTCTTCTCCTCCTATGGAGATTCATCGATACACCGTTATCCCCAGTTACGCAACATAGCTCTAAAAAAGGGGGTGCTTAAAGGGGCTTTCAGTAATCTGCGAAGACCAGGGGGACACTTCAGTTCTCCAAGTCTCTCCCTCTTTAGTGATGGTAGTAAAGGCACTAATGCAGATTTATGCTTCACGGTGCCTGATTTTTTTGTGACTTGGTGGTTTGACTCGGTTGCCACATGTCTGGGGGATAATTGTCACTAAGCGTCCAGTGCTGCTTTATTGTTTTGCCTCTTTCTGCACAAGGCTCTTTCTAAAATTGTGACAATTACATCAAATACAGGACCATTCTCTTAATTTCTTAAGCTTCACGCCCCCTTCCTATCAAACGCCCAAATCCAGGCCCCCTATTATGGGTGCCACTAATTATTCTTGTATTGCTTAACATGGTTTAAGATCTAGCGGTGTAGAACTCAGTCCTTCATACAAGTACTTTCAGGTTTCCTGTTACCGCAGTGGACTACAATTCTTACAGAGAATTGGCATCTGGTGATCAACTTTTTTTCTGCGGTCCTCTTGTCTTTGTGTGTGAGTTCCCGCTGTCTGGCCGGGAAGATTGCGGGAGTGTGCTTGGAAATGGCTGGGGCCTGCTATGACTCTGCAGTTCTGTTGGGGGCGACGCCTTCCTTCTTATTCATGGAATGTTAGAATGCACGTTTTCTCCTTTCCGGTTCTGGTCGCTACCTCAGTTTCTTTCCCAGTCTCCCTCCATTTTCTCTGTTCTTTTACCGTTGCCTACTGCAGTGCGGACAGAATCCTCTTTGCGTTTGCCCAGAAAGAAAACTGATTACTGAGGTGGTAGGGGAAGGGAAGTGGCAGAGAAAAAGGAGTAAGCGGCTAGAATAATAGGAGGGAAATATGAATTTGGGGATGTGCTGAAGTCTAGGGCTTGAAGTTCATATTAATACTATGGGGGATATTACAAGCTGTTTAAAGTGAGTAGAAGTGAACAGGTCTGCCAGGCATGGGCGTTATTTTAGGAGACTTTCAAACAACTTTAAATTTGATGCTGCATGACTGAAACGTGAGTGATTATGATAGATAAGCTTTTGTTGAAAGTTTTTAGGTGACTTTTTACCATTACGTAAGTACTTCATTCAGGTACCACCTGACTTGAAACAGTTTATAAATAACGCTTAAGTTTGCAGTTTATCTAGTGTCAACTAGCAACTAGAGATTCTTTGCGTAGACTGGTCTTAGTTACCAGACTACACTCTTAACTGTGAAATCTAATTAACTGACTGATATAAAACATGTCACCATGTAGGATTAAGTTTTTTAGAGAAGACTGAAACTTGATTTTACATTGTTGAAACGTGGATGTCTTGTAGTGGTAGTACAAACTTGGCAGTCTTTGCTGTTATACCAAGGCAAGGAATTAACTACAACTTTTTTCTTTTCTCTCTTTTTCTTTCTTTTTCTTTCTTTTTTTTTTTTTTTTTGGTTGGGGGCTGGGGGTGTGGCGGGGGGACAGCCAGTAGAAATAGATATGATTGTAGGAAAAGACCGGGAAGGTTTCTTTACCAATGGTTTGACTCTTGGCGCAAAGAAATGCTCAGTGATCAGAGATAGCCTGTACGTGGATGGTGACTGCACAATGGACATCCGGACAAAGAGTCAAGGTGGGGAGCCAACATACAACGTTGCCGTCGGCAGAGCTGGTAGAGGTAAGCAAGGCACCCTTTTGGTTGAAAGTTGCATGCCACGTTACGAGTGATGAAGCAGTCTCTCTAACATTTTGAATAAAGTGTTAAAAGAGTCCATGATGGCTCTTAAGGTAGTTTTTGTGAACTGCCCGGCACTGAAGGAGGCACTGCTGTAGATTTACTTCCTCTACAGCAGCTGCATACACAGCCTAACCTCTGAGATCCTGACTTTCTTCTCAAATAGAATATTCATATCTTTTCAGTTTCAACTTTAGTAAACTGAACATCTAAATTTGCCTCTTCTATATGGATAACAATCACTTTGTTGTACACCTGAAACTAACACAACATTGTTAATCAACTATACTACTCCAATATAAAATAAAAAGTTAAAAATCAGTTTGTCTCTTCAACTGTTAGTTATTCAGATTGTTAAATCACTCAAATTGGTTACTTTAGTCCCTTTGGGTGTTTGACCTTTGGATCTCTTCCTATTTCTTGTTCACATTTTAGTCATTCACTATTAAGCATAAAAAAGGAAGAGTTACTATTGGCTCATATTTCTATTAGAAACATTGCTGGGGAAGAGAGAAATAATTAGAATGAGGGTTTTGAAGTAAGGTTTCCACTTACTAAAATATTTTCAAAGACTAAGTGTATCTGATTTATTCGAAAAGTAGGAAATTATATGTCATTTATATACTGGTCAAGAAATTCTGGTGTTTCCTGACTGTTGTCAACATTGCAGAAATTCTTACTGTACTAAATAAATCTCACTACTTTTTTGAAAGAAACTTTTAAAATTGAGGTTTGTTATGGCATCTAGTTGATTTACAGATACATTTAAATGTGTTAACCTGTGTAAATGTTTTGTAAATAAAGAGGGCTTGTGTAGCCTCATATAGCAGACTTGGCACATCTAATTTTAAGACCACATCTACCATGGGAAGAAACTTGAAGCCACTCTGAGCCATAATTTACTGCAGTGGTCCTGCCAGCTCCCTGTGACTGCCCTAAAGGTTACTCTGTTCTGGTGTGAGTTGATGCTTATGAGTATTTCTCTACAGGAAAATTAGATGACTGTGAAATAATAGACAAATCTCTCAAACATTACCTGAGCTCAGATAAATATATTAAAAAGAAGCATCAACCATGTGACGTAAAAACGAGAATGTTTTCATGCCATACGGCACTACTGACATCTAGTGGTAGTGAATATAACATCTGACATGTACATATGTTAATATTTTCACGATAGACCTTTGAACTGCATCGTAGAATGACCTGTTGTTGGAAATAGTAAATCTATTTTAGGATTTTAGACTCAATTAAAAACAAAGCTAACACAGAGAGGATATAGGAAGCACAGGCCTTTGGTACTTTTAATTTGTCCTTTTCTGAATGGCACTGAAAATGCTATTTAAAATTCGGGCTTGGTTTTCCTCTGGAAATAATAGATACATTTAGCCCCACTGGTAAGACTTAATAGTTGGCACTTAATCAAGCAGTTAAATTTGGGGAGAATTTTATAAGTAAATAATTACCTAATGTTTTTTTTAAGTTTATTTTTGGGGGACCAGTTTAATATGTATTTATCAGACTAATCAGAAGTTTTTTGCCCTATATAAAAGATAAATGTCCATTAAAAGGAATGAAATAATGCCATTTGCAGCAACATGGATGGACCTAAAGATTATCATACTAAGTGAAGAGAAAAATATCATACGATATCACTTATATGTGGAATCTAAAAAATATGATATAAAGGACTTATTTACAAAACAAGCAGACTCACAGACTTAGAAAACAAACTTAAGGTTACCAAAGGGGAAAGGTGGCGGGGGAGGGATAAATTAAGAGTTTGGGATTGAGAGATACACACTACTATATAGAAAATAATCAACAAGGACATACTGTATAGCACAGGAAACTCAGTATAATAACCTAAAAGGGAAAAGAATCTGCAAAAGGTGTATGTATATGTATAACTGAATCATTTGCTGTACACCTGAAACTAAAACAACACTGTAAGTCAACTATACTCCAATATAAAATAAAAATTTAAAAAGATAAATGATCATACTTCTTTTTCCCTAGCTAGTGTAAAGATATTTTTATAGAGTATCGCAGCTGAACTGATTGGACTTCCAAGATAACAGTTAATGGTCAAAATGTTTTCAGCACATTACTAGTTTGAAAGTTCTCCTTTTTGGAGACCTGGCTGACTTCAGTGCTTCGTTGTTCATGGAAAACTAACTTATGTTAACCTACTAATGGGGTTCTGTCTGCTAAAACTTACGGGACTCTCTTGATTAACACTTCTTTTGATTAACACTTCTTTTGAAACACTTTTCTTCTTTCTTTTTCAGTCTTGGTCTTTGTAATGGGAAAAGAAGGGGTCCATGGAGGCGGATTGAATAAGAAGGCATACTCAATGGCAAAATACTTGAGAGACTCTGGGTTCTAGCTGCTAGGCAAACTGTTAAGTATTAGGGGAAAATTGCTCTTAAACTTTCCTAGCTGTAAGCTTGAGTCTTAATTCTGGAAATTTTATTAGCAATGCAGGGTGATGGGGTATGAACCTGTGTCTCCTTTGTATCCCTCTGTTGGTGGGGAAAGGTGTCTTTCTGCCCCCCCCCTTAAATAATTCTGTTCACTAATTCTGTTCACTTCTGTTTTGTTTCCTTGTGTACTCCAGCATTGGTTATAGTCATGGGAAAGGAAGGTGTCCACGGAGGCACACTTAACAAGAAAGCATTTGAACTCGCTTTATACCTGAGGAGGTCTGATGTGTAAGCAGCCTCTCCCCATCTACCTAGCAACTGTCTTCATCACCACCCCAATTACGGTCACAATGCTACTATAGATGGTAGCTAATTTTTCTTTACCTATTTTCTAATGTCACGATTCCTGTTTGCCCCATGGATCATTTGTATGTTAACCGCTGTATGTATCCAACCTTATCTGGCAACATAATTGCAGCACAGTAATGATTTGCATGATACCTTGAAATTTGGGGGGAGGGGGCATGCCAAGTTGGGCATCACTTTGTCTTAGCAATTTATGGGATATTGATTACTAAAATAAGTTAATATTAAGCAAGGTGCCGGTTGTACAATCTCTAATTTGATCAGTGTCTTTCAGCACTTTGAGCATTTACTTAGCTCATTTAGTCTTCCTTTTGTAGCGCATGGTTGGGAGGAAAAAGTGCATGCGTCTTTCCTTCACTCCTCTTTTCCCACCCCCTCCCTTTGCACATAGGTATTTGGTTTGCTTCCATCTTCTTTTATGCAGTGCCTGGTTTATTTAACCAATTAATTTCATTTTGTTGATGAGCTATTGAGAGCTGCAGTAGGTTGCTTTTAGTATTGCTGTTGCACTTGAGTAAAAACAAATCTTTTTTCATACTGTCTACAGGACATATGACAAGTGCAACTGCAAAACAAGAGCAAAGGCACTTCCTCCCATGACCTTATAGTAAAACCACACTGATTGAATCCCCAGGGACGTTCCATCATTGCAGTAGCTCACATTTTTGTTCCTGTCGTTTCTTTGCACACCAGCTCTACTCGTTAGTAAAATTGTAAAAGGCTGCCATTATGGACGTTTTTGGTATCCCAACATAACCATCTGGAGTGTGTCCAGTCTGTTCTTCATAGGACCAATTTTTATTTGCAGCTTGAGTTTTTATATGAAGTTGCATTACTGTGGACTTGGCTGTCTTGTGATGAATTTTTTTCATATGTATTCTGTGCCATACTATTGTTAAAATGAACTGTTGCTATTGTGAGATGGATTTTAACTGACCTCTTAAAGGTTTCTTCCGAATGGCACTACTCTAGGGACATTCTAGTATTTGCTTCTGTTGTTTGGGCCTTGTGGGTAATGTACAGATTGACAAACAGATCTTGTTGCTGATTGTCCATTTCTTTCCCTGCACTTTGTTACATCTGGGATACAGTCTAACTCATCTGATTTAATATGCATTTAAAAAAATGCCATAACTATTAAACACCTTGTTTACAGACAGATGAAATAAATTTATTCCAACCAAATATTCTAGACTCCTGTTGTTTATATAAATTGTTAGCTTACTGTTACAGTTGATTTTTGATACAATGGGAATATACTCTGCTACAAGCATAAAATTAAAAAAAAATTCAGCTGAGGGCCTACTCCATTTCCTTTAGTATTTATCATAAAATGAGTGCCTGGGAATTTATTTTCAATAGGCTTTGCTTTATTAAAAATGGCTTGTAGTCATTTCAGGCTCATTCTCAGGCTTATGAGGCAAAAATTGACTTACCCACTAGAAATAAAATATTTTTGTCTTGTTGCTGGTCTCTTGATGTGAAATCTTATGAGCAGTAAGGGGCCCAATACCAAGAAGGGTTTCTGCATTGTGGATTCTTTTGTGTTGAACTGTCATATGATTTCTTTCAGTTTGGAGGCTACGTTAGCAGGCTGAAGTCGGCCAGCTGGGACTCTCACGTAAGGGAAGACATTCCTTAAAAAGCATAAAAGATAATTGGGATGTCTTGCCGTTTCTGGCTTTGGAGTGACATGTTAACTATGACTAGGTAATAGTTTAATCCCAGATGTAGTAAGGTCCCTGAGATGTACTGAAGTTTAGTAAATATGTTTAATACTATTCAGATAAATGATTATCACGAACTGTCAAGCGGAAGCTCCAAGTTCAAAAGTTGGTGGGGTCTAAGCAAAACTGGGGAGCTGGTTATAATGCAGATTCTGGGCTCTGGATTTCTACCCTGGAGATGAAGATTCCAGAAGTCCCTTTAGAAACAATCAGTAGGTCGGTCTTGATTCATTTTAAGTGAACTGTATGCTACCCCTTTGAGAAAGGGTGGGTTAGGGGATGGGAGTTAATATCTCTGCCTTACTTAAAATATACTGTGCATAATTAATTTTTTTTTTGTCTTTGACAGTGTTGTCAATTCTGAATTTGATTTTCCACACAGGGATGTAAAGATATGGAGGACATGGATTGGGGGCTACTTTGATAGCTGGGCATACCTTAGAATTGTAAAACAACAAACTTCTTGCGGTGTTACGAGCCTTGTTAGGAACAGCAGGTGGGTCAAACGAAAATCTGGTGGTTGGGTTGTGATGATTTATGATTTTATGGCAATATATACATTTATACGTTAGCTGTAAAGAACTGTTAGGGTAACTAATTAGAAAGCAGTGACCGGACTTGTAAAACCCTTACTGAATGAACCTGTAGTAAGTAGGTGGGGACTGTGTATATGCTGGAGGTGTGGGTAGGGGAGTAGAAGATGGTAGAGGGCAACTGTATCATTAAAATAATGAATGAAACTAGTCATTGGTCCCCTTCCCACAATTTCACTTGAAGGACACATGAAAATATATACATGTGTCTTTTGCTTTGTGTACTTAGTTCTAGGAATTTAACCTAAGGAAGTGGAGCTATATTAAATTTGTATAGCAGAATGTCGGTACCACAGCATTACTTAGGATGACTAAACTTGGAAATCTACAAGATTTAACTTGCAGGGTTATGGGTCGAATAAATGTATGTCCAAAAGATAAAATAGTCATTGAAGAATTACATAAGAAAATGCTCACCAATGAATTTTATATGATAGGATAAATATATATGCAGTATATAATGTATTTTACATATGCATTTCTGAAGGCAAAATATAAATTTTTCTCTCGGGTAAGTTTCCAGGTGACTATACTTCTAAAGTCAGAAAAAATTTTTAGATTAGGAATATATTTTTTAATAGAAGTGGGCTTTTTATCTTATTCAACATCTTATTTAAAAAGCTCTATAGTTATACCGTAGAGAAATTATAAGAGATTTCAAATGACTATTAAGAGAACTAGTAACAGTCCTAGACAGTGCTGTTAAGTATATATATTTTTAACAACTAAGAGTTTGGAGTTTCAAACAACAAAAAAAATTATCTTTGCCTCAGAAAAACTCATAACTTAAATTTGAAGGAACCAAGTCCTTGATTTGAACTGTGGATTAAAGACTGAGGGACTAGAACATCTGATACACGTTACACTGACTTTTAACTTTTTCCCTCTTAAATATAAAATAATAGTTTTTATAATTATTGAAGTAAATAATAAAAACATACTATTTTTTTTTTTTTATGTGCCAGGCACTGAGTTCAGTGTTTTGTCCTCACACCCTACTTTAGGATAAATGAAATGAACACAAATGACCCAACAGGTTTAGAAAAGTTAGGATCAAGTGTGTCAAGTTCCATAGCTTTGGCTTAACTACCATAGTAAACTAATACTCTGTTTCTCAGGCGTGTTTTTATTTCTGTGGAGCAGGGTGGGTGTGGGAGTATGATAAAGAATTCAACTTTTGATTTTCCTAAGTGGAAATAACTAATTTTTCATTGTTGCTTATAAGAATTTGTTCAAAAAGTTCAAAGTGAAATTTCCCCAAATAGTGTTTACATTTTTTAAAAAAATTAAATTTTTCTTTTTACAACAAAAGGCTAATATAACTAGTATACTTAACTATTCTCTAATTATGCTTTTGTTCACTGTCAGTTTGCCATGTCAATACAGATACATCGAGATGTTTACCTTTTCGAGGCTGTATAGCAGTCTACTGTAAGGGATGTATCATAATTGCAAGAAGGTACCATAATACACACTATTGTTGGAATGATTTTGGCTGCAGTTTTAACTTTTGGGGGGATTACCTAATAATTGCTTGTGAGCAGTTCCTTTGTAGAAAATTCTAAGGTGATGTGCATTTATCTAACCTAAATTACCTTAATCATTATACCGTTAAAAAGTGCTGTGCATATAATAATGTAGGTAATACTACAGCAGAACAAATATTTGCCAGTTCTTAAAGTGGAAAACGTGTTTATTAACATTCAAACTCCCTTCATACAAGGCCATATAAAAATTCTTAACATTTTGATTATACATACATAAGTCTATTTTCTACATAGTTACAATAATGTATAATTTAGCTTTTCATAATACACTGTTTAAATACATCATTAGTTCTGCATCATTAGTTCTGTTAAACATAAGCAATATTTGCAAATCCAATACGTGAATAATTTCCTCTGTACATAGTTTAGCAGGGCTAATTAGCATAAGATGCTCTTTATTAAGAGGTATATGATCTGAGTATTAACAGTTACTGAAGTCTGGTATTTTCATACAGCCATTTTCTTTTTCCTTTGATCACAACACCACAAAACCCTTAAGGATACTGAAATTCAGTAAAGTCCAGAGACATTAGCCAATAAGTCAAGTTCATACATGACACCATAGTATTAAAAACCTAAAAAAAACACACACAAAAACTTCTGCAGTCTGCCCTAGTACAGACTGTTCCTATCAGGATAAGACTACTTGGCAATAGAAAGGAAAAAGACAGCTTTGAGTCTCTGTGGCGCTGCTTCTAGGAAGAAAAATGCTAACTTACCTTGTTGCCTCTCACTAATGATGGCAGAAATACCAGAACAAGCATATTCCAGCTCAACAACTCTAGGTAACTTTATGGAGAGGGGAGTTGGCTTAGCTCATGCTAGGTGGCCACAGCACTGACCTTGTGTGTAAAAACATGAAACATTTGCATACCGTGATCTAGGTTTTAATTGTAAGCTATACTGAGGAATTTTTTTTTAATGTTTTGGCTATATTTCATTCCAAAAGAAGAGTTGGTTTGATGCTTGAGTTACAGCACCAGTCTATATTAGTTATTAGTGAAACGAAGTGCACTCCTGCAGATAAATACCAGATCAAAAAAACCTGTTTCAGTAATCTGTTTTACCTGTAGAATACTAAAAAATAAGTTATTTCTACAGAAATCTCTGAAGGGAGCAAAAAAAACTGTATGCCTAAAAGAAAGAACCCACTACCCTCTGAAGGTCAAACAGTGTTTGCTATGTTGTAATCCTGTTCACCATCAGGCTGCAGTTGGACCACAACACTATGTTCATTAATTTCGTTTTCTGCATCACTACTGTCGGTATCTTCATTGTCCTCTTCCTCATAGTCTGAAGACTCTGTCATGTTCTGTTGTGAGTGGGATTCCGACAAAGCCCCAAATGACTGGGTGCTGACAGAAGCCAAAGGTCTGAGTAAGGGGGTATGTTCTGACACTTCATTTTCTTCTTGACTACTATCTGTGTCAGAGTCTGAATCGCCTTGAGAAGGAACAACTTTTTGCTTGCAGACTGGACAGGTTTTTTTGGTTTTAGTTAGCCAAGGATCTACACACTTGCAATGGTAAGCTGTTGAAGCAAAATATACATCTTTTAGCTAGTATACTGTAGTTGAGAACATTAGTTTTAATGTTTATTCATATTCTGATCTGTATGTATCATATGGGAACAAGAGAAGAAAAGCTTGTAAATTTTTATAAACACAGCTCCATCCCTTAATGAGATCACTGATTAGTACAGGGCCTGGCTAATGGTGTGCTTATAACTATCTTCTGTCTCTCTAATACTGAACCTGAGTATAAATTACTCTATACAGATATTCAAAGCAGTATGTAATTATTCATACCATGGGAACACGGAAGGATTCTGAGCTTGTCTCCATCTTCATATTCATCCAAACAAATGGCACATACATCATACTCATCTCCTATGACAAAATAGTAAAACTAATTAAAACATGTAGAGGAATATTCTTAACTTTTCAAGTTCTTCCTCAGTCAGTTATTTTAAATGCCTTCTGATTTATCTTTTAAATGATACCTCTGTTTTCTCTCAGATCAGGGAGCTGCTTCTAGTTCAAGTTCAGGAACCTGAAGTTTTAAATAATTAACCTTTTACCTACAATAAGAAATTAAAAATGGATGTCAAATTTGTTTACCTTGATTACCTTTGCAAAAGATTTTAATGTAATCATTACTGTTTTACATAACTATTCAGATGCTAGTATGAAATATTTTATGCCAAAGATGACAGAATTTCACTATTTAGATCTCTTAAGGTCTCTGAGTCATTTAAGTAAAAATGGAAATGTGTTAGAACATACTCAAATTTTAAAAAATATATTAGTGAATAAAAACGTTTAGAATGAGATATACTGAGCTTCAAATCTCTTCCAACATTTATTAGTTTTGTGGTGCTTGGCAAGTTACTTAGCCTCTAACGTACAGTTCTTTTATCGGTAGAAAGATTCCATCTACCTCGCAGAATTGTGACGATAAAGTGAGATAAAGGGCCAAGCACAGAGGTATTCACTAAATGTTGTTTGTTATTAATATCACTGCCTTTTAAATTCCTTATTGTTGAGCTGATCACCTTTATAAACAAAAGACATTTAAAGGCATTGCGTACCCACACTCAGGGCAACCACATTGGGAGGCTTGTCAGAAATAAAGCCATTGTCTGGATAGATAGGCTGGATGAACATAATGCAAAAAAAGAAAAGAATAGGGACTTCCCTGGTGGTGCAGTGGTTAAGAATGTGCCTGCCAATGCAGGGGACACGGGTTCAAGCCCTGGTCCAGGAAGATCCCACATGCCGCGGAGCGGCTAAGCCCATGAGCCACAACTACTGAGCCTGCACTCTAGATCCTGCGAGCCACAACTACTGAGCCCACGTGCCACAACTACTGAAGCCTGTGCGCTTAGAGCCCGTGGTCTGCAACAAGAGAAGCCACCGCAAGGAGAAGCCTATACAGCTGCTCGCCGCACCTAGAGAAAGTCCATGCACAGCAACAAAGACCCAATGCAGCCAAAAATAAAATAATTTTTTAAAAAAGAAAATAGTTCTAATCGAAACAATCCCTTTAACCATCCATAGTCATTTAAAATAGCACATTCAGGAGAAGTCCTAAATAGAACGCTTTAATGAAGATTACTAATTTTTGTTCAGTATCTTGAATTTGGTTACTGTAGTATCACCTATCAAATACATTCTATAACAAATGCAGGGTTCTGTTAGAACCTCCTGTGTGGGATTTGGTGAGACTGATTATACCCATCTCAAACTATTAAAATACTAAAGGACTCCAACATATCTATAATTATCTGTAATTACACAGTTGATGCATTTACCTGGGCTTTGAGGACAGTTTTAATAAGCAATTCAATCATGTTGATTTCTCACACAAATCAAACTTTCAGTCTCAGACTTTGTGAAAATGCCCATTCAAAACAAGATTCCGTTAAAGTAACTGATCAGGACCAAACCGGTCCAAAGCTGTGCCACAGCTCTAAGCCTCATTTTATTCAGGTAAGGAGGTTACCCTGCATTATCCAAGTGGGCCCAGGGTCCACTGGGTCCACCACAAGGTCCTTAAAGGTCCTTAAAACTGTGAGCAGGAGGCAGAAAAGTTCAGAGTCCGAGGGAGATGTGGCAGGTGTCAGGAAGATACAGTGTTACTGGCTTTGAAGACACAAACGGAGTCACAAGCCAAGGAACACGGTCGCCTCCACAAGCTGGAAAAGGCAAAGAAATGGATTATGTCCCCTAGAGCCTCCAGAAAAGAATGTTTGATTTTAGCTCAGTGAGACCTGCCGGACTTCTACCCTACAGAACTGTAAGATAATAAACTTGTGTTGTTTTAAGCTGCTAAGTCTGTGGTAATTTGTCACCCCAGCAATAGGAAATGAATACAAGTAGTATTTGGGTTGGCCTACACATATGGAATTGATGCTTTACTATCAACCCTTTGAATTGTTTCAAGTGATAGATTTATATTGATCTCCCGTATTTTCTAGCCACAGCACTTACTTGGAAGATTCAAAGGTGTGATTTCTGATCATGGACCAGACTGGAGCCTAGTGCTCTGTAGAGAATTAACCCCCATGGCCTCGGACTTGTGATGAAACGGTAAAGCATACGTTAGAATGCCTGATCATTTTATTTATTAGCTATGTAACCTTGTGCAAGACACCACCTCTGTGTTTCAGTATTCTCAAAGGCAAAACAAAACTATTAACATAGCTATGTTTTAGGCACGCTGGGGATTAAAGAGAATCGAGGCGAGTACGTCACGTAGTGTTCGGCACCTACAGCACCTCGCAGCCAGTCTCCACCTCGTAAAACGGGCTCTGCAGGCACACTGGGTATGAAGGCCGCGGCTAGGAGGCTGCTCGCTAATACCTCATGGGCTTGTTAGTGGCAATAGTCAGTGAACCCGCAGGCTGCACTTAGGGTAATTAAGTAATTTAAGTATTCAGCAGCCCTCGGACTGTGAGTGTAAAAGACTTTCGCTTTTATTTGAAAGGCTGACAGACACTTAATAAAGCTAGTTCCCCCAACCCCTCTCCAGCCAAAATGTGATTAAATGAGGTATGGGTGAGAAATCTAAATAACTAGACAAACTTATGTATCAATAAAAAGCAAGAATGAAAGCAGTCAAATTTTTGTCCCATTTTAAAGTACACAAAACTCAAAATGGTAGAAAGTGCATCATGTAATATGACAACTTGGAAATCCAGTCAATAGATTCATATTCAAGACAATGGCTCAACATCAAACAACCGTTAAGTGGTTTTATATTTAAGTTAAGAACAAATTTAAGGCATTTATATATCTTTAAAAATAGTTTTCAAATTTAGCAGATTTTTTAAATTAATGAATTTGTCCAGTGGTTCTGGTAGCATAAGGTAAAGCAGCTATAACAAGTGCTAACAGATGTTAGTTTTGTTACTGTCAGCACCATGCTAGAAAGTTCTGTTGCTTATTACAAACCAGTGGTTCTCAAATGGGGAGGATTTTGCCCCCCAGGGACATTTGGTGATATCTGGAGACATTTTTGGTTTTCACAACTGGGAGTTGGTACTGCTGGCATCTGGTAAGCCAGGGATGCTATTAATATCCTATAATGCTCTAGACAGCCCCTCAAACAAAGAATTTTCCCATATAAAATGCCATTAGTGATTAGCTTGAGATAACCTGATATAAAAACCCCTTCCAGGCTTTCTCAAAGACTTAGCTAATTCGCTAGCAGACAGATGTTCAGAAGCTGCAGGGAGGGTGAGATTCATGTCTGTTATGTGCAACAGTATGGAAATGCTTCTATCTGGAATATTATTCATATTATCTGAATACTGTTTCAGAAAATTTTCATCAAGACACTTAAGTCTCATCAATCTAGCAATGTTATATAATATGTAAGTGGATAGAACTTTGATATTCCCCTGTAAACC
This sequence comes from Kogia breviceps, assembly GCF_026419965.1. Lineage (NCBI taxonomy): Eukaryota > Metazoa > Chordata > Mammalia > Artiodactyla > Physeteridae > Kogia > Kogia breviceps. The sequence continues at coordinate 5,272,393 of NC_081314.1, forward strand.
TGCTCCTCCCTAGTTTTTCCCCAAAACCTGGGGTCATCAGATACAGCAAAGGCACTGGCCCATCAGCATAGGAAGCACACAAGACTTCAGGCAGCCACTGCAGTAGCATGAACTGATTATCAGGCCTGGGCATGTCCTTGATGCTTCTTTCCCTTAGAGCTTACATTCAGTGTCACCAAGTCCTGTAAACTTTTATCTGTAAAACATCCTCAATCTGTCCCCTTTTCTCTTGTTTCCTCAATTACGCTGGTCCAGTAGCCTGGATTACTAAGAGCCTCTTCCGTTCTTACCCTTCTATTCCTGCCCCATATGGTTTTTCTCCGTAGCAGCCAGGGTGATTTTTTTTAAAACTTCAATCACATCACATCAGTCCTACCTAAATGGTCCCCCATCTCACTTAGAATAAAATCTGAGCTCCTCGTCATGGCCTTCATATAGCTGAATATGACCTGATATTCAGATCACCCATCTCATCGCACACCACTCACGCTTCAGCCACACTGGCTTGCTTTCAGTCTTGAACAAACTAATATGAAAGTCAGCTGTGCACCTGCATTTAGCCATGTTATGACAAAAAATTGCACATAAAAATAGGTATAGAAAGAGAAATCACTTGTTTCTAAAGATGACTTAAAAAAGGAACTAGACTTCAAAAATGAACAAAACGAAAGACAACTACTGAATGGGAGAAAATATGTGCAACTGTTACGAGTGATAAGGGATTGATATCCAAACTATATAGACAGCTCATACAACTCAGCACCAGAAAAACAACATGATGGAAAAAAATGGGCAGAAGACCCGAATAGATAGATGTTTTTCCAAAGACGACATACAGATGCCCAACAGGCACATGAAAAGATGCTCAACATCGCTAATCATCAGAGAAATGCAGATGAAAACCACAACGAGATATCACCTCACACCTGTCAGAATGACTATCATCAAAAAGAACACAAATAACAAATGTTGGCAAGGATGTGGAGAAAAAACCCTCCTACACTGTTGGTGGGAATGTAAGTTGGTGCAGCCACTGTGTACAACAGTACAGAGGTTTCTCAAAAAACTAAAAATAGAACTACCAAATGATCTTGCAGTTCCAGTCCTGGGTATATGTTCAAAGAAAACAAAAACATTAACTCAAAAAGATATATGCACCCCAATGTTCATAGCATTATTTACAATATGCAGGATATGGAAGCAACCTAACTGTACATCAAGAGATGAATGGATTAAGAAGATGCAGTACATATATATACAATGGAATACTACTCAGTCATGAAGAATGAAATTTTGCCATTTGCAACAACATGGATGGACTTGGAGGATATTATACTTAGTGAACTAAGTCAGAGAAAGGCAAATACTGTGTGATATCACTTATATGTAGAATCTAAACAATTAAACAAACATAACAAAAAAGGAAACAGACTCATGGATATTGAGAACAAACCAGTGGTTACCAGTGGGGAGAGGGAAGGAGAGAGGGGGAAGATGGGGGTAGAGGATTAAGAGGTACACACTACGAGTATAAAATAAATAAGCTACAAGGATATATTGTACAGCACAGGGAATATAGCCAATATTTTATAGTAACTTAAATCGAGTATAACATTTAAAAAGTGAGTCACTGTATTGTACACCTGAAAATTATATAATATTGTAAATCAAATATACCTCAATTAAAAAAGTAAAGCTAGTTTGAAATAATCTAGTAATATTGTACACAAATTGATGTAAAGCTTAATTGTTCAATTTTATGACAAACTAGTCTGCCTTAAGTCAACCAGAATAGGTTTCCTCGAAGTAAAAGAGAACATTCAGGGCTAAACACATGCCATTTTCATGAGAGAAAAGGACTTAATATACATTTTAAATAATGTGCCCAGGGAAGATACAGTATTGGATGCATGAGCTTCAAATCACAAATAACAGTTCTTGTAGAGAAAATGCCTTGCCACTCATTCCCCACTTCACCAGTAAAGAAAACAGTGGCAGCTCTTTCTAGCAAATTAAAATGAATCTTTTGTTTTCCCCTCCATACCAGTTCCAAGAAATCTGAACAAAAGACAACAGGATAAAATATTTTGTAAGCCAGATTTGCTTGAGAATTATTCTTGATTATTTTAAACCCCTGAGCAAAGGAACTTAAAGGCAGTTAAATGCAGTAATAAAAATTAGGCATGTCTTCACAGATAGATTTAAGCAATAAAAAATTATAAAAATTAGGGCTTCCCTGGTGGCGCAGTGGTTGAGAATCCGCCTGCTGATGCAGGAGACACGGGTTCGTGCCCTGGTCCGGGAAGGTCCCACGTGCCGCGGAGCAACTAAGCCCGTGAGCCATGGCCGCTGGGCCTGCGCGTCCGGAGCCTGTGCTCCGCAACGGGAGAGGCCGCAACAGTGAGAAGCCCACCAAAAAAAAAAAAAAAAAAAAAATTATAAAAATTAAATATTGCCCCATTTTTCTGTAATCTCAATCTCTGAAATAAAAGTCTTTCTCCTTCTATACATATTATCTTGGAAAACCTCAATGATTAAGCTATAAAAGAAAAAAGCTGGTAACTTAAAACTTCAAATATAAAACCCACTTTTTAATCATTTACATCTCAGGGATCTGGCTCCTTCACATCCTAATGGGGTAGGGAGACAGCTCCCACAGAGACTACCTTAAATACTTAGCTGGGGGACTATTAAGTGAAAACATAAGGATTTCATCTGCTGTGAAACATGGAATGTGGTAACCAGTCCTTATGGTTATAGACTTGGAGAAATGCGTTAGCTGGTACAGGAGACTCAGGAAACCACAATTTCAATGGAAGAGCTATTTCTGAGGACCATAAGGAGTAATGAAGAAATGTATAAGGAAGTTGGTGGCTTCAAAAGCAAGAAAATAACTAGAAGGCTATTACCATTTTATATGTGCTAGAAATGGCTAAATCAGTATTTAAAACGTGTAAGTGTTAATCAGCACAAACATTTCTGAACAAGTTGCAAAGATGAGGTCACTAAGACAGGAAGATTTAAGATGATCATGTTCCCATAGGACGGTAAATGAGTAAGTAAGCGTGCCAGCTAACCTTTACAGATATTTCACTTGTGCCAGCGCCTCAAGTTGCTGATTTCTGTGGGTCTGAGTACAGACTATGCCTATGAAAGACTTCCAAATGCCAAATTCTTTTTGGTTTGTTGGTAAATATTTCCAAAATGTTACAGATCCCCCTAACATAAACATTAACATTTCCACTATATTCTAAACCTGTAAGAATTCTTTTAGGACTTCACGGTTTGGTGCTGTGACTCACTGGGAGTGATGAGTACCCACAGAAATATTCTACACTTCCCTTCATGTTTTCAATCATAGTTGTGTCTACAACTATGAAAAACTGCAATAATTAATTGGGATTTTTTTTTCTTTCTAACATCTATGCATACTTCGTCAAAACCATTAGAGTACACTAAAATGCATAACAAATATACCTCTTTCTTTTTACTTTTTCAAGTCTCACGATAACCGAAATACTCTAAAACAAAAATACAACTGGCTCAAATTTATGGTTACTGGGAAGGAATTTCAGGAGTAATATTTATAAAGTTACATACTTTTAAGCTGCTTCATGATTTTGGCAATCTTCTATTTTTTCATCATAAAAGATGTTTATGGACTAAATATTGATGGCACTTATGGACTAAATATTGATGGCACTAATATTTTATTTATGATTGTCACTTAAGGGGTGGTTTTGTTTTGTATGATAATTGCTACCATTTGTTGAGCTGTAGCAATGTTGAGCTGTTGCTATGTGCCAGGCACTGTTATAAGCATACTTCACATATTGATTTAAATCTCCCCACCCACCTTATGAAGTAAGTTTTTAGTCACATTTACACGTGAAGGGATGTATGCAGGGGTTAAGTAACTTGCACTAGGTCACACAGCCAATAAAATGGATGGTCTAGAATCCCAGCCCACGTCTGTCAGACTCTACTGCTGTTAGACCTGAACCTTTAGGAAATTAGCTTTTTCTCAAAAATGTTCTTTCTCTTTGACATAGTGAATTGAGGAGCAGACGGTAAGTGCAGGTGGTGGTGTGGAGAGGAGGATTAGAGAAGGGGAATGGTAAGGATTAAATCTAGGAGGCAACTGATTTCATTTTGAAATGGTAGTGACTAAAGAGGAAAGACAGCATTGGGTAGTATTTGCAAGCCCAATGTTTGGAGTCAAGAGCCCGGCTACTTATCTAGCTATGCACCCTCAGGTAATTTACTTTTTTTTTTTTTTTTTTCGGTCGTGCCCCATGCATGGGATCTCAGTTCCCAAACCAGTGATCGAACCCGCACCTCCTGCATTGCAAGCGCAGAGTCTTAACCAATGGACCACCAGGGAAGTCCCTACTTGACATTTCTAAGTCTCATTTTCTTTTTCTATAAAATGGTCATGACAATACTTTTCTAATTGTGCTGCTCTGAGAACTAAATGAGATCATTTATGCAAGGTGCATGGTTTGCTTTTATACTAAATAATAGGTGTGTCATATGCTTATAAAGTATCAATTTTTTTAGTTGGGTGCAATGTCCATTCCAATCCAATCTAATACCGATTAATTCATTTAATATAAATTACACTGACTTCTTCAGTGAGAAGTTAGGAGACTGAAGGTACAGTTCTCTATAGAAGTCACAGCTACAGACAAATGATAAAGGTCAAGAGTGCCACGACACAAACCAACCTAAGGCTCAACTCTCTCAATCCCCTTCAGTCCATCTCAAGACTGCAGTGCAGACCTCGGGCATGAAATGATAAAACAGTTCATCTTCAGGTAACTCAGGAATACAGTGATCTCACAGGAGCCACAGCTGCAACAGTAACTTCTACCCAACTCGGAACCTCATTTTACTGCTTTGGGGCCATTATAAAGAGTATTCCTTTAGAGGAACTGAGGATATTCCCTTTCCTGATTTGCTTTTTAAGAGTACATTCAGGGCTTCCCTGGTGGCGCAGTGGTTGGGAGCCCGCCTGCCGATGCAGGGGACGCGGGTTCGTGCCCCGGTCCGGGAGGATCCCACGTGCCGCGGAGCGGCTGGGCCCGTGAGCCGTGGCCGCTGAGCCTGCGCGTCCGGAGCCTGTGCTCCGCAACGGGAGAGGCCACAACGGTGAGAGGCCCGCGTACCGCAAAAAAAAAAAAAAAAAAAAAAAAAAAAGACAGAACATTTTCCCTTGAAATAGTTCAACAAAGAACAAATATCAACTACCACTGGTTGGACTGAACTCTGGTTATAGATTCTTAGTGTATGAGGACATGGACTACGTGTGTTACTCACCATCATGTCCCTAGTATTTAATCCTGTGCCCAGTATAGAGCAGGCTCCCAATAAATATAAGCAGGATAACAAATGCCGCAAAGCATTTGTTCACTTCCTGATGGGGAGTTAACAAGCATCTACCTGTCACATGGAACCTGCCGCATGGACTCTCCCTGCTGCACTGCCAACCCCTGGTCTGCTCTCCATTCGCCAGCGTGAGGGACCCGTTTCCACAGTAACCTTAGCATGTCATTCTTCTGCTCAAAACCCGTCCAGGTTTTGCCATGACACGATAAAATCACAAGTCCTTCCCATGGCACGACCTAGCTCCCCGTGTGTCTCTCTGATCTCATCCCTAACCACTCTCCCTCTAGACCACTACCTATCTTCTAGTTACGTGCTCTTTTTACTACAGTTCCCTGAATAAATCAAACCCACTCTTGCCCTCAGGCCTCTGTACCTGCGGTTCCCTTCTCTGCCTGCAGCGTTCGCCCGTCCCCCCTCCCCCTGCTGTTCAGTCTCTCACTTCATTTGGATCTCTGTTCAGTGTCCTCCTCAGAGCGGCGGTCTTCCCGGTCTCATCTAAAACAGCATCCTGCCCCTCCCCCGTCACGCATCGTTTGTTTTCCTCGTTGCACTTATTGCTGTGTGACGTCACTGCTTTCCTTGTCTGTCTGCCCCCCAAAGCGCCACAAAGGCACGAGGTCTTTTTCCGTTTTATTTACTGCTGTTTCCCTACCACCCAGAACAGTGCCTAGCACACAGTAAAAGTACTCAGTAAATATTTGTTGGAGTAATGTATGAATAACTACATAAGTTATTCCCAGGAAATCCTGACTTCTGCCTCCAACTGCTAATCAGAGGACCTAATCAGACAGATCTAAGTACAAAGAGCTAATAATGTAGATAATTCTATATAGATCCTGACTGCTGGCCTCAGTCTTCCTACTTCGATGTTGAATATTCTGGCCAACTCTCAGGACAACAGAAGACCATATACGACAAAGTACTATAAGGAGTATAATGTTCGCACGGTGGCAATATTCGATACTGTGTCTACTGATAATCAGAAGATATCCAAGAAAAGAAGAGTTCGCTGTACCAGGTAGTGGAGAAGAGTGCTTAGAGAAGAACTAGGATCCACTCTTAAACTGAGTTTAGAAAAAAACTAAGGAGGAAAAGACACTATTGGGAAAGTAAACGGTTGAAAGACTTTTGCAAAGGGGAAATAAACGTGGCAAAATCAAAGTTACACAAAGCTAGAAATACAGAGCAGTAGAAAGTAAGGGTGGATGAGTTTGGTGGAGCCAAATTGTGAAAAGCTTTGAATACCAAGATGCAGACTCTGGTCTTGGAATAACTGATGTATGAAAACAACATCTTAGAAATTCTTCATCAGGTACTGAAGGGACCCGGGCCTGTGATGTAGAGGTAAGCCTGGAGACGGTTAAACTGACCTGATGTTTAGCACTCCCCAAAATCAAGTAATAAATGTGATAAAGTGACCACAAGAATGGAAAGAAAGGATTAGATCCAATAATCATTTTGAAAGAACAACTCATTGCATTTGGAGACTAGACACGGGTAATAAAAGAAGGGGTGAATCAAAGATAATGCATGTAATCTTAAGTGATGGCTATTTTCATTTAACAAAAGTTTAAAAACTTTTAAGTGTTCTGCTTGACATTATTAAGACACGACATGTAAAAAGAGCAGGAGGGCCTGGGAGCAAATTAACTATATACAAGCTGCTGATTTTTTTTTTTTTTTTTAACTAAGAATTGGTAAGTTAATTCTAAAGGTTAAAGAGATGGTTAGTGTTTTGTGACTATACTTTATCCTGAAATAATGTAACTATTACCGAAGACTAATTATAGTCTGAACAATATGTGCAGTTTATTTAGACTACAGTGTGTCAGAATGTAATACCTCTGCAAAGATGGAGTAGTCTTTCTGGACCACACACTTTATTGTAATACAAGAAATACAGGAAAAAGGATTAATCTCCAAAATTTATAAGCAACTCCTGCAGCTCAATAACAAAAAAACAACCCAATCCAAAAATGGGCAGAAGACCTAAATAGACATTTCTCCAAAGAAGATATACAGATTGCCAACAAACACATGAAAGAATGCTCAACATCATTCATCATTAGAGACATGCAAATCAAAACTACAATGAGGTATCATCTCACGCTGGTCAGAATGGCCATCATCAAAAAATCTACAAATAATAAACGCTGGAGAGGGTGTGGAGAAAAGGGAACCCTCTTGCACTGCTGGTGGGAATGTAAATTGATACAGCCACTATGGAGAACAGCATGGAGGTTCCTTAAAAAACCAAAAACAAAAAACAAAAAGCAACAACAACAACAAAACTAAAAACAGAATTACCACATGACCCAGCAATCCCACTACTGGGCATATACCCTGAGAAAACCATAATTCAAAAAGAGTCATGTACCACAATGTTCACTGCAGCTCTATTTACAATAGCCAGGACATGGAAGCAACCTAAGTGTCCATCAACAGATGAATGGATAAAGATGTGGCACATATATACAATGGAATATTACTCAGCCATAAAAAGAAATGAAACTGAGTTATTTGTAGTGAGGTGGACAGACCTGGAGTCTGTCATACAGAGTGAAGTAAGTCAGAAGGAGAAAAACAAATACCATATGTTAACACATATATGTGGACTCTAAGAAAAAAAATGTCATGAAGAGACTAGGGGTAAGATGGGAATAAAGACACAGACCTACTAGAGCATGGACTTGAGGACACAAGGAGGGGGAAGGGTAAGCTGGGACGAAGTGAGAGAGTGGCATGGACATATATACACTATCAAATGTAAATTAGATAGCTAGTGGGAAGCAGCCACATAGCACAGGGAGATCAGCTGGGTGCTTTATGACCACCTAGAGGGGTGGGATAGGGAGGGTGGGAGGGAGGGAGACGCGAGGGAAGAGATATGGGAACATATGTATATGTATAACTGATTTACTTTGTTATAAAAAGCAGAAACTAACACACCATTTTATACTCCAATAAAGATGTTTTTAAAAAAAAGAAATACAGTACAGGTTTCCCCTGCTATGTGAAAGTAGACTTCTATGAAAACTTTCATAAGCCAAAATGGCACAAAGAAGCAGTTACCTCAGGACACATTTTGCTAACGGATGCACATAAGCCGAGACGAAGCACAGATGCTCACGGAGACAGTTCACACTGGCTTGATGCCGAGTGTAGTTCCCGGGCAAGGGGCTGGGGGCGCCATTCTCAACGCTCGGAGTGCATGCTGCCTTCTACCACAGCTCGTTGCAAAACAAAGGCTGAACACTAGCTTTGCTTTTCACCGTTTCTTAAATAAAAATCCTCTTTGGATTTCTTGCAGTTAGCAAAAACAGGTACTAACATCGGTCTTTCAAAAAAGCAAAGTGGCATTAAGCAAACTTTCAAAAAGCGGGGGATACCTGTTTTGTGATGGAAAGTCATACCTCCTATGGAAATATATATAAATTACATTTGCCCTATCTCCACTGGATTGAAAATTCCTTGAGAATGAGGGTCACATTTCTTTGTAAGTTTTCTAAAATGTCCATTACAGTAACAGATACACATTGACATTTACTTGGCAAACACCACGGACTATATACTAAGGCAGAGCTTAGAGGAAGAGCTGGGACTTCAAGGTTAACAAAGCAGGGAAGGGAATTAAAACTCCAAAAAAGCTACCCAGAAGTATGTGGGTGGAGGAACAGGAGGCAGTTCCTCAGGCTAGAATGTAAGATGCAAGGAAGCGAACAGAGGGTGAGGCTGTGGGTGGAAGCAGGGGTCAGACCATGAGGTCCCTAGGCCGTGCTAAAGTGTAAGTCTGACTCTATTCTTACATATAAATGAGGCTCAGAATAAACCACAGAAGTTCTCTTACTGTATATAATTATGGACAGTAAGCTGCTCTCTCTAACGCCAAGCACAATGGCTGGTCAAATACATGTTGACGGAAATGCTAAAGGAAAAGCAGTTCTGGACATACTGAATCTGAAGACTGTTTTACCCAGGCAGAGATGTCTATTAGTTAACTGCATATGTGGAACTGGAGCTTAGGAGAAAGGTCTAGGCGGGAGATAAGGTATGCAAGCCGCCAGGAAATAGCCCACTAGGAAAAGGCAAGGGCTAAGGAGATAATAACCTGAGATAAAACCCATAGATCTGTGCCTGACACACAGAAAGCTCTCAAACGTGTGCTATCATTTTAAGCAAGCAGTGACCCAAGGGGTAAACGGCAGCAAAGGAGATTCCTACTTCACAGAAGAAGAGGACTGAGAAGACTGGTGACTGACTGTGGCAGCGCTCCTGAGTGCCTACACTATACCCACAGGCATCCGGGGTTGGAAACACGGCGCCGAAGAGGAGGGGTCACTGAGGGCAGGGAGTTGCGCGTGTCAGTTCCAGGGAGGCAGAAAAAAGCTGAGACTGTCTGAACCACAAAAGAGTTGAGACTGTCTGAACCACGACGTGCCTTTTTTTTGAGGGCAGAGACTGTAACCTAACTTTATAAAACAATTCTTTACTGCTTCTTTCAGAGCGTAACCACCATGAAGCCATTTAATAAACATTTCTAAATTAGTAAAATAAGTCTTAGAGGATGATCAGCCTATGGAAATTTGCTAATATAATACCATTTGGGAGAAAACATCTTTAAATAAAAAGTCATACAATAGGTCATGAATAAAGAAGCCAAATGAGGCAATATATGTGAAAACATTTCCCATAACAGGGAGTATTAAAAAAATGTAATTTTACAGTTAGAAAAAGTATAATTCAGAGTAACTGTAAGAAATAATCCAGTAGGACACAAAAGAGACACTTACATAACAACTTCAGATTTCTTTTTCTTCAGAAGTTAAGGCATCCTGAACATCTAAGCTGGCTGGTGAAACTGCATAGTAAAATCTATGCAGTTTTATGGCTAGCATGAGACTAAACTTGCTTAGTTTGGGTCCATAATAATTTGTATTTGAAAAGAAATGATTTTGCATTAATTTCTTCTCATATCTTAGTGAGGTACTTTCAGCAGGTATTATCAGAGAGGTGGGTTAAGTGCTCAAGTCACACATTTAATCACTAATAGAACCAGGTCTTTTGGTTCCATATCCTGTATTCTTTCCACTGTATCATTTTGCTGATCCTCTAAAAGTTAACTGCTAACTTCCTCACTGCTATGGGGTTCATAAGAACTATTTACATTACTTACATAAACCCACCCCTCCAACTAGTATAGCTTTGATACAAATTGCTAAAGTTTACCTGGGGTAGAAGGAAGCCTAGGAACCAGCTATAGGAAAGGAAATGACTTGTGATTCTAGTGGAGTTTTAGAGCTGTCTGTAATTCCTAAAATGGAATGATTTCTACCAGGAGAAGAGGTAAAATAATTAACATTCCTCACTGATTTCCACTGGATTTCCCTTTGGACATAAGATCCAGTGAGAAGAGTTTGTTTCTTTCTTTCTTTCCTTTTTTTAAATTAGAAAAGTTTCAAACATACAGAAAACTATAATGATATATACCATTATACCACCTCATGTACCATCACTGAATTTCAACAGTTTTCAGTATTCTACCATTTTTGTTAGATCTGATAACTTCCTCTGCTTTTTTCCCTGAAGTATCAATATTTAAAGCAAATTCTGAGACATATCATTTTACCAACACATACTTTAGTATATACCTCTAAAAGGATTTTTAGAATTTGTAATCACAATACTATTACACACCAAACAAAATGAACAGTAATTTCTTAATATCATCCAATACCCAAGGCATATTCAAATGTCCTCAGTTGTCTTAAAACTGTCCTTTTGCAGATAATTTATTCAAACTAGGATCCAAACAGGGTCCAAACATTGCATCTGGCTGATGACTTGTAAGTCTCTTTTAATCTAAAACTGCCCTGCCCTCTTTGTACACCTTATTTGTTAAAGAAATGGATCAATTTGTCCTGTAAATGTGTCTGCATTTGGGATTTGGGTGATAGCATAGCAGACTGTTAAGATGGCTACAGCACTACATCAATCATTCTCTGTTCACACCAAAAATTCTACTGGCTCAATGACACCCTGAAGCAAATCAGAAAAAAAGCAACACTTCCTCAAGGTACTTTACTGCTCTTTGCCCCCCAAATAATTGTTATCAGAAATATAAAAATCTCTGATAACGAAGAATGAATGAAAACCTCCCAGAGTTGTGCAACGTACAACCTGTACAACCGTATGCTGCAGCCTGGATTGAGAGTTCTTGGTGAGATAACTTCCCGCAAGTAAGAAAAAGTGGGTGGGATTTCTTTTGGATAAACTGGATTATTTCAGTCTTTATACTTGAAAAGGCATAGAGAACATCAGTTTTCAACACTATCATTATCCTTTGACAGTGATGAACTTGACAGGCTTTTCATACTTTCAAACTGTGTAGCGCCAAGCATCTGGACTAAGAAAAAAAATTCAAGGTTAATAAGCCTTTTGGCAAAGGATTAACTTTTTTTTTTTTTGCGGTACGCGGGCCTCTCACTGTTGTGGCCTCTCCCGTTGCCGAGCACAGGCTCTGGACGCACAGGCTCAGCGGCCATGGCTCACGGGCCCAGCCGGTCCGCGGCATGTGGGATCCTCCCGGACCAGGGCACGAACCCGCGTCCCCTGCACCGGCAGGCGGACTCTCAACCACTGTGCCACCAGGGAAGCCCAGGATTAACTTTTTAAAAAAATGTAAATGGCATCCAATGCTGTGTTCATGTGGAAACCATCGATTTTATCCTTTTCATAATTATGACAAAATAGTTCGACTTTTTCACAGACAATAACAACTATCAAAATGTGTTTAGTCTGCCACTTCAAAAAAATTCATCCAGTGATTGGTTCTGAATTTTTCATAATTTGGCTTACAATGAAATGATCGTAGGTATGCTGAGAACAAAGTTTTACACTGTCAAATCTTTTGTGCAAATTGAAAACTACTGTCAGTGGATACAAAGGAGAGCATATGAGCAAAGGTTTAGAACTCTACCAGCTGCTGGGAAGTTTACTAGGATAACTAAATTTAAATGGTTTGTGACTTAATTATAATTTGGAGCAAGTAACAAATATCTGAATTCCTACTAAGTAAGTGCCATGCTAGATATGAATGTTTCTTAAAAGTTAAAAAATAATACAACCTATGCAAAGAAAAATATCTTCAAGATGTAGACTAATAAATAATTTTAAAATGTGAGACTCAACTCATTTATGTATTAGGAATTCACAAAAAGATGCATTAAGTCAAAAAGTTTTCTAAATTATTAATTCAATAGTTAAAGAAACCAGTGTGAGATCGTTTGTTAAAACTTGGAATGACGGTTCCTTTTTGACTTATACTCACTACTGCATCCCCAATGTTTAGGTAGAACAGTGTGTCCAGAGCACAGCAAGTGCCCAGTATATATTTATTGAATGCATGAACAGATATTTAAATCTGGAATTTATCATACAAGTTAAGGTATACGTTACTTAAGGGCAGTATTTCTTAAAATACTTTAAAGTATTAATACTTGAATACTTAAAAAGTATTTCTTAAAAGCAGCTTTATATATCAGAAATACTATTAACAAATAATTTTGCTGGCACTAAACTAAATGAAGACCTCATGAAAAGACAGGTAGATCTCATCAGGCCTAAACCTTTCTAACAATACTGGACTGACCTGGAAATGTGCAAAGTAGCAGAAATTCTCATTTACCTCTTGTAGGATGGCAAGTTGGTATAAACACTTTGGAGATTAACTTGGCATATGCAGTAAATACGATGATATACATACTCTATGACTCAGCTGTTTGTTTCACTCCTAAGTAAATAAATCATCTAGAAAAACGTCTACAACCAAGGTGGTATGCAGCAGAAGTAGTAGTGGAACGAGAAGGGCAAAGGGGAGACTTCCAGTTTCTGGTGTGGCACATAAGGATCTTGGAAAAAGCTCACAACAAGGAAAAAGCTAAAAAACCCTGAAAATCAACAACTCTTTTTAGGTCTATTGAAAGACTAAGGTCACAGAGAAAACTGCCTCCCCCCGAACTGGACAGACAGATTAGCAGATAGAGAGAATCACAACCTACTAGAGCAGAAGCCCAGGAGCAAAAGACTGTGGAAAACAGCGCCAGGTAGAAAATCATAAACTGTAACTGATAAACTGCTGGAGGCTCAGTGTAGATGAGTTTGAGAGTTTAAAACTCTAGGGGAAGTTTTCTGGTCTTGCACGTAAGAAGCAGAAGTCATGATTCTGCCATAACAAGTAAAAAACCGAGCAAACTGAAAAATCACTAATGCTTCTTAGATCCATCAGAGAAATGAACTCACAGTGCAAACTGCTGCCCCCCACACTGGAGATATACGGACAGGTAGATACAGAGAATCACAACTTATCATAGCAGAAACCCCTGAGCAGAAACTTCCACAGGAACCAGTACCAGGGTAGGAAAACTGAGCTGTAATTGATGAACTGCTAGAGGCTCAGTGTGTACACGTCTGAGAGTTTAAAACTCCAGCAGAGGCTGAACATTCTTTGTGGGTTTTATCTTGTGGTGCTCTACCAGGTTCCCACAGTGAATGGTGGAGAAAAATCCCCTTGGGCTTCTGGAAGGGGAGGGGAAAAGCAGCCACTTTAAACTATGCCAGGGCATTCTGTTCTTAACAAGCCTGCCCTCAAGGATAAACTGTCGTAACCTATTAGGGTTTTTACCAGAGTCTAACCAACATGGAGGAAGGGAAAAACCCAACTCCAACCTCTCCAGCCATCAGCTCACACTACAGGCTGGGAAAAAACCAAAAGGCACTTGTGAAGTTCACAGCCCAAAGCCGACAGGCTCACAAAAAGATTGAGACCTACTCATAGGATTATAGAATGCTTCCTGTCCCCCACATCTCACCACCACACCACCAATAGCCTACTTAATGGAATTCCTTTCACTCAGAATACCATGTCCCACTTGTCCAACAAAAAATTACAAGGGATACTAAAAGGCAAAAATCAACAGTTTGAAGAGAAAGAGCATCAGAACCAACCTCATACTTGGCAGACAGGTCAGGATTATCAGATCATAAATTTAAAACAACTCTGATTAATACGATAAGGACTTGAATGAATAAAGCAGACAGTATGCGAGAACAGATGTAGGTAATGTAAACAGAGATGGAAAATCTAAGAAAGAATTAAAAAGAAATGCTACAGATCAAAAACAAACAGAAACGAAACATGCCTTTGATGGGCTCATTAGTAGACTGGACACAGCTGAGTAAAGAATCGCTGAGCTTGAAGATATGTCAATAGAAACCTCCAAAAGTGGAAAGCCAAAGAGTGGAACAACACAAAACCCAATATACCCAAGAACTGTATAACAACTAAAAAAGAAAGGTGTAGCATGTGTGTAATGGGAATAGCAGAAGGAGAAGAAAGAGAGAAAGGAACAGAAGCAATATTGGAAGAAATGATCGAGAATTTCCCCGTTAATGTAGGACCAAAAACCACAAATCCAGGAAGATGAGAGAGCACCAAGCAGGAAAACGCCAAAAAACACAAAACCTAAGCACATCGTGTTTAAACTGTAGAAAATCAAAAATAAAAAAAAAAATTTTTCTTGAAAGAAGCCAGAGGGAAAAAAACACCTTACCTTTACAGGAACAAAGATAAGAATTACACCTGACTCTCCTCAGAAACCAGGCAAGCAAGAAGAGAGTGAAGTAAAATATTTAATGTTTTGAGGGGAAAAAAATCCCCACCAACCTAGAATCCTGTACCCTGCAAAATTATCCTTCAGACGTGAAGGAAAGGAGTGATGTCAGCAAGATGGCAGGACGGGAAGCCCGCCCTGGGTCTGCCTGCCACCACGGAGACTTAACATTAACAAACAGACCAAATGCCTCTCTGAGGAATCCAGAGAACAGTGAAAAGGCTCCTGCAACAAAGGCAAGGGTGAAGCCAACAACATCAAAGCCCGCTAAGAAAATTCATTACACTGTCCACGCTCTTGCACCAGAACCTCTCTCTCCCCTGGGAGGAAACCCCCAACTCCTGTGTTCTGCCTGGTAAGGGAAAGGTATAGAATGTATGCCCAATGTCAGAATTTTAGAAGGGCTGCCCAGGGAGCGGTTTCTATCTTGATGTATCCAAATACTGACAAGAATGGGGTGCCAGACTGGGGGTCTCCGAGAACAAAGATGATAAACTATGCACTAGGGTCTGCAGTACCACAGACACACACCCCATAGAAGCGCCAGTATCGCAATTTACTACAGCTCCAGAGAGGCTGCAGTCTTACATGCAGACGCTGGAGGAGCTCCTGAGTACACCCTATCCTCACTTGAAGGCTTCACTATAAGGCTACCACAATCACACTATGGAACTGGTGAAAAACATACAGATAAACGGGGCAGAATAAAAGCCCAGAAATAGAGCCCCATACATATAGTCAACTGCTCTTTGACAACAGAGCGAGAAAGGATAATCTTTTTAAAAATGGTGCCAGAACAATGAGGCGTACCAAAAAATCCATCTAGATAAAAGAGAACTTTATCAGGGACTTCCCTGGCGGTGCAGTGGTTAAGAATCCACCTGCCAATGCAGGGGACGCAGGTTCAATCCCTGGTCCAGGAAGATCCCACATGCCACGGAGCAACTAAGCCTGTGTGCCACAACTACTGAGCCTGAGCTCTAGAGCCCATGAGCCACAACTACTGAGCCCGTGTGCCACAACTACTGAAGCCCACATGCCACAACTACTGAAGCCCGTGCACCTACAGCCCATGCTCTGCAACAAGAGAAGCCACAGCAATGAGAAGTCCGTGCACCGCAACGAAGAGTAGCACTCACTCACAACTAGAGAAAGCCTGCACGCAACAACAAAGACCCAACACAGCCAAAAAAAAAATAAACAAAATTTTTAAAATTCACCTTTTTTAAAAAAAAAGAGAACTCTATCATTGTGATAAATGGCATTTTTTCATTTTTCTGATACTGAATATAGTTTCCTATGTTATACAGTAAATCCTTGTTGCTTATCTATTTTACATACAGTAGTTTGTATCCGATAATCCCATACTCCTAATTCCCTCCCTCCTCTCCCTTTGGTAACCATAAATATGCTTTTTATGTCTGTGACTCTGTTTTGTATATAGATTCATTTATATTATTTTTTAGATTCCACATAAGTGATATCATATATTTGTCTTTCTCTGCCTTACTTCACTTAGTATGATATTCTCTAGGTCCATCCATGTTGCTGCAAATGGCAATAGTTCATTGTTTTTTCATGGCTGAGTAATATTCCATTGCATACATACACCATATCTTCTTTATCCATTCATCTGCTGAAGGACACTTACTTCCATATCTTGGTTATTGTAAATAGTGCTGCTATGAACACTGAGGTACATGTACCTTTTTGAATTAGAGTCTTCGTCTTTTCTAGATATATGCCCAGGAGTGGGATTGCTGGATCATACGGTAGCTCTATTTTTAGTTTTGTTTTTTTTTTTTTTTTTTTGTGGTACGCGGGCCTCTCACTGTTGTGGCCTCTCCGGTTGCGGAGCACAGGCTCCGGATGCACAGGCTCAGCGGCCACGGCTCACGGGCCCAGCCGCTCCGCAGTATGTGGGATCTTCCCGGACCGGGGCACGAACCCGCGTCCCCTGCATCGGCAGGCGGATTCTCGACCACTGCGCCACCAGGGAAGCCCTATTTTTAGTTTTTTAAGGAATCTCCATACTGTTTTCCATAGTGGTTGTACCAATTTATCTTCCCACCAACAGTGTAGGAGGGTTCCTTTTTCTCCCCTGCCAGCATTTACTATTTGTAGACTTTTTGATGATAGCCATTTTGACTGGTGTGAAGTGATAACTCATTGTGGTTTTGATTTGCATTTCTCTAATAATCAGCGATGTTGAGCATCTTTTCATGTACTTGTTGGTCACCTGTTATACCTTCTTTGGAGAAATGTCTATTTAGGTCTTCTGCCCATTTTTTCATTGGATAAATGGCAGTTTTGAAAATCATACAACTAACATCATACTCAATGGTGAAAAACTGAAAGCTTTTCCTCCTAAGATCTGGAACAAGATAAGGGTGCATGATTTCACCACTGCTATTCAACACTGTACTGGAGGTTCTACCCAGAGCAATTCACAATGAAAGGAAATAAAAGGAATCCAAAATTGGAAAGGAAGAAGTAAAACTATGTATATTCACAGATGACATGATCCTATGTATAGAAAATCCCAATGAATCCACAAGAAACCTACTAGAGCTAATAAATTCAGCTAAGTTGCAGGTTACAAAGTCAACATATCAGTTGGGTTTCTATACACCAGCAATATACAACCCAAAAAGAAAATTAAGAAATTAATTCCATTTGCAATAGCATCTAAAAGAATAAAATACGTAGGAAAAAAATCTAATAACAAAGGAGGTAAGACTTGTGTACTGAAAACTGTAAGACTGATGGAAGACACTAAAGGAGACCTAAATAAATAGAAAGACATCCCATTTTCACGGATTGGAAGATGTAATATTGTTAAAATTTCAGTCCTACCCTAAGCAATCTACAAGTCCAATACAATCCCTGTCAAAATTCCTACAGCCTTTTTTGCAGAAATGGAAAACTCAAACCTCAAATTCAGATGGAATTCGCAAGGGATCCTAAATAGCCAAAACAATCTTGGAAAATAAACAACAAAATTGGAAAACTCATACTTCCCAATTTCAAAATGTAGTGCAAATCCAGAGTAATCAAAACAGTGTGGTACTGGCATAAGGACAGACATAGAGATCAATGGAATAGATTTGAGAGTCTACAAATAAACCCATTCATCTATGGCCAATATTTCTGACAAGGGTAAAAGACCATTCAATGAAGAAAGAATAGTCATTTCAACAAATGGTACTCGGACAATTGCATTTCCACATGCAAAAGAATAAAGTTGGAGCCCTACCTCATACTATATATAAAAATTAACTCAAAACTGATCAAAGACCTAGTATGGGCTAAAACCATAAAACTCTTAAAAGAAAACATAGGGGTAAATCTTCATGAGCTTGGAATTGGCCATATATATATATATATATATATATATATTTTTTTTTTTTTTTTTGCTATACGCAGGCCTCTCACTGTTGTGGCCTCTCCCACTGTGGAGCACAGGCTCCGGATGCGCAGGCTCAGCGGCCATGGCTCACGGGTCCAGCCGCTCCGCGGCACGTGGGAACCTCCCGGACCGGGGCACGAACCCGTGTTCCCTGCATCGGCAGGCGGATTCTCAACCACTACGCCACCAGGGAAGCCCTATTTTTTTTTTTTGATTTGATTTATTTTTTTTAACATCTTTATTTGAGTATAACTCTTTTACAATAGTGTGTTAGTTTCTCCTTTACAACAAAGTGAATCAGTTATACATATACATATGTTCCCATAACTCTTCCCTCTTGTGTCACCCTCCCTCCCACCCTCCCTATCCCACCCCTCTAGGTTGATTTTTTTTTTTTTTATACAGTAGGTTCTTATTATCTATTTTATGGCAATGTCTTTTTTTTTTTTTTTTTAAACAGATCTTTATTGGAGTATAATTGCTTTGCAATACTGTGTTAGTTTCTGTTGCACAACAAAGCGAATCATCCATATGCATACACATGTCCCCATATCCCCTCCCTCTTGAGCCTCCCTCCCATCCTCCCTATCCCACCCCTCTAGGTCATCAGAAAGCACCAAGCCAATCTCCCTGTGCTATGCTGCTGCTTCCCACCAGCCAACTATTTTACATTCAGTAGTGTATATATGTCCATGCTACTCTCACTTTGCCCCAGCTTTCCCCCACCACCCCATGTCAGGTCCATTTTCTATGTCTATCTCTTTATTCCTGCCCTGCAACTAGGTTCATCAGTACCATGTTTTTTGGGTTTTTTTTAGATTCCATATATATGTGTTAGGATACGGTATTTTTCCTCTTTCTGACTTACTTCACACTCTGTATGACAGACTGTAGGTCCATCCACCTCACTACAAACAACTCAATTTAGTTTCTTTTTATGGCTGAGTAATATTCCACTGTATATATGTGCTACATCTTCTTTATCCATTCATCTGCTGATGGACACTTAGGTTGCTTCCCTGTCCTGGCTGTCGTAAATAGAGCTGCAATAAACATTTTGATACATGACTCTTTTTGAATTATGGTTTTCTCAGGGTATATGCCCAGTAGTGGGATTGCTGGGTCGTATGGTAGTTCTATTTTTAGTTTTTTAAGGAACCTCCATACTGTTTTCCACTGTTCACAGCCACTACACTGTTTTACATTCCCAGCAACAATGCACAAGCGTTCTTATTCTTCCACATCATTGTCAATGTTTTTTGAAGCACAAAACCTTTGAATTATGATGAAGTCCAAATTCTCTATTCTTTTTTTGCTCATGCTCTTGGTGTCATAATTAAGAATACACTGTGGAACAGTATGGCAGTTTCTCAAAAAGTTAAACACAGAATTGCCATATGATCCAGCAATACCTCTCTTAGGTACTTACTCAAAAACTGAATGCAGGAACTCAAATATACTTTTACACCAATTTTCAGTGTTATTCACAATGGCCAAAAGGTGGAAGTAACTCACGTGTCCATCAGCAGATAAATGAACGTACAAAATGTGGTAAATTCATACAATGGCATATTATTCAGTCATAAAAAGCAATGAAGTTCTGATACATGCTACAACATGGGTAATCCTTGAAAACATTATGCTAAATGATATAAACTAGACACAAAAGGACAAATATTGTATGCTTCCACTTACAAGAAATAAGAAATATCTAGAATAGGCAAATCTGTAGTGCCAGAAAGTAGACTAGAAGTTATCAGAGACTGCTGGGAGGTGGGAATAGGAAGTAATTGTTTCAGAGGTACAGAGTTTCCAGAATGATGAAAAAGTTGTAGAAATAGTGCAAAACTGCAAAACCATTGTGCATGTAATACCACTGAATTGTACCCTTAAGATGGTTAAAATGAAAAATTTTATGTTATATACATACTTTAGCAGAATAAAAAGAAATGAAAAAAAAGAATCTGGACATAGATGTTACACCATTCCCCAAAATTAACTCAAAATGGATCATAGACCTAAATGGAAAAAGCAAAACTCTAAAACTTCTAGAAGATAACAGAAAATCTAGGTGACCTTGAATTTGACAGTGAGTTTTTAGGTACAACACCAGAAGAATGAACCATGAAAGAAAAAAGCCGATAGGAGGGACTTCATTAAAATTAAAAACTTCTGGGCTTCCCTGGTGGCGCAGTGGTTGTGAGTCCGCCTGCCGACGCAGGGGACGCGGGTTCGTGCCCCGGTCTGGGAGGATCCCACGTGCCGCGGAGCGGCTGGGCCCGTGAGCCGTGGCCGCTGAGCCTGTGCGTCCGGAGCCCCGCATACCACAAAAAAAAAAAAAAAAAGAAAGAAAGAAAAACAAAAGACAAAGGCTGAAGTTAACAAGCCTAGATTAAAGAAACCCAAAGAAATATGATAACTACATGCAATAAGTGATACTAGATTGGATATTAAACTGGAAGAAAAACTATTATAAAGGAACCTATTGGAACAAATGACAAAACTAGCAAAAGGAATGAATTAGATTAAAATAGTCCATCAACAAATTTCCTGAAGTTGGTGACTTAAATGCAGTACCACAAAAGAATCTCCTTATTCTTAAGAAATACTCATGAAAATATTTAGACATAAAGGATCATGATGCATATAACTTACTCTCAATTTAGATGAAAAATTTTATATACATACATACATACGTAAAGAAGGAGAGCAAAAATGATAAAGCAATAGGTTGCCTCCAAAAACTCATGTCCACTTGGAACCTGTGAATGTATCTTATTTGGATATAGGTTCCTTCCAGATGTAATCAAGTTAAGATGAGGTTACAATGGATTTGGGTGCTCTTATAAGAAATGGAAATTTAGACACACATACACACCCAGGGAAAAAAGCCGCGTGAAGATGGAGGCAGAGACTGGAGTTACGCTGCCACAAGTCAAGGAGAGCCAAGGATTGCCAGCAACCACCAGAAACAAGCGAGAGGCAAGGAAGACTCCTTCCCTAGATCAGGAACAAAACAACCCTGCCAACACCTTGAGTTTGGAATTCTAGCTTCTAGAAATATGAGAAAATAAATTTCTATTGTTTTAAGCCACCTAGTTTGTGGTCCTTTGTTATAGCAACCCTACGGAAGCTAACATAGTAAGTAATAGGTAAATCTGGGTAAAGGGTTTATGGGTGTTTTTGGACAATTCATGCAAAGTTTTTTCGTCCTCTTAACAGACTCTTTCTCAGAACAAAAAGTCTTTTGACTTTGAAGCGAAGTTTTTCTAAGTTTGAAATTATTTCCCAAAATGTTAAAGATGAATACAAGCAAGGACTTGAAGAAGATACACCAACGGACAATGAGCACATGAAGACATGCTTTTAACATCACTAATCATTGGGGAGATTCACAGCAAAACCGCAAGGAGATACCGCGTCACATCCGTTAGGGGAGGACCAGTATCAAAATAAACCCGGAAAATGACAGCGTTGGCAAGGATGTAGAAAAACTGGAACTCTTGTGCAGTGCTGGTGGGAATGTAAAAGGATGCAGCCACTATGGAAAATGGGATGGTGTTCCTCAAAAAATTAAACAGAGAATTACCATTTAATCCAGCAATTCCACTTCTGCATATATACCCAAAAGAACTGAAAGCAGAGACTCAGACAGATATTTGTACCTCTATGTTTATAGCAGCATTATTCACAATAGCACCCAGGTATCTAGCAACACATGAACGTATAAACAGTATGTGGTGTATACACAGAACGTTATGAATATTACTCAGCCTTAAGGAAAGAAATCCTGACACATACTACAACATGGATAAGCCTTGAGGACACTATGCTAAGTGAAATAAGCCAATCACTTACTATTTTACTTATATGACGTACCTATAAAAGTCAAATTCATAGAGATAGAAAGCCGAATGATAGTTGCCAGGGGCTGGTGGGAGGGGAAAATGGAGAGTTATTGTTTACTGGGTGCAGAGTTTCCGTTTGGGAGGGTGGAGAAGTTCTGGAGGTGGATGGTGCCGATGACTGCACAAGATGAATGTAGTTAATGTCCCTGAACTTTACACTTAAAAATGGCTACAGTAGGGGCGCTTTTATGTTATGTCTACTTTACTACAACAAGTACAACAGTTGTATGTATATGTTTAGAGGTAGGTGGCCTTGACAAGCTGATTTTAAATTTACATGGAAATCCAAAGTGTCAAAAATAACTAAAAATTGTTAAAGAAGAGCAAGGTGAGAGGACTAACTCGATCAGATATCAAGACTTACCATAAACCTATAGTAACTGAGACAGTGTGCTATTGGTATAAGGACAAGCAATAAGACCAACGGAAGTCCAGAAACAAACTCACACACACGGACACCTGACTGTGTCAGAGGTGAACAACACTGTGAACAGTGTATTTTTAATACTTAGCTCTGGGACAACTGGATATCCTTAAACAAAATATCAAATTGGAAATAACTTAAATTGGGCCCCCAGTTTACATAAGCAATTTAGGTAGACTAAATACCCAAATATGAAAGGCAAAACTATAAAGCTTTCAGAAGATAATATAATATCTATGTGACCTTAGAGTATGGAAGAAGTTCTTTTATTTATTTATTTTTTTTTTTGCAGTACGCAGGCCTCTCACTGCTGTGGCCTCTCCCGTTGCGGAGCACAGGCTCCGGATGCGCTGGCTCAGTGGCCATGGCTCATGGGCCCAGCCGCTCCGCGGCATGTGGGATCTTCCCAGACCAGGGCTCGAACCCGTGTCCCCTGCATTGGCAGGCGGGCTCTCAACCACTGCGCCACCAGGGAAGCCCAGAAGTTCTTTTAAAACATGCAAAAACACTACCATAAAAGAACTTTAGGGGACGTCCCTGGTCGTGCAGTGGTTAAGAATCTGTCTGCCAATGCAGGGGACACGGGTTCGATCCCTGGTCCGGGAAGATCTCACGTGCCGCAGGGCAACTAAGCCCGTGCACCACAACTCCTGAGCCTGCACTCTAGACCCAGCGAGCCACAGCTACTGAGCCCACATGCCACAACTACTGAAGCCCGTGCACCTAGAGCCCGTGCTCCGCAACAAGAGAAGCCACCACAACCAGAAGCCCGCACACACCAACGAAGAGTAGCCCCCGCTCGCCGCAACTAGAGAAAGCCCGCGCGCAGCAACATAGACCCAATGCAGCCAAAAATAAATAAACAAATAAATAAATGTATTAAAAAAGAACTTTACTCCTGTGAAAACATAAGCGACAAACTAGAAGACAGTTAAGACACAAAAAAATCAGTGAAGAACTGATTTGCCACACACCACAACTCCAGGGTGGGGTTGTGAGAACATCTGAAGAATTCCTCCTACATGTAAAAAGCAGGGGAGGATAGCCCAACAGGAAAACGACATGAAAGGTGCTTCACAGAAGTGAAAATCTAACTAGTAAATAAAAATATAAACAGGCACTTAACCTTACTGGCGAGGAGGGAAATGTAAATTAAAACCACTATGAGCTCTCTTTATAAACCCACTGGATTGGCTAAAATTTAAAGGGCTGTCAGTACAAAATATTGGTACATATGTGGGACAACAGGAACTCCTATACACTATTGATGGGAATATAAACTGGTACCATCATCACTTTGAAGAAAACTTGGTATTATCCAATAAAACTGAAGACACATATATCCTAAGCCAGCTAATCTACTTCTAAGTATATACTCTAAAGAAATTCATGCTCATATACACCAGGATATAGGTACAAGAATGTTCTTAAAAGCATGGTCTGTAATGGCCCCAAACTGGGGAAACAAAACAGAACACTGAATACCAACTATACTTCAATAAAAAATAAATAAAAAACAAAACAAAAGACCCAAATGTCTATTAATAGTAAAATGGATAAATAATATATTTATACAAAGAAACAAAAGTGAATGAACTACATATACATGTAATAAAGTGGGTTAATTTCACCAAGAAAATTGTTAATAAAAAAAGAGGTAAGACCAAAAACGCAATTCAAAAATAGGAAAAATTAAATCATATTGTTTTGGAATCCATACATAGGTGACAAAACTTAAGACAAAGGCAATGAAATGACTGTCATAAGGCAGCACAGTGATTACTTCCAGTGAGGAGGAACGGATTACAATCTAGAAGGGGACACAGTAGTTTCTGCGACGCTAGTTATGTTCTGTTTCTTGAACTGGATGGTTCCAGAAAAATGTCTTATATACTTTCCTGTATACATGTTATACTTCACGTTTTTTTAAAATGTGAAGGGGTATGGTAAGGATGAACACCACTCCATACAGATGAACATGGCTAGAGAAAAACACACAGTTATGCTGATTGGTTCTTAACTCTGAACCTGAAAGGGAGGTTCAGGCTCCCAGGCAGTGTTTTCTATTTCCCTGGTCCATCTGCCCCTCCACCCTCCCAGAATAACATTTTATACCTTTCTGTTCTTAAACCTCCAAAATCTCCTCCCCCATCCTCAGCTTTCAGTTGATGATTGCGTTTCCTACTTCACTGAGAACAATGGAAGTAAAGAATATTTCCGCAGCCTGACCACCATAAACACTACCAGGATTCTGCACCCACATATTCGACTTTCCCTTAGCTCAACTCTCCATGCTCCTATCTAAGGCCAATCCACCTATTTGTACACCAGATCCCATGCCTTCTTGCCTTCACAAAGACATTATTACAGCAATTCTCCCATCTCTCACCTACATTGCCTAGAGTATTAGACCCATGCCCCTCCCCAGCTCTGTTAGTGCTGCTGGCTGTGAGACATTAAATTTTTTGCCTTTCTGACCCTCTGTTTCCTCATCCATTATGCCCATGATAGTACCCATTTCACAGAAATATGAAAATTAAATGAGATGATACATTTACAATATATTGACACATAATAGCTGTCTACTGTGTTTAGTTAACACAACACTATAGACTATGTGTTTAGTTACTGCAATGTTAATACAGTGGTGGTGTAGGGCGGGAGAGAGAGTGGGAGGCAGACCCGTAGAAGCAGACCACCCTGGTGGAGGGAAGTATTTTACCTACTGATGTTTAGAACTTCTGGCACATGGGGATAATAAAAAGCATTTTGGTCAGTTTCATTATTGTTTTTAAATTCTCTGAAGACCATGTACCCCCTTCTTGCCTTCACCAGGATAAACCACAGCAAAAGACCACCTTCCACATTCGCTCATTCATTATTAACTGAGTGTCAGGCACAGGGTACGGCAAGGACTCAGAAGGTTGCATTAGAGTATAATCACCATGTATTATTAAATAAACTGAGGGTTTTTACTTAGAAAATAAAAATATTCACTTACCTTTTTTGAATTTATGTATAGGGAGTTTCTTAAGTTGATCTTTACGAAGTCTGTTTCTTCTAGCTCTATGTCTATCCTGGACAAATTTTGTGATCTAAAAATAAAAGAGAAAAAAAAGGGAGTCAGATATTAAACATGCAAATAGAAAATGACCATTAAAATAACAAATGTCTTTTATGTTTCTAGATAGCTGCTACAAATCAATTCATTTAAACCCAGTCATGAGACTATTAATTAAAATATCCATGATTAGTTATCATTAGTGATTAGTTAGCCCAGAAATTATCCTTTGAATTTTTATTCAATGACCTAAATTATCTTTAATTTACTCTGACAAAAACGTTATAAATAACATATAACTATTTGTTGGCAAAAATATAAATGGTAGATTCCAGGTTACAAAGACTCCACTGGATCAAAAATGGGGGGGGGGGTATGGAATTTCTGTAAGTTACAAACTAATAAAATTTGCAAACATAACATGCATTAAACTGCACTTTCAGTGGTTCTAGCAGCAAAAAGGACAGAACTAATACAGAACACCTGTACTATAAATATTCAGAAATATCAGATAAATATACAAAATATTTTGAAGTATAAATTGCTATCCTTGCAAGAATAAAAAGGAAGTCCATGGGACCAGAACCAAATGCCAAAAACAAAGTCCATAAAAGAAAATTTTGACAAATTTGACTACATCAATGTTAAGGACTTCTGTCCCCAGAAGATACTGTTTAAAGACAAAAGACAGTTCACAGACTGGCAGAAAATATCTGCAAATTGCATATCTTATAAGGGATTTCTATCCAGAACACATAACGAATTCAAAATTCAATAATAAGAAAACAAGCAACCCAAGAGAAAAAAATGGGCAGAATATCTGAATATACACTTTGCTACTGAAGACATACAGATGGCAAATAAGCACTTGAAGAGATGTTCAACATAATTAGTCAAGAGGAAAATGAAAATTCAAATCACAAATACCACTATATACCTATTAAAATGATTAAAATGAAAAAGACTGACTATACCAAGTGTTGGCAGGAAAGTAGAAGAACTGGCACTCTGATACACTACTGAAAGGACTGTAAAATGGTACAACCACTTTGGAAAATAGTTAGGTGGTTTCTTATAAATTTAAACACATATTTACCAAATGACCTAATCATCCCACTCTTACTTATATCTAGTGAATAGAAATGAAAGTGTATATCCATGTAACAACTTATATACAAATGTACAAAAAAGTCTACGTCAGCTTTATTGGTAATGGCCAAAAACGAGACACAACCCAAACGTTCATCAGCGGGTACGTGGATAAACAAAACTGTGGCATAGTCATACGATGGAACACAACTTGGCAACAAAAAGTAATGACTATCAATATATTCAATAACATATATGAATATCAAAATAATTATTCTGAGAGAAAGAAGGCAGACACAAAAGAGTATGTAATTTATGATTCCCTGTATATAAAGTGGTAGAAAATGCACACTAATCTACAGTGACCAAAACCAGATCTGTGGTTGCCCAGCAATGGTGTGGGGGGAGACATGAAGGAAAAATATGGAAGAGGTGAAAGGGAGTGATTATCACAGAGTATGAGGAAACTTTTCGAGCTGATCTGATATTTTATTATCTTAATTGCGGTGGTGGTTTCTCAGGTATACATATGTATGTCAAAACTTAGCAAACTCTATAATTTAAATTGCAGTTTATTAAACAGTAGATGTTTTTTAAAAATTTGATAGTTACCACTAGAAAAAAAACAATATAAGCTTTCAAACTAGTAGGAAAAAGGGAGAAAGGGAGAGAGAAAAAAAGTTGAGTAATCCAAATCTGTATAGTAGAAAAAAAAATAGAATAAAAAGTAAACAATAGAAATTAGTCCAAATCACAAAAATGCAAATGGGGTAAATTCACCAGTTTTTTTTTTTTTTAAGAGTATATATCATATTGGATAAAGAAAAAATTCCAACCATTCACAAGACACAAGATTAAAACTTAATGACACATTAAGATAAAAGTAAAGGTAAAAAATACAGGGATAGATAAAATTATATCATGACAATACTAAGTAAAAGTTGGCATATAAAGTAAAACAGGATATAAGACAAAAATCATCATTAGGAAATAGTTATCACAATGATAGAAAGGATACTTCACCTAAAAAATGACAAAATTATGGGAGAAAAACACAAATTCACAAGTTCAGTAATTTCTAGATCAAACAGACCAAAAAAAAAAAAAAAAGTAAAGACCACAGACCTATGATGCCCAATATGGTAGCCATTATATATATGTAGCTACTGAGCACTTGAAATGCGGCTGGTCTCAACTGAGATTTGCTGTAAAAGTATAAAATACACACCAGTTTGCAAAGACTTAGTACAAAAAGAAAGTAAAACATATTTTATAATTATATTAACTGAATGTTGAAATACATTTTAGATTAAGTTAAATAAATACAGTATTTAAGTTCATCTCACTGAAATATTTCCTTTTACCTTTTTTAATTTGGCTACCAGAAAACTTTAAATTACAGTAAATGTGGCTCACAACATCATCCTATTGAATAGCACTGCTTTAGAAAACAGAGTGCAAAAAACCACGGACAATTGCAATGACTGAACAGTTCTGTGAATATACTAAAAACCACTGAACTATATCATTTAAATGGGTCAGTTTTATATTATGTGAATTATATCTCAATAAAACTCTCTTTAAAATAATAAAAAAGAAAGAACGAAAAGAAGACTGGACAAGACAAATTCCCAAGCTCAAACTAATGAACATATATAAAACTTTGGACCCCACAATTCTTTTCACACATATGGTGGGGAATGTTTACAAAATTTAACCACAATTACCATGTCTCTTCACCACCTGGATTCTAAATAACTTGAAAATAAGATCATGAACTGGCAGATGGAAGCAGGTGGAGCACCTCACTTGGTGAAGAAAGAAATAGAACCTTCTTCTTAACCACTGAATTAGACTGCCTTACCCACCCAGATATAGACAAATGCCGCCAGCCGCGGCGGGTCCTCAAAGGGCAACAACGATCGACGAGAGGGGGTAGGGAACGGAACGCACCAAGGTATGGGATCAGAAGGACACAAGCAACTGACGGTTGCAAGGCAAGCTTAACAACAAAGCGTAGCCGTATATATACCCCTAAAGCAGGGAATTTGCTTAGTCACGCCTTATCGGCATCAGCTGGTTGATTGGCTTCTCCGCTTAATCACGCC
This sequence comes from Kogia breviceps, assembly GCF_026419965.1. Classification (NCBI taxonomy): domain Eukaryota; kingdom Metazoa; phylum Chordata; class Mammalia; order Artiodactyla; family Physeteridae; genus Kogia; species Kogia breviceps. The sequence continues at coordinate 5,301,448 of NC_081314.1, forward strand.
TTATCGGCATCAGCTGGTTGATTGGCTTCTCGGCTTCTCCCTCAAAGGCACCAATTTCCCCGCCAGGGTTGCTTTTCCTAGCTTTAGGGAACAACCAGGGACTCCCAGTAACTGAGCAGGTCCCTGGAGTGATTTGGCCAAAGGCCCTCTCCTTTTTTACGTTCACACCATAAAGTCCAGGATGCATACCAAGGATAGTACAATCGGGCCCCGAGGCTTATGAGGGTCTTAATGGCGCCTTCCTCAGAGGGCAATGCTCGCCACATTTCCCCCCCTTTTATTTTTTAAAGCTTGATAATGCAATTTCAACCCATACACCTCCTGACGAAGAGCAGCGAGACGCCCAACAATAAAGCGTAATAAACAAGGTAATGCAATTAACATCAACAATACACATGACCCCACGGTAATCAATCCTGTGAGTCCATTTTGAAACCAATGCATTGGGTTTAACCACTGAAGCTGATCCAAGAGTCCTTGAATTAATTGTTGGGGCCCGTCTTCTTGTAGATGACCTTCTTGAATTGCTTGTTATTTCCGCATTAAGTTTTTGTATGTCCAAACTAATGTGTCCATCAGTCCATACACTTAAAAAGTGCATTTTTACTTTGTTCCAATCCCAGTCAGTTTCATTATAAGCGTGTTGAGTCACACAAATCCAAGTATATTTAGCATGGCAAATCAAACGCATTTTCAATTTTAAAGCCATAATTTGGTCTCCTAAACCTATGAGAGCATTTTTTAACTCATCAACCTCAGTTTTTAGTTGAGTATCAATATGACTTTGTAATACTAATGCAATACTGGTATTTTTAGACAACTGATTAACATAATGTGCTTGTTATATAGTTTTACTTAATGCTAAACCGGCGGTAGCAGCTATGGCTGTTAAAGCGGCTAAGGCTGCTACATATTAATATTCCAATGAATCGTTTAGGTCTTTTTAAAGCTTCAGATAATTCTAGCCAAGCTTGCATGCTAGTACTATGATACCATGGTTCAGAAATATTTACAGGCAGCATTACATAGGAAGGTTGTTTTAACATCATAACAGAAAAAGTTCCTTTCATAGGCAGAATGCAAGTACCAAATATACAATTCTGACAAGTTATATTATATCCTAAGGAACCAGAAGTAAACTCAATCTGTAAATCTCCTATTAGCAAGGCATATGAGGGTGTAACACCAGTAATAACCGGTTGATAAGAATAAGACAATGCAAACTTCCCCAAATCCCAATGCTTATAAAAAACCAAACTATTATTAGTAACAGAAACTGAAGAAATTAAAATAGTACCATTATCATAATTTAAGGTGCACCAGATTTGAGAATTCAAAATCAGATTGGGGAAAATCAGAAGGAACAAAGGAGGGAAACTTCAAACTTGTAACAGCTTTAACTACCTTTAAACTATGGCCGGCCAGTAAAGTCCCTTGTCCTCCTACATATACTTCAACACAAAAATAGTATCTTTGACTTTGCAGCTTCTATTAGAGCCCCACTTTCAGCTTTATGATTAGACCCATCTTTGTTGCTGTAATTACCAGTCTCATTCTTTCCATTTTTGTTATTGTTGCCCTGTGAAATCATTTTTTCTAGAACAGCAATATGATGTAAAGCTTTCTCAGTTTGGTAGGTTAATATATTACAGGTCTACGAACAAAAAACACTGCTTGGGCAAATTTTTCTTCAAAAGGTTCCATGAACTGATAAAGTTTTTCACCAACGGATATGGCTTCTGTATACTGTCGGACATGATACAGGATGACTGCTTGATTGTAATACAACATACTGTTTTCAACATCATCTAGTCCATCCATTTCTTCAACAGCCGAGTGCACCTGATTCTTCAATTGGTTAAGTGTCTGTCTTAAACTATCTGTTGTTATCTGGTTACTTTTGAAAAACTCAGCTACTGCCGTATTCAAAATTATTTTATAATCGTCTTTGTTTATATCTTGTAGGCAGGCAAGATGTTGCAGACAGACATCATAATTTCCAGCTGTGAAAGCCTGGAAAGCACTGGTGGACAACTCCTTCTCTTGATCAGTGATCTCGGGTCGCTCCTTGGATACTTTTTGTCCCATATTTTTTTACTTCTGACTATTGCCCCGAGTTACTATCAACTTTCCTATGTGGCCACACTTTCACTCCTAACTCCGGGGATTCACCTACCGAGATTCAGATGTCCCTCTCGTCCGGTCCCTGCTCGGGCGCCACTTGCCGCCAGCCGCGGCGGGTCCTCAAAGTGCAGCAACCATCGACGAGAGGGGGTAGGGAACGGAACGCTCCAAGGTACGGGATCAGAAGGGTACAGACAACTGACGGTTGCAAGGCAAGCTTAACAACAAAGCGTAGCCGTATATATACCCCTAAAGCAGGGAATTTGCTTAGTCACGCCTTATCGGCATCAGCTCGCTGATTGGCTGCTCGGCTTAGTCACGCCTTATCGGCATCAGCTGGTTGACTGGCTTCTCGGCTTAGTCACGCCTTATCGGCATCAGCTGGTTAATTGGCTTCTCGGCTTCTCCCTCAAAGGCACCAATTTCCCCTCCAGGGTTGCTTTTCCTAGCTTTAGGGAACAACCAGGGACTCCCAGTAACTGAGCAGGTCCCTGGAGCGATCTGGCCAAAGGCCATCTCCTTTTTTACGTTCATACCATAAAGTCCAGGATGCATATACCGAGGAGAGTACAATCGGGCCCCGAGGCTTATGAGGGTCTTAATGGCGCCTTCCTCAGAGGGCAATGCTCGCCACAGACAAAGACCATCAGGAATGGAGTAGGCCTTTCCCTCACCCTCCCCTAGAACTGCAGAACCAGTCCTGGAGGAGCTGAAGACAGGTTCACCTCAAGAGAAAGATGAAGCTGAGCCAAGCATGCCCGTATTTATTCTTCCCAAATGTACCCCACAGATAAGGTACTTCATCTCTCCTAAGACCAAATGAGTAGAAGAGTAGGGAAGGGCTAGGAGTATTAGTAACTGAGTTTCCCATTCACATGGATGGATACATCAAAAGTGGTAAAGAAATATCCTACATAAGAGTGAAAAAATTTTTCTCAATTTAAACCAAATTAAAATAAAAACATTCCTTATCAAAAGTAATGAGTTACATACAGCTAAAGTGATTGTTAAAGAGAAATTTATAACCTAAAGGCATATACTATAAAGAAAAATGAGTAAGTATTTAGCTGATCAAGCTAGGAAAAGAAAAGCAATGTATCCAAAACAAGTAGACAAAAGAAAACAACACTGCCAAGAGCAGAAATTCATGAGACAGATTAAAGAGGAGAGTAAATACATTAGGATATAAGTCCCACTGGAATGTAAAATACTTGACATCAGAGATTTTTACGTATTTTGTTCACTGAGGAAACGTCACACCCTAGAGCAGTGCCGAGGTTCAGAGGGGCAGAATAAATATTTGTCGAATGAAAGAAAAATAAAAGAAAACTCAAAGTCCACTTCTCTTAAAGACAAACTTTTTTTTTGAATTTTATACAGCAGGTTCTTATTAGTCATCAATTTTATACACATCAGTGTATACATTTCAATTCCAATTGCCCAATGCATCACACCACCATCCCCACCCCACCATAGCTTTCCCCCCTTGATGTCCATACATTTGTTCTCTACATCTGTGGCTCAACCTCTGCCCTGCAAACCGGTTCATCTGTACCATTTTTCTAGGTTCCACATACATGCATTAATATACAATATTTGTTTTTCTCTTTCTGACTTACTTCACTCTGCATGACAGTCTCTAGACATACTTCACTCTGTATGACAGTCTCTAGATCCATCCATGTCTCAACAAATGACTCAATTTCATTCCTTTTTATGGCTGAGTAATATTCCATTGTATGTATGTACCACATCTTCTTTATCCATTCATCTGTCGATGGACATTTAGGTTGCTTCCATGACCTGGCTATTGTAAATAGAGCTGCAATGAACATTGGGGTGCATGTGTTCTCTGGGTATATGCCCAGTAGTGGGACTGCTGGATCATATGGTAATTCTATTTTCAGTTTTTAAAGAAAACTCCATACTGTTCTCCATAGTGGCTGTATCAATTTACATTCCCAGCAACAGTGCAAGAGGGTTCCCTTTTCTCCACACCCTCTCCAGCATTTGTTGTTTGTAGATTTTCTGATGATGCCCATTCTAACTGGTGTGAGGTGATACCTCACTGTAGTTTTGATTTGCATTTCTCTATTAGTGATGTTGAGCTTTTCATGTGCTTCTTGGCCAACTGTATGTCTTCTCTGGAGAAATTTCTACTTAGCTCTTCTGCCCATTTTTGGATTGGGTTGTTTGTTTCTTTAATATTGAGCTGCATGCGCTGTTTATGTATTTTGGAGATTAATCCTTTGTCTGTTGATTCGTTTGCAAATATTTTCTCCCATTCTGAGGGTTGTCTTTTCGTCTTGTTTATGGTTTCCTTTGCTGTGCAAAAGCTTTGAAGTTTCATTAGGTCCCATTTGTTTATCTTTGTTTTTATTTCTATTACTCTAGGAGGTGGATCAAAAAAGATCTTGCTGTGATTTATGTCAAAGAGTGTTTTTCCTATGTTTTCCTCTAAGAGTTTTAGAGTGTCTGGTCTTACATTTAGGTCTTGAACCCATTTTGAGTTTATTTTTGTGTATGGTCTGAGGGGGTGTTCTAATTTCATTCTTTTACATGTAGCTGTCCAGTTTTCCCAGCAGCACTTATTGAAGAGACTGTCTTTTCTCCATTGTATATCCTTGCCTCCTCTGTCATAGATTAGTTGACCATAGGTGTGTGGGTTTATCTCTGGGCTTTCTATCCTGTTCCATTGATCTATGTTTCTGTTTTTGTGCCAGTACCATATTGTCTTGATTACTGTAGCTTTGTAGTATAGTCTGAAGTCAGGGAGCCTGATTCCTCCAGCTCCATTTTTTTCCCTCAACACTGCTTTGGCTATTCGGGGTCTTTTGTGTCTCCAAACAAATTTTAAGATTTTTTGTTCTAGTTCTGTAATTGGTAATTTGATAGAGACTGCATTGAATCTGTAGATTGCTTTGGGTAGTATAGTCATTTTCACAATATTGATTCTTCCAATCCAAGAACATGGTATATCTCTCCATCTGTTGGTATCATCTTTAATTTCTTTCATCATTGTCTTATACTCTTCTGCAACACAGGTCTTTTGTCTCCTTAGGTAGGTTTATTCCTAGGTATTTTATTCTTTTTGTTGCAATGGTAAATGGGAGTGTTTTCTTAATTTCTCTTTCAGATTTTTCATCATTAGTGTATAGGAATGCAAGATATTTCTGTGCATTAATTTTGTATCCTGCAACTTTACCACATTCACTGATTAGTTCTAGTAGTTTTCTGGTGGCATCTTTAGGATTCTTTTTGTATAGTATCATGTCATCTGCAAACAGTGACAGTTTTACTTCTTCTTTTCCAATTTGGATTCCTTTTATTTCTTTTTCTTCTCTGATTGCCGTGGCTAGGACTTCCAAAACTATGCTGAATAATACTGGTGAGAGTGGACATCCTTGTCTTGTTCCTGATTAGAGGAAATGCTTTCCGTTTTTCACCACTGAGAATGATGTTTGCTGTGGGTTTGTCGTACATGGCCTTTATTATGTTGAGGTAGGCTCCATCTATGTTCACTTTCTGGAGAGTTTTTATCATAAATGGGTGTTGAATTTTGTCAAAGGTTTTTTCTGCATCTATTGAGATGATCATATGGTTTTTATTCTTCAATTTGTTAATATGGTATATCACATTGATTGATTTGCGTATATTGAAGAATCCTTCCATCCCTGAGATAAATCCCACTTGATCATGGTGTATGATCCTTTTAATGTGTTGTTGGATAATATTTGCTAGTATTTAGTTGAGCATTTTTGCATCTATATTCATCAGTGATATTGGTCTGTAGTTTTCTTTTTTTGTAGTATCTTTTTCTGGTTTTGGTATCAGGGTGATGGTGGCCTCATAGAATGAGTTTGGGAGTGTTCACTCCTCTGCAATTTTTTGGAAGAGTTTGAGAAGGATGGGGGTTAGCGCTTCCCTAAATGATGGATAGGATTCACCTGTGAAGCCATCTGGTCCTGGATTTTTGTTTGCTGGAATATTTTTAATCACAGTTTCAATTTCATTACTTGTGATTCGTCTGTTCATATTTTCTATTTCTTCCTGGTTCAGTCTTGGAAGATGTTATACCTTTCTAAGAATTTGTCCATTTCTTCCAGGTTGTCCATTTTATTGGCATAGAGTTGTTTGTAGTAGTCTCTTAGGATGCTTTGTATTTCTGCAGTGTCTGTTGTTACTTCTCCTTTTTCATTTCTGATTTTATTGATATGAGTCCTCTCCTTCTTTTTCTTGATGAGTCTGGCTAATGGTTTATTAATTTTGTTTATCTTCTCAAAGAACCAGCTTTTAGTTTTACTGGTCTTTGCTATTGTTTTCTTTGTTTCTATTTCATTTATTTCTGCTCTGATCTTTATGAATTCTTTCCTTCTGCTAACTTTGGGTTTTGTTTGTTCTTCTTTCTCTAGTTCCTTTAGGTGTAAGGTTAGATTATTTGAGACTTTTCTTGTTTCTTGAGGTAGGCTTGTATAGCTGTAAACTTCCCTCTTAGAACTGCTTTTGCTGCATCCCATAGGTTTCGGATTGTCATGTTTTCATTGTCATTTGCCCCTAGGTATTTTTTGATTTCCTCTTTAATTTCCTCAGTGATCTCTTGGTTATTTAGTAACGTATTGTTTAGCCTCCATGTGCTTGTGTTTTTTTATGTTTTTTCTCCCTGTAATTCATTTCTAATCTCATAGCGTTGTGGCCAGAAAAGATGCTTGATATGATTTCAACTTTCTTAAATTTACTGAGGCTTCATTTGTGACCCAAGATGTGGTCTATCCTGGAGAATGTTCCATGCGCAGTTGAGAAGAAAGTGTAATCAGCTGTTTTTGGATGGAATGTCCTATAAATATCAATTAAATCTATCTGGTCTGTTGTGTCATTTAATGCTTCTGTTTCCTTATTTATTTTCATTTTGGATGATCTGTCCGTTGGTGTAAGTGAGGTGTTAAAGTCCCCCACTATTACTGTGTTACTGTCGATTTCCTCTTTCAGAGCTGTTAGCAGTTGCCTTACGTATTGAGGTCCATGTTGGGTGCATATATATTTATAATTGTTATATCTGCTTCTAGGACTGATCCCTTGATCATTATGTAGTGTCCTTCCTTGTCTCTTATAACATTCTTTATTTTCAAGTCTATTTTATCTAATATGAGTATTGCTACTTCAGCTTTCTTTTCATTTCCATTTGCATGGAATATATTTTTCCATCCCCTCATTTTCAGTATGTATGTGTCCCTAAGTCTGAAGTGGGTCTCTTGTAGACAGCAATATATATGGGTCCTGTTTTTGTATCCATTCAGCAAACCTGTGTCTTTTGGTTGGAGCATTTAATGCATTCACGTTTAAGGTAATTATTGATATGTATGTTCCGATGACCATTTTCTTTTGGGTTTGTTTTTGTAGGTTCTTTTCTTCTCTTGTGTTTCCCACTTAGAGAAGTTCCTTTAGCATTTGTTGTAGAGCTGGTTTGGTTGTGCTGAATTATCTTAGCTTTTACTTGTCTGTAAAGTTTTTGATTTCTCCATTGAATCTGAATGAGATCCTTGCTGGGTAGAGTAATCTTGGTTGTAGGTTCTTCCCTTTCATCACTTTAAGTATATCATGCCAGTCCCTTGTAGTTTCTGCTGAGAAATCAGCGGTTAACCTTATGAGAGTTCCCTTGTATGTTATTTTTCGTTTTTCCCTTGCTGCTGTCAATAATTTTTCTCTGTCTTTACTTTCTGCTAATTTGATTACTATGTGTCTCGGCATGTTTCTCCTTGGGTTTATCCTGTATGGGACTCTCTGCCCTTCCTGAACTTGGTTGGCTATTTCCTCTCCCATGTTAGCGAAGTTTTCAACTATCATCTCTTCAAATATTTTCTCTGGTCCGTTCTCTCTCTCTCCTCCTTCTGGGACCTCTATAATGAGAATGTTGTTGCGTTTAATGTTGTCCCAGAGGTCTCTTAGACCATCTTCATTTCTTTTCATTATTTTTTATTTAGTCTGTTCTGCAGCAGTGAATTCCACCATTCTGTCTTCCAGGTCACTTATCTGTTCTTCTGCCTCAGTTATTCTGCTATTGATTCCTTCTAGTATAGTTTTTATTTCAGTTATTGTATTGTTCATCTGTTTGTTTGTTCTTTAATTCTTCTAGTTCTTTGTGAAACATTTCTTGCATCTTCTCAATCTTTGCCTCCATTCTCTTTCCGAGGTCCTGGATCATCTTCACTATCATTATTCTGAATTGTTTTTCTGGACGTTTTCCTATCTCCACTTCATTTAGTTGTTTTTCTGGGGTTTTATCTTGTTCCTTCATCTGGTATATAGCCCTCTGCCTTTTCATCTTGTCTATCTTTCTGTGAATGTGGTTTTTGTTTCACAGGCTGCAGGATTGTAGTTCTTCTTGCTTCTGCTGTCTGCCCTCTGGTGGATGAGGCTATCTAAGAGGCTTGTGCAAGTTTCCTGTTGGGAGGGACTGGTGGTGGGTAGAGCTGACTGTTGCTCTGGTGGGCAGAGCTCAGTAAAACTTTAATCCACTTGACTGCTGATGGGGGGGGCTGGGTTTCCTCCATGTTGGTTGTTTGGCCTGAGGCAACCCAGCACTGGAGTCTACCCAGGCTCTTTGGTGGGGCTAATGGCAGATTCTGGGAGGGCTCAAACCAAGGGGTACTTCCCAGAACTTCTACTGCCAGTGTCCTTGTCCCCACGGTGAGCCACAGCCACTGCCCGCCTCTGCAGGAGACCCTCCAACACAGCAGGTAGGTCTGGTTCAGTCTCTCCTGTGGTCATTGCTCCTTCCCCTGGGACCCGATATGCTCACTACTTTGTGTGTTCCCTCCAAGAGTGGATTCTCTGTTTCCCCCAGTCCTGTTGAAGTCCTGCAATCAAATCCCACTAGGCTTCAAAGTCTGATTCTCTAGGAATTCCTCCTCCCGTTGCCAGACCCCCAGGTTGGGAAGCCTGATGTGGGGCTCAGAACCTTCCCTCCAGTGGGTGGACTTCTGTGGTATAAGTGTTCTGCAGTCTGTGAGTCACCCACCCAGCAGTTATGAGATTTGATTTTACTGTGATTGCACCCCTTCTACCATTGTATTGTGGCTTCTCCTTTGTCTTTGGATGTGGGGTATCTTTTTTGGTGAGTTCCAGTGTCTTCCTGTCAATGATGGTACAGCAGCTAGTTGTGATTTCTGGTGTTCTCGCAAGAGGGCGAACACGTCCTTTTACTCCACCATCTTGGTTCCTCATGATAAACTTCTGACAACATTGTGCAAGGCATGGATGGATATGAATAAATAGAACTCATCCCACATATAGTAGGAATTCTCTTTAAATTGTTACTGAGTATATAAATATTATAAATCACTTTATACAATACTTGAAAACAGACAAAATAGACAATTTCCTAGAAATATAATTTAGTATGATGAAGTAGACAAGCATTTATACGTCCAAGTCATTATGAAAATGATCAGATCTAGATGATTTTACAGGCAACCTTCACAAAAAATTCAAGTAAATGATAATCCCAATTTTATTTTTTAAAAAACTATTTTCAATAGAAAATAAAAGAAAGCTGTAGGGCTTCCCTGGTGGCGCAGTGGTTGAGAATCCGCCTGCCGATGCAGGGGATACGGGTTCGTGCCCCGGTCCGGGAAGATCCCACATGCCGCGGAGCGGCTGGGCCCGTGAGCCATGGCCGCTGAGCCTGCGCGTCCGGAGCCTGTGCTCCGCAACGGGAGAGGCCACAACAGTGAGAGGCCCGCATACCACAAAAAAAAAAAAAAAAAAAAAAAAAAAGAAAGCTGTAATTTTTTTATGGGGCTAGCTTTATCTTGTCTAATTATTTTAAACTGTGGCAAAATATACGTAACATAAAATTTACTATCTTAACCATTTTTAAGTACACAGGTGTGTGGCAGTAAGTACATTCACGTCATTGTGCTACCATCACCATCATCCATCCACCAAACTCTTTCCATGTCCCCAAACTGAAACTCTGTATGCATTAAACCGTAATTCCCCATTCTCCCCTCTCCACAGCCCCTGGCAACCACCATTCTACTTTCTGTCTCAATCAGATGACTCTAGGTACCACATATAAATAGACTCATACAGTATTTGTCCTTTTGTGACTGGTTTATTTCAGTTAGCATAATGTCTTCAAGATTCACCCATGTTGTAGCATCTGTCAGAATTCCCTTCCTTTTTTTTTTTTTTTTTTTTTTTGCAGTATGCGGGCCTCTCACTGTTGTGGCCTCTCCCGTTGTGGAGCACAGGCTCCGGACGCACAGGCCTAGCGGCCATGGCTCACGGGCTTAGTTGCTCTGCGGCATGTGGGATCTTCCGGGACCAGGGCACGAACCCGTGTCTCCTGCATCGGCAGGCGGATTCTCAACCACTGCGCCACCAGGGAAGCCCTCCCTTCCTTTTTAAGGCTGAATAATATTCCACTGCATGTATATGCCACATTTCGTTTATCTACTCATTCATCAATGAACAATTGGGTTGCTTCTACCTTTGGCTTATTGAAAATAATGCTGTTATGAACATAAACATACAAATAGTTGACTCCCTGCTTTCAATTCTTTTGGGTATATACCCAGAAGTGGAACTGTCAGATCATATGATAAACTTATGTTTAACTTTTTTTTTTTTTTTTTTTTTTTTTTTTTTTCGGTATGCGGGCCTCTCACTGTTGTGGCCTCTCCCGTTGCGGAGCACAGGCTCCGGACGCGCAGGCCCAGCGGCCATGGCTCACGGGCCTAGTTGCTCCGCGGCATGTGGGATCCTCCCGGACCAGGGCACGAACCCGTGTCTCCTGCATCGGCAGGCGGATTCTCAACCACTGCGCCACCAGGGAAGCCCATGTTTAACTTTTTTGAAGAGTTGCTGTACTGTTTTCTATAGTAACTGCTACATTTAACATTCCTACCAACAGTGCTCAAGGGATTGTCTAGTTTTGATGTCAAGATTATTCTAGCCCCATAAAACTAAAATTTTCCCCTTACCTGGACATTCAGATTGCTAATATTTTATTTAGGATTTTTGCACCTATGTCCAAGTGTAAAACTGGCAGATCATATTAGAGAAATTTGAATAACCCAAAATGCAAAGACAAAATTTATATATCATAATCAAACAGAGTTTATACCCAAAATACAAGGATTTTTAGAATTTACAAAACAAATTCATGTAACCTAACGTACAATAGAGTAAAAGAAAAAACAATGATTATTACAACGGATAGAAAAAAAGACATATAATGCAGCACCCGTTCATTATTTTAAAGAAAAAAGGCAAATAAAAATTTAGTTTATTTCTAATTCTTATACCATTTTTTTTGTTTTACCAGAAAATATAGCACAACGTTAAACAGGAGGTACAACAGGCATCCTTTGTTTTTTGTTCCAGACTTTCATGGGAAGGCTTCTAATAATTCACTATTTAATGATGTTCATTTTAAGTTTTTAGTCATTAATCTTTATTGGCTTAAGGGTATTTACTTCTAATTTGCCAAGGGTACTTTTTGTTTGTTTTTTGTTCTAACTTTCCATCCTTGCTTCTACACTGAAAACCCAGGAGAATCAACAAATTCAAATTACCAGAATAGGAGAATTCAGTAAGTGTGCAGAGATAAGATTAATATATGAAAATCAATAATGTCCAGTGTCCAAATATTGGTCTCTCTAAATACTACTCTTCAATTTAAAAAAGCACAGCTCTTTGGAGAAATATCTGATTCCAGGGCTGGGGCAGAAAAATAAACAATGAGCCTGGAGTTTCTTAAAGTACCAAACACTAAAGAAGTACCTACAAAACAAAAGGATGGGTTGAATCAAAGGGACCCAAGACCCAGCCTGCAGAGCTCCGAATCGCCAAAGCTCAAACAATTTAAACAACAAAAATAATGTAGTATTGGATTATTATCCAAAGTATAAAATAAATATACAGAGTACAAACTAATATAAATAAATGACTGAACAAATAAATGCCAAGAAGAGACAAATCTTCCTTACAAAAGAATTCTAAATAATAAATGTAGATACTTCCCTACTTCTAGGAAGTGGAGCTTAATTCCTGCCCCTCCCCACTTTTAGGACAGGCTATACTTAGTGCCTCACTTCCAAAGGAAGAATAATTATTAACTTTATAGTGGAAAAACCTGGCAAACATTACCTAAACCAAGGGATGAAGGTTATCATCATCGGTGATGTCATGCAAATATCATGTACCCCCCTGGCACGTTAGGGTGAGAAGGGCACTTGACTTTGCTGATACTCTTTTTAAAAACCTATAACCAACCCAGTCTAATCATAAGAAAAATATCAGATTAAGGGACATTCTACAGGATACCTGGCCAAGACTCTTCAAGGCTGTCAAGGTCATGAAAAACAAGGAGATTAAGAAACTGTTCAGAAATCAGAGGAGACTGGGAATACATGATAATTTAAAACAATGTGGTAACCTGGACTGGGTCCTGGAACAGAAAGAAAACATTAATGGAAAAACGTAAAACCTATCCAGTCTGGAATTTAGTAATAGTAATGTTACCACTGTCAGTTTCTTAGTTTCGACAAATGAATCATGGTAAAGTAAAATGTTAACAATGTGGGCAACTAGGTAAGGAATGTACTGGAACTCTCTTCTTTGCAATTTTTCTATAAATCTTAACATTATTCCAAAATTAAAAGTTTATTTTAAAAAATCAACAGTGTTCTTATACCCTAGTAATAACCAATTAGAAAATGAAATTCCAGAAAGGTCTAACAAAATACATGCAAAATGTTTACAGAAAAAAATTATTAAACTGATGTATATGAAAGACCAAAATAAATTAAAAGGAAGGCCACAACATCATAGGAAGACTGAATATTTCAAAGACAGTGTTTAATCTTTAATCTATGAATTCAATACAATAATAAACTCACGGATGTTAATATAAATACTCTTTATGAAAAATAAAAAGGTTAGAGACAATAATGGGATTGTTTTATATCTTTGTAAATCTCTTTTAATATCTATCTTAATAGAATACAGAGGGATTCTTATATCTGCTTCTGCATTCAATTTGTTTTGGTATCACACACCACGTAGCCTCTAGAAACCTCTTCTATAAACCCTAAGAGAATCCCACTATCTACCCATCAATATATCTTTTTCTCTTTATTTTTTACAATGCATTTCAAAGTAAGCTGCAGATGTCAGTATACTTCCCCTCAAATACTTCAGCATATAAACTCATTACTTATTAGAGTTTAGCATTTTTTAATTAGTTCTTTTTTTCTTTTTATGTAAAATTTACATACAATGAAATGCACAAAATTTAAGTATGAATTTGGTGATTCGGACATTGCGCAACCCAAACGTCTCTCAAGATACAGAATGTGACTCTCACTCCCCAGGAAATTCCCTTATACCCTTCTGAGTAAATTCCCCATCCCTCTCTAGCCCCCCAGAAGCAATCACTGTTTTGATCTTTTTTTCTACCCAGATTATCTTTGCCTTTTCCAGAACCGGTCATATAAATGGACTCATACAATACGTACTCTTTTACGGAAGCCTTCTCTCACTCAATACAGTGTGTTTTAGAGCCATTCATACCATTTTTAAAAAAGTATTTAAAATTATTTTACCTACCATGAAAATGACTATCAAGATGAGACAGATGCCCACTATGATAAGGAAGGGGATTAAGTAGTATTCCAGAGGAAGGCTAAATTCTGGAACTAAGATAATGTGGCCCCTGGAAGAAAAGAAAAATTAATAGTTGGGAGGTATTAAAAGTTGCCAAATTATGATATTAATTGAAAACAAAAATATTTTTAAAAGGCATTTAGACATTACAATTCAATCCACTAGACACATCTCATTTTCTAACATACGATTTCTAATAATTTAAGGGATGCTTTTTCCAATGTTAAGTCAATTTTACATACTGGCTAAAATAATTTGCCTATATAATTAAAAGAAACTTTTAGACTGGGTAGAGGAAATCGGCCAATCAGTACTTACTGTGTCCATCCTGGAAACACGTCTTTACTGAATTTAGTAACCTAGGTAAAAGTTGGCATATTTTACATGCAAAATCAGCATTTAAAAAAGGGCAGTGCCTCAGGCAGCATGCCAGCAAGAACCCCCTCCCCAACCCAATCACTGTGCATCAGTTCCTCCCCTGAAAAAAAATCTCTGGAGCCACTACTGATGAAAATACACTCCCCGTTCCCTTCATGCTTCACAGGAGCTTGTTGTACCAAGTACAACAGATATAACCCCTGTACTCCACATTCATCTGTGAGATACGGAATGAAAGAACTGGCAACAGAATTCACAGGAGTTGTAGCTTTTCTCTTCTCAACCTTCTCCACAGCTTGAGTGAAAAACAAAACACAAAAAAAACCCTACAAAAATGTGTATGTTGCGTGCGGGGACAGCGGGGTAGAGAATACCACAGGATTTATTCTCCTCTGCTACTAACCACGGTTAATATGGTTATATGGTTATTAACCATATAATACTGCTATTATAAAAATTCACTGGGACTCATGAAATGCAGCGGGACAGAATAAGCACACTATCTGTGTTGCGTGAGCAAATTTTACATGGCAGCAAAATCCTGCAATAGAAAATACCCTCAGTCTAGGGAAGGGTCTGTATAATGGTCAGTGAGATGACTCATTTCTCCATAATATTCCTGTGCTACTCAACTAGTATGGTGCCAGCAACACTGCTTTGTTACCCACTGCTGGCTGGTTTTTTAAGTAGTGACTCCAGGTACTTCATAACACAAAGGTTAAATGCAAAACAAAAATTCTCAATGGAAAAGGAAATGAAAACAGGTTGACTCCTTCCCCCATGTAGAAATGCTTAGGATGCCCTAGTAGTCAAGAAAAATAACATGAAAACAAGTTATTTCTATTCCCAAGCGATTTTTAAGTCTTCATGCTAGTAACAATTTTATTCACAACCAAAGAGCTCTATCAATCTTTAACAAAAAGAACAAAAAAGGTAATACCAGGAATTTCCCCCAATAATTTAAGTATTTTCCAAAAACTGCTAAGATTGCTAAAAGTAACTCTTTACTTCACTTTCCGGCAGAATGACAAAAGATTTATATGTATTTTTCTAACTTTATAGAAAATAATGAAGTGACTGATATATCATCAGTATAAAAAAGAGAAAAGCAAGCCTGGGCTGCTCTATTTGATACCATCTCTTGCAGCATGAGGCCAGCTCTGTAAACAATGTCCCTGTTCTTGGTACAAACCCTCTGAAACTGCCCCAGGGCCATGGCTGAGATACAGTAACAAATGGTGCCACTTTTAAGTAGAAGAGCCTTTCAATGAGATGCTGATCCTCTGCAACCCCCCTAACTACTTCCACCAAACTGCTATAAATTAACACTGCTAGGGTTTAGAAGCCAGATTAAACTCGATATAGATAGAGGTACGGACACTGAGCTTTCAAGATACTCAGAGCCGTCTATCAACTGCAGACCCTTTCAAGATCTTCACAATATATCTTGACAGTAAACTAAAATGGTTTGAGATAGAGCAGGCTATATAAACGAGATAGTTTATAGTTTACTGCGTTTTCTTAACCAGATTGCTAATGGTGGAGGTGAAGATGGCTCTGATACAGGGTGGAGAGCTACGACAGAATGTCAGTCTCCCAGCTTTATTCTTTTCCCTCTGCTCAGGTTTCCACAGCTGAGGCTGCAGACTCATCCCTGTCCTAACCCCAGATCAATCTGTTTTTGAAGGAGGAGATATTTAAACAGCTTTTAGTAAGAATCTTCCCATACTACCTCCATGTCCACCCCTCAATATAGTACATTCCATGTGCTCTGCAGCTAAGACTCCATCATTGAAGCAGAGTCCTAAGGAACCTAGGAAATAGTGTCTCATTCTCCTTTGCATGAGTTCCCAGGCTACTTTCGAACCAGCTGTTAGGCCTAAACTCTAACTTCAATAATAATCTAACAGTAACAGTAATCTCTAATTTCCCAACCCCTCTGTTGACACAGGAGGCCTTGCCTTGTCTGTTTTGTTATCCAGCCCCCATCATGAATTGGGAGATTGGGATTGACATGAATACACTAATATGTATAAAATGGATAACTAATAAGAACCTGCTGGATAAAAAAGTAAATAAAATTCAAAAATTCAAAAAAATATAGTTTAAATATATATATTCAATCATCTTTGGAAGATGCTAGCAAACCAAATCATTTAAAAAACAGTAAATTAAGGGAAAGAATCAAATGTTTATCCTATCTTTCCTAAACACACTGTATATCAAGGTAATCAAATAATTGATAAGGTGTGAGTCCTCTTTATAGAAGTATTTCAGCTAATAAATGAAGAAGGAATTTTAAAAATTAGATTACTTGCAAATCCTAAAGAACTAATGGGTCTAGACAATGATCATTAATGATTGCTGCCCTCGCAAAGAGAGAACCAAATATCATGTCTCCTGATGGAAATACATAATAACACACATAAATTACTCTTGCCTCACCTATCCTCCTGGCCGCCCAAGCACACTTGAATTTGAACACACCTCTAGGTCTAATGAGCAAGTTACAGGGGAAATAAGTAACAAAGGAAAGCTCTAGGCAATACACCAAGGATGCAGCCAGGAAAATCTGGACTGTGGTAAAAACTGTACAGGACAAATGACCCCATTGCTTCAATAAATAAATGACTAGGGGGAAAAAAAGAGGCATAGCAAGTGTACGGATTAAAAATAGGGTGATCACATGCCCTGATTTGCTCAGAAACAAAGCTAAAGACTGAAAAAAAAAAAAAAACCAAAAAAAACCCTAAAGACTGAAATATGGGTTGATATTGAATTAATGTTTACTTTAAAAAAAAAGGTAAAATAATGACAATATCATTATATTCTTTATATATAACCTATCTTCTGGTGATATATTCTGAGATATTTACAGTTGAGATGATAGGATATATAGTACTTGCTTTAAAATAATCCCGGTGTGGGGAAGAAAAGTGGCGGGTGGCGCTTCAGAGCGGACAGTCCAAACAAAATTGGCCATGAGTTGATAATTCTGAAACTGAAGGATCAGATTCATTATACTCACCTCCCTACTTTTAAACAGTAGAATAAATTAATGGGTAGGTAGGTAGGCTGGGCAGGCAGACCCACCAGCCAGGCAGCCAGGAGATGGATGAGGCGAATCAGTATGTACAGGTCCACAATCCCTTAAGCACAATTCTGACACCTAAAAAGCTTTAAAAAGTAATGTCTGCAGTTCATTTGCTAGTCAACCTGAACCTAACTGACATGATAAAATACTCATACATTTATTGCAGATATATATGTAATGTGATTATGGGATGCTGCCTCAAATCCTATTTGGATGTTACATAACTTTAAAAAATCTGAAAATGTTACAATTCCATGTTACATCTGTCCCCAAGAGTTGGGATAAGGGATTCTGTGGCCTTGCATTAACACGGGAAGGGTCTAAATATTAAGTAAAGAATGTTACAAAATACTAAGTATTGTACGGTACTATTTTACGAGCACATTATCCCTAATTAATGTCAGCATTCAAACATGAGGAAAAAAATTAAAAGCTTTTTAAAAAAACAATAGCTGTTGTTAGAGAATAGCATCATAGGGACTTTTGTTTAAATGCTTTATATTTCTGAATTTTTCCACACTTTACCAGCAGGTATGTATTACTTTTTTAATGTGAAAAGATTTTACTTTACCATTAAAAACAAAAAAAGACTCTTTAAAATACATATGAAAATATACAGACGTTTTCTAAATGAAGCAATAATACTGATGTAAAAGCAAGTAGTAGTTCTCCACCGCCCATTAAGTACATAAATATGGCTGACAAAATAGCATCTTGCCTAACTATTTTTAATACAACACTCAAAATTATATTCCTTAACTTAATAAAAATGTTCTGTGGGCCTCCCTGGTGGCGCAGTGGTTGAGACTCCGCCTGTCGATGCAGGGGACGCGGGTTTGTGCCCCGGTCCGGGAGGATCCCACGTGCCGCGGAGCGGCTGGGCCCGTGAGCCGTGGCCGCTGAGCCTGCGCGTCCGGAGCCTGTGCTCCGCAATGGGAGAGGCCACAACAGTGAGAGGCCTGCGTACCGCAAAAATAAAAAAATTTTTTTAAATGAACCATTCAGGCTTCCCTGGTGGCGCAGTGGTTGAGAGTCCGCCTGCCGATGCAGGGGACGCGGGTTCGTGCCCCGGTCCGGGAGGATCCCACGTGCCGCGGAGCGGCTGGGCCCGTGAGCCATGGCCGCTGCGCCTGCGCGTCCGGAGCCTGTGCCCCGCAACGGGAGAGGCCACGACAGTGAGCCCCGCGAACCGCAAAAAAAAAAAAAAAAAAAGTTCTGAGCACAGAATATGTGAACAGTAGTTTAAATATAAAAACTGTATAGGGGAAAACGACAAAAATCATAAAC